>NW_013952504.1:1694797-1699943 GCF_001266775.1 Austrofundulus limnaeus | reverse complement strand
GTCAAAGCAGTTTGGAGAGAAAAACAAAGTAAAGAACGACAACAAAAAAAGAAAACGATTAATCGATTATTAAATTAGTCATCGATTATTTTAATAATCGATTAGTTGTCGACTAATCGACTAGTGTGTATATGTCATGATGCTGTGATTCCTCCTCCTTCAACTACTCTGGGCGGCTGTGGTGGAGTGGTTAGGGGAGTTGTCCACTGGTTCGATCCCCCGTCCAGCCACTTCAGTTGTGTCCTTCGGCAAGACACTTCACCTGCCTTGACTACTGATGGTGGCGCCGGTGCATGGCAGCCCTGCACTCTGTCAGTGTGCCCCAGGGCAGCTGTGGCTACAAAGTAGCTTACCATCATCAGTGTGTGAATGTGCGTACGAATGGGTGAAAGTCTGTAAGTGTGAAGCGCTTTGGGGTCCAGAGGGACTTGATACAGGGCTATATACTGTAAGTTCAGTCCATTTACCATTTACTCTGGCTATTTTCCATTAGGTGAGCCAATATATGGATTTAAAGATTAACAGTATGCACAGTACTAATGTTCTCTGCCATTCTTCTGTCAAACGTCTCAACTCCGATGTTCCAGTACTAGGCTGCTGACCTTCTGGAACTCTGCTTTCTGCCAACTGTCCCACTGCTAGGCACTGTACCACTGCCTAACCATCACTTATCTTCATTGGAAATACATCCATTGTGGGTCACAACATAGTTTCATCACTGACAACTCCACTTCCATCAATTTATTCTAAATTTCATCTCACTGTCAACCGAGAGAAACCCACCAGAGTGGACCACAGCGGTCTAGCAAACCTAGCAAGTTCAGCTAACACTGGCACCCCAAGCAACCACAGTGAACATGGCAACCAGTGAACAACTTTTCCCTAGTGAATGACATCACACACTCTTCCCACACACCCCGAACCCCCCTGTAGCCTGATGATGGTAAATGATAAATGGACTGTACTTGTATAGTGCTTTTCTATCCATCCAGGACACTCAAAGCGCTTCACACTACAATCTGTGTCCTCATTTACCCATTCACACAACATTCCATTAGGTCTCTACAAAGCTAACATGAACAATCATCTATGGAGACTAATCAGTGCCAATCACATTCATACACTGATGGGACACACATCAGAGGCATCAGGGGTGAAGTGTCTTGCCCAAGGACACAAACGGCATGTGGGCATGTCAGGGAGTCGAACCTGTGACTTGCGGGTCACAAACCCGGCTGCTCTACCACTACATCACAGCCGACCCAAATGATGGGTAGTGTTGTGTGAAAACACGAGTTGCAACAGGGAATGTCAGTTATGTTTCAAAAATACACCAAAAAAATAAAAAATAAAACTTTTTTTTTTCATTTTCTGTGCTGTTTAACTAGCAGCTTGATAATGACTCAAAGTGATCCATGTTCTTAGTTTGATTGTTTGATTTCATGCTGTAAAAATAAAGAAAATGTCATTCATTTGTTTGGAATTCATGAGAGGCAAATTGCACTTTGAAGTCAGGATTCAATTGTTTCACACTTGTGTCATTTTTTATGCAGCTTTTCACTCTGTCCTTCATCTTCTCTACTTCTCTTCCTTTCTTCACCCCTTACAGACTCATTTTGTTGCCTTCTCTCCAGCTGCGATATCAAATAGCAAATCAGCATATCTGTCATTGATTTTTTGAGGTCTATTTAATAGCTGTTGACTTGACAGCATATGTAATGATTTCTGCCCTATTTAATAGCTGTAGCTGTAATCATTTAGTTTTTTTCTAAAGCAGTAGACGTGCTGTAGATGTAATCAGAGACTTAATGATGTGTGATGTCTGCAGACAGGCTGCTTCTTTTTAGGAACAATCAGGATGGGTTTTAATTAACAGGCTGAAACAAGAATCTGACAGAGCTTAAATGCAAAGCTGTTGTCGCTTTGTCTTTGAGCTTTGGAGTCTTTTCTTAGCTTCTTTCTTTGAATCAAATTGTTCTTTAGTTTAATTTCTGACTCCACTTTGTTTCTTTTATGAATGCCTGCCTCTCTCTCTCCTGCTTTATTTGTCTAGCTCCTGTCTGTAATAATTCTATCCATTATTTTTACACTCTCTCTCCTTATTTTAACTTTGTGTCCCTGCTATCTTCTTCATGTTTATGCTTGTGTTCTCATTATGAACACATCATTAGTGCTGTTTGACAAATAGCATCACTTCTAACATTGCAAATTAAAGACAATGTAGTTTTTAAGAATTTTTTTATTAGGCGCTTTGCATTTTCTCTGAGGGAAAAAGTGATATGCTATCAAATCAGAAAAAAGCAATTAATCATGTCTGTGTGACTGAAATATTTTACCTTTATTTATTTTCCTTTAACAGTGTAATTAACTAAGTCTTTACAGTTGATCTTTCACTTACTGACCAAACACCAAAAATAAATATAAGTTCAGCAGTCCATATCTACCCATTTACCCACCCATCTATGTACCCATCAACTCTTGTACTGCAATAACTGCTGTACCTCTGCTGTCCTTCAGACCAGCCAGTGGTACATGCTGTGTGTAGGGTTCTCATTGGGAAACATTAGGGTGAGATGTTCTCTGATTCATCCTGAAATAAATACCAATACCTTTGTTTTTTTAACTGGGAGTTCAGATTATAATGCTTTTTTGGTAGAAAACTTTCTAAGAAATTATTCCAAAATTCTTCTCAACATGAATTAGATTATGGAGCTGGTCTCTTAATACATTTTTGGAACAAAGTTTTCTTCCATGGGTCGACCCACCCCCTCCCACTGGTCAGTGGAAATCATATGAGAWGTGTTTTTCTCTATAGTGACATCATCTAAGATAGCCAATAAGCAAACAGACGAAGAGGGTGGAATATTACATTTCAGACACTTCGACAAGTCTTCACAAACCTGGACCCAAAACCTCTGGACAGGTGGACAGAGCCAGAGTGCATGGATATAATTGTCTGGCACATTGCCTGTACAATGGGAGC
Source organism: Austrofundulus limnaeus (assembly GCF_001266775.1). Taxonomy (NCBI): domain Eukaryota; kingdom Metazoa; phylum Chordata; class Actinopteri; order Cyprinodontiformes; family Rivulidae; genus Austrofundulus; species Austrofundulus limnaeus. The sequence goes on along the minus strand of NW_013952504.1, from coordinate 1,696,960 downwards.
AGTTATTAGATGAAGTAAAACCCATCTTGAACATTCGCTGGCCTGTATAATGTGCTCTATAGAGGACTTTATATTGTATTAATTGTAGATTAGAATTTCTAGTTATTTTAAATGTTTCCAAGCATATTTTAGACCAGGTCTTTTGGTCAAAGTTGACTGATAAGTCTGTTTCCCATTTAGCAACAGGTATTGATATTGAGTCGTCTATTCTAGATAGTTTATTGTAGATTTTAGATAGCAATTTGGGTGATTTAAGATTCAGAAATTCCAATATACTTGCTGGTGTCTCTAATAATGTTTTATTAAGCTTAAATTTACGTTTAATTATAGATTTAATTTGTTGATATTCTAAGAAGTATTTCCTGTCTATGCCATATTGTATTATTAATTTATTAAATGGAATAAAGTCTACGCCTTCAAATATATGTTCCAGATGTTCGATTCCTTTACTTCTCCAACCTGGAAAGTTTAACATATTGTTTTGTTGCAGGATGTCAGGATTGTTCCAGATGGGTGTTTGTCTACATGGGAGTAGTGAAGACTTTGTCATTTTCAGAAATTCCCACCATGTTGCCAGAGATGAGCTGATATTAATGCTTTTAATGCAAGCATTTCGTTTTATGTTTGCGCTTATGAATGGAAGATCCGAAATCCTAATATTATCGCATAAAGTTTGTTCTATGTCCAGCCAAGTCTCGTCTAGTTGATTAGGTTTTAACCACTTTGAAATGTATTGTAGCCTATTGGCTAGAAAGTAGTGATAAAAGTTTGGAACCTCTAGCCCTCCGGCATCTTTAGTTTTCTGTAATGATTTTAGGCTAATACGAGGAGTTTTGTTTTTCCACAGGAATTTAGAAATGAAGGAGTCCAATGATTTAAACCAGWCAGTYGTAGGTTTATTCGGTATCATTGAGAATAAATAATTTATTCTCGGTAGAACCATCATTTTAATAGAGGMAACTCTTCCCATGAGGGATATGGGTAGAGAACTCCACCTAGTAAGATCTTCTTCAATTTTTTTAAAAGAGGAATGTGGTTTAACTTTGTTAAATCTTCCAATCTAGAAGAAATATTAATACCCAGATATTTAATATTTCCTAACTGTAGTTRTGTGTTTAAAGAATTGTTAAAAACATTTAATTGGAAGAACTGTAGATTTTAACCAATTTATAGAGTAGTCAGAAATTTTTGAAAATGAGTTTATTAATTCAATAACTTTAGATATTGAATTTTCCGAGTGCTTAAGGAAAAGTAAAACATCATCCCCATAAAGACTAATTTTATGTTCTATGTTCTTACATTGTATGCCTTTAATATCTGCAGTTAGCCTGATCGCAGCTGCTAGAGGTTCAATAAAAATGGCAAACAGTGAGGGGGACAGTGGGCATCCCTGCCGGGTGCCTCTCTGTAAACAAAAGCTAGAAGATATTTGATTACTTGTCCTGATACAAGCTGTTGGTTAACTGTATACTATTTTTAACCAATTAATAAAATGGATTCCAAAACCAAATTTATGCAGGGTTGCAAATGAAAATTTCCTATTTACTCTATCAAATGGTTTTTCTGCATCTAGAGATAAAATAGCCATTTCAGTATTTTTACTGTATGAATAGTCTATTAAATTATATAATCTACGTGAGTTTGTAGTCGAGTGCCTTCCTTTTATTAAACCGATTTAGTCAGGATGAATTATGACAGGAATTATCCTCTCTAATCTTTTATAGAGAGCTTTAAAATTAGTTTAACATCAACATTAATAAAGGAAATGGGACGGTGACTTGTAGGTAGTACTGGGTCTTTGCCTGGTTTTAATAGGAGACTGATGTTGGCCGAATTGTTGCCATATTCATCTGACTCCTGTAAAGCATTCTGAAAAATACTGGTGCCAGGATATTCCAGAATTCTTTATAGAATTCTGCTGGGAACTTGGAGCTTTTCTATTAGGCATGTTTTTAATAGCTTCACATAGTTCAGCTGATGTCAGTGGACCACATCACTTTCACTTCACAAAAAAATGTGTGTACTAGTTTTGAACAGACTGTAATTTTGGGCAAGTTTGTAGAGGTAACCCTGGTGAAAAAAAACCTTTTAATTGTTTATTTTCTTTGTCTTTGATTTTATATTTTTACACTTACAAGAAGAAAATCATTTTAAAGTGTTTTT
>NW_013952504.1:1689014-1692130 GCF_001266775.1 Austrofundulus limnaeus | reverse complement strand
TTTTATTATCTCCAGACAGCTGTGACATCCTCTCAGTGAGTTGAGACAATTTTCCTTTCAACTCGGTGTTCTCGCGAACTAGCAGAGCTACTTGCTCCTGGCTAAACTCCAGTGATACCTTCAGGGCCTGGAATTCCTTATGCAGCACCTCCACTAAAGCTAACCGGCTATCTAAACTGCTTAGCTTTTGATTGATAGACTCCAGTATGTCCTTAAAGCCTGTCGTTTCTGGAGAAATATTTGAAATATCTACACATTCTCACTCCCATCTCGTCACATATTGACGCTTTCTCCAAGGTTCCCTCTACGTCCGATTTTGACGCGCCGGGTACCCCCCTCGCGTCACTCCTTGACGCCCGCGGCTTTTCCGGGTTGCGCCACTAGGGGTCTTTGGGTCGGGGGTCTGAGGTTAACCTGAGGGATCACGATTAATGGTTAAGTTTAGGTACTGCGATCAGGGGTAGGATGTCCATGGTGAATATTAGGTAATTTCAGGCTTTGGAACATGTTTACGTGAATTTCTTACATTTTCTAAAAATGCTTAATTTTAGGTACTACGGTCAGGGACAGCATGTCTAAAGTTAACAAAGGTAATTTCGGGCTTCGAAACGCCTGTTTTTGCGCATTTTCTACACTTTCGGAAAACATGAAAACAGACTTCGCCCCATCTCGTCAGTAACTGACGTGACGGGGGTACCCCGCGCGTCAACATCTGACGTTGAGGGAAGCTTTGCAAAAGCGTCAATATGTGACGACTTGGGAGTGAGAATGGGTTCGAAATATCGTCTGAGCTTGCCGAGCGATTCCTCTTTGATGTAGGCGTGCTAACTGTCATGCTAGCTGCGCTGCCGGAGATATGCTTGGGTTTGCCCATGACTATTTTTTCAAAATACTCGTCGATGAAAAACTCCAGACTCTCCACAGTTTCTCCGTCCAGTTTGTTATAATGAAAAGTCAATTAATAACAGTTATGACGTTGTAAATTATAAATCCCTAAAACGTATTAAATTATATAGTATATTTACCTGAGAACCAAGCTTACCAGTACATTATCCGTTAAGTTATTTAAGCTCGTTGAGAACTCAGCAGCTCATGCGTGTGTCTGCTAGGTCCTGGTGCCTCATTCAACTTTATTTCTAATATATTATATAAGAGGCTTCCAGCTGAGTTTATTGTCTATAACAATTCCTAAAAAATTTGTCTCATAAATTCTTTCAATTTGAACTCCATTCATACATAACTTTACATTTTTATGGATCCAATTACTGGAGAATAACATAAATTTAGTTTGTCCTTCTTTAAATGACAACTTGTTATAATCAAACCATGTTTTCAACTCAGCTAGTTCTTTTTCTACTGTTTTTATTATTGCATCCATATTTTTTCCAGAGAAAAATAGAGTTGTATCGTCAGCAAACATTTCAAACTTTAAAAAATTGGATACTGCAAAAATATAATTTAAGTAAAGCATAAATAATTTAGGTCCTAGAACTGAGCCTTGAGGAAGACCACATTTAACTATTTCAGTCTGTGACTTTGTGTTGTTAATGTGTATGTTTTGTAGTCTAGGATTTTCCATCATTTTGCAGGTATACGGACGTAAAGAGCAATCTCAAGGATTTTTTCAAGTCTCACAAATTTTTTCAAAACCTCATTTTCAAATTTATATAACATGTCAGAGCCTGTATGATTGAAAAAAAACAATAAATAACATCAAACAGCCATCTTCCATGCTGTTCTGCCGCTAGAAATAAGTTTAGAACTTTTTACGCTCTCCCTTACTCCTGCTTCGGATGCAAGTTGTACAGATTTTTTGCAAAATGTACGGATTTTTTAAGCTCTTTATACAGTCTGAAGAGGTTGACATGTATGCACAGCACCCCACATAATGCCTCAAGGAACACGTTCATACTCTCCAAGTCAACAAAGCACATGTACTGTCTATGAGGCAAACTCCCATGACCCCCTTATAGCAACTCTGCAATGATAAAGATCTGTTCCACTGTTCCAGGACCAGAACACAAGCCACACTGCTCATCTTGAATCTGACATTTGACGATTGATTGGAGCTTCCCTTCCAACACCCTGGAGTGAAATTTCCCGGGAATGGCGAGAAGTGTGATTCCATAGTAGTTAGAACACACTCTTCAATCCCCTTTTTAAAAATGGGAACCACCAGATATGATTTCTTCATAGTAACAGTGTTCAGTGACGTGCAATGCTGCTTAATACAGTATGTTGTATGACACAGGATATGACTTAGCATTTTATTAATACCCTGTTTATAAGGTTGCCAACTCAGCCCCTCCTAAATACAAGACAGTTCCTCCAGGGACATTACTTAATGACGTAATGTATCAATCATGTCATCACCACACAATATTTCTCCTTTCCTCAACTAAGGACATGACTTAGCATGTTAATCATACACTGTTTGTTTAATATGTTGTTTAACTGAGGACACGACTTAGATATTTATACATTATTTCATGAGGACACTTTGTTCAACTGTAACCTAATTGTGTCCATTGTTCATTTAAGAAAAAAAATGTGTTAGGAAAACACTTTTGATCATCCCAAAGGGTTATTAGGTGGGCCAGCTACCCATGTCAGTGAACAAACGCCAACTGTTCCTGGCCTCCATTAGTAAAACCAACAGATCAGGAGAGTCATGGCAACGAAGTCAGAACAGCCACAGAGACAATGACACATAAATTACCCAAGAAAAGTTCCCAGCAGTGAGACTTTTTCTGTTTATGTGATGTAGGTGTATTTTATGGGCCAGGCATCTTATTTTACTTAGCCAGATTATTATTCAGTCCGATTTTTTTGTTTTGTTTTTATTAATAAGAAAATAGTTAGTTTTCAGTTGCTACATGTCTAATTTTATACTGTTTTTAAATTAGGGGACATCTAGAGCAGTGTTTCCCACAGTTGGGGTCGGGACCCAAAGTGGGGTCCTGAAACATCAAAGTGGGCTCCTGACAAGATTTTCTGAATTAATTACATTTTTGCCTTAGTTGTTTCAAATGAATTGGGTTAGTATATTTAAAATGGATAAATGTAGTATAAAAATATTGTTACTATGCCCATGTTTAGTTGACCTGATACAAATG
>NW_013952504.1:1685364-1688759 GCF_001266775.1 Austrofundulus limnaeus | reverse complement strand
AAGCTGTTTAGATTTTCAAAAAAGCCTGTGTTTTTAGGGTTATTAACAAAGTTTGTGTACTCAGACCAGTAATATTTGGGGTCACAAGTTTTTGCCATGGATATTTTGTGGGTCAGAAGATAAAAGGTTCGGGAACCACTGATCTAGAGGGAAACAAAGTATAGTGAATACACAAAACATTTTTTAATCAGTCCAGTCTTATATCCACATGGAAACAGCATTTTAGTAGTCCTTAAACAGTGTAATAAACTCTTCAGACTCCAACCCTATGAAAATGATGATGTCATGATCCCATCTCCAGTCTAACATACAATCTAAAGTATGTCATCATATATTTGATGAAAAGTAATACATAAAAATGGGAATAAGAGCAAATTTAATCTAGGAGGGAAATCTCCTGATGTGTAGTTATCGAAACATCTTGTTTTATGAAATTCTGCTTTGATGTCACTCAGATTGGTTGATTCAGTTCAGTTTATTTATACAGTACCAATTCTCAACAAAAGTCATCTCAGTTCTCTGTAAAAAAATAACCTTCACATGCTTTATAAAATTTTCAGTAGTCATAGTAAGAAGGCCAGCAGATTACATCAAATCATCACTTTGTCCTAATCTCCCATCCTGAGCAGCACATCGGTGACAGTGGGAAGGAAAAACTGTCTTTTAACAGGAAGAAACCTCCAGCAGAACCAGAACCAGGCTCAAGACAGGTGCCCATCTGCCTCAACGGGTTGGGTCAGAGAGGATAGAAAGACCATCAATGAAACTGAAGGGCTCATGTGGGCTGCTTCAGGCTGGAGGAGACCTGCATGTCAAAGTCTGAGACTCAGAGGTTTACTTATCTCTGTTTTTAGAACAAATAACTCAAAGTTTTCTCTCAATTCAAGGTGAACTTCTTCAGGGCCTTCAGTAACCCCCCATTCTGAACCCCCCAGCTGCACAGAGGGCTGATTAAAGCTGAATCAGTTTGCTGGGTTGTGAGTTTTTATTCGGTTTTTAATCGGTTCAAGTTCTCAAGGAAGTTTCCAGGTTTGTTTGTGTTCTTCATGTTTCTAGAACACGATCTGTTTCCTCACTTAACCCACCGCCACACTTCAGCTCCTCCTGCCTCAGGAGTGTTGGGTTCTATTTATTCTCCTTTCTTCTCACCACAGTTACTCTTATAAAGAATCAACTTGTGAATGATAGAATTATAAATAGCCTGCGGTTTTTTAAGGTTTCTTTTAGAACCTTTCTAAATAAGTCTACATTTCCAAAGCCTTAAAATGTGTTTACTGCTAATTTTATTTAAAAAAAAAACAAGGACCCCACAGACCTCATTTACTTTTATAATAGAATCCCTAATCAGAGATAAAAAGAATAATGGAGGCTTCAGGCAGCTTGAGTGTTTGCGGGGTTTAATGAGATAACTGAGGATCTATGCACAAACAGCCACTTTCAGAGCTGTGCAAACCATTGAAATGGGCTGAAAAACAAACAAATCAAATGAGGGCAAAGGAAATTCATTCTGAGGTTGATTGTTTGCATAATCAACCTCGAGCCTTGTGTGTGGACTCAGACTTAGTTGGAATTCTGGGACATCTGAGAAGTTACATTTGACAAACACTGGAAAGATGAAAAGGCAGTGTCTGAGATATAAGCAGAGAAAACAATTTAAATGTGGAAAAGAAGCAAAACAAAGTCCTTTTATTGTTAAAGGGGCTATGCTGTATAATGTAAAATCCTTTTTTAGCTTTATATCATGTTATAACATTTTCCGCTCAACAAAACACTGCCTAAAGTTTTGCTTTGACTCATTCATGCATGTTTGTGAAATCCCGTAATATTCCTGAGGCAGCAGGTAGGGGAGCAAAATCAACAGTTTGGGACTAGAACCACCATTTAGGAGCAGCTCCTCGTCTGGGCTGTGTCTCCAAACTGAGCTTTTTCATCACAGAGCACACCCTACCCCACGACTCCTGCAGGCTCTCAGCAGCACAGGTGTCAAAAGTATTCACACTCATTACTTAAGTAGAAGTATAACTAGGGTTTAAAATACTTTTTTGGAAGTAGAAGTATCAACTCGAGCTTTTTACTCAAGTAAAAGTATAAAAATACTGATTTTAAACTACTTAAAGTATAAAAGTAAAAGTATTGAACACTTAAAAAAAAGCCATTAAGGATAAAAGCTTTGTGGACTTGGAGAAGGTGTTTGGCCGTGTCCCTCGGGGACTCCTTTGTGGGGTACTCCGGGAGTATGGGGAATCTAGCCCTTTGAAACGGGCTGCCCCTTTTCCACTAGTGCCACTTAGTGTAGTGTCGGTACGGTTCGGTACGGTTCCAAGCCATTTCCATCAGGCCAGATTCATGGAACCAGCCCTTTTTTAAGTACATACTTCATTGTGGTCCCAGTCGACGCCAAAATATGACGTCAGAACGCTGTTCGTCACTGATTGTCTAGGGGGTGGAGTCAATGGTTGAGTCTAAGCTGCCTTTACAACAATAACTAAAGGAGCCATTTTTTCAATTGTAGCAGTGACATTAGTCGTGTTTCCATCCAATTTTAATTTTAATTTTTAGCAAATTTAAAAAATTTCAGAACTTATTCGACAAATGTGTTTCCATCTCTCATTTTGTGCATTAACCTTTTTATCAAAAAACCCCAAACCACCTCCATCAACCGTCCAAAACACACCCACTGGAAACAGACTGGAACGTTAATGGAAAAGCACACAAACTGACCCGTTCCGACACTAACTGTACTGACACTACACTAAGTGGCCTAGGTTCCTGTATGACCAGTGTCAGAGCTTGGTCCACATTGTTGGTAGTAAGTCTGACTCATTTTCAGTGAGAGTTGGACTCCGCCAAGGTTGTCCTTTGTCACTGATTCTGTTCATAACTTTTATGGACAGAATTTCTAGGAACAGCCAAGTTGTTGAGGGGATCCTTTTTGGTGACCTTAGGATCACATCTCTGCTTTTTGTGGATGATGTGGTCCTATTGGCTTCATCAGATCCTGATCTCCAGCTCTCACTGGAGCGGTTCAAAGCTGAGTGTGAAGCAGCTGGGATGAGGATCAGTGCCTCCAAATCTGAGACCATGGTCTTGAGCGGGAAAAGGGTAGGGTGCCTCCTCCAGGTCGGGAGCAGGTCCAGCCCCAAGTGGAGGAGTTTAAGTATCTCAGGGTCTTTGTTCACGAATGAGAGAAGAATGGAGCGGGAGATCGACAGGTGGATTGGTGCTGTATCTGCAGTGATGTGGGTGTTGTACCGGTCTGTTGTGATGAAGTAAGAACGGAGCCAGAAGATGAAGCTCTCAGTTTACCTCATCTATGGTCAGGAGATTTGGGTAGTGACTGAAAGAAGGAGATGACAGATGCAAGAAGCTGAAATGAGTTTCCTCTGCAGGGTGTC
>NW_013952504.1:1681883-1685153 GCF_001266775.1 Austrofundulus limnaeus | reverse complement strand
TTATTATTATTATCTTGATTCATGGAGGACCACCAAAAATGTCTTTTAGCAAAATTGATCATGCGAGAGATGCCATTGTGACAGGTAAAGCGATGGTTGTGAATCCAATCCAATACTTTACCTATGACTGCTTTTGGTACAAACTTCGTGCCAGAAGGTCCAGTTCCAGGATCCGGGTCTGATTGCTGAACCAGGCGAATGGTGTTTTCTATGTCCCAGGTGAGTGTCCCCACAAAACAGGTGTTCGGAAGAATGGTGGTCTCTTTTTCTGGGGAATCTGATGGAGAGAATAACCTAGAGAGAGCATCTGATTTAACGTTCTTGGGTCCGGGGATGTAAGTGATCGTGAAGTTGAATCTAGTGAAGAACAAAGACCAACGGGCTTGTCTAGGATTCAACCGTTTAGCGTTTTGGAGATAAGCTAGGTTCTTGTGGTCTGTCATAATGACGAAAGGTGTTTCAGTACCTTCCAGCCAATGTCTCCATTCCTCAAGAGCGAGTTTTATGGCCAGCAATTCTCGGTTTCCCACATCGTAGTTGGTTTCAGCAGGTGACAGACGTCGAGAGAAAAAGGCGCATGGGTGAAGCTTGTCACCGCATCCGGACTTCTGAGACAAGACAGCTCCAACCCCGAGATCCGAGGCATCAACCTCCACAAAAAATTATTTCTTGGGGTCGGGGTGACAAAGGATGGGTGCCTGCGAGAAACGAGCCTTTAACTCACCAAATGCGTTGTTGGCCTGAGGAGTCCAGATGAAGGTTCGTAATGTAGATGTCAGTTTGGTAAGTGGAGCAGCGATTCTGCTGTAGTTTTTGATGAAACGTCTGTAGAAGTTAGCGAAGCCCAGGAAGCGTTGTAACTGCTTTCGATCCTTGGGGATTGGCCATTCCGTCACGGCTTTTACTTTTTCCGGGTCAGTACGAAACTGCCCCTTTTCCAGAATGAAGCCTAAAAATGAGACTGAGGCCACGTTAAACTCACATTTCTCAGCTTTAACAAAAAGTTGGTTCTCGTACAGACGTTGAAGAACTGCTTTAACATGTACTTCATGTTGGCTTTCGTCACGGGAAAAAATGAGAATATCGTCGAGGTACACAAAAACAAAGTCATTTAGAAAGTCTCTCAGGACGTCATTTATCAGAGCCTGGAACACAGCGGGGGCATTAGTCAATCCAAAAGGCATGACGAGATATTCAAAGTGACCAAGGGGAGTCTTAAATGCCGTTTTCCATTCATCGCCTTCCTTAATACGGACAAGGTGATAGGCGTTTCTAAGATCCAGTTTGGTGAATATTGTGGCGGAGTGGAGCTGGTCATAAACTGAGTCAATGAGGGGTAACGGATATTTATTTATTACAGATATTTGATTTAACCCCCTATAGTCAATGCAAGGTCTCAAGGTCTTGTCTTTTTTGGCTACAAAAAAGAAGCCTGCTCCTAATGGTGATGTAGAAGTTCTGATAATGCCAGAGGCTAATGAGTCCTCTATGTACTCTCTCATGGACTCCCTTTCTGGACCAGAGAGATTGTACAGACGGCTAGAAGGTAAGGGGGCACCAGGAATGAGTTCAATAGAACAGTCGTACGGTCTGTGTGGTGGTAATGATAAAGCTCTATTTTTACTGAAAACAGGTGCAAGATGATGGTAGGCTTTAGGAACTTTAGACAGATCAATCTCCTCAACAGGAGGTTCCTCCCCTTTAACGGAGGTGGTAACAGCAGATTTTAAACAAACTTTGAGGCAGTGAGAGCTCCAGCTTTCTATTCTCCTTTCCTTCCAATTAAACACAGGGTTATGAGTGCAGAGCCAGGGAAAACCAAAAATAAGTTGAGGAGTAGGAGAATCAAAAACAAAAAACTCACCCATCTCGTGATGATTGAGATCTGTAACCTTGTATTTGACCTGAGAAAGCTGTTGTCCAGTAAGTCCAGTGATGGAGCGGGGCGGATCGAGTGATGAGATTGGTATGCCAAGTTGTTCAACCAAGTCGCTGGAGATGAGATTTTGTTCTGAACCAGAGTCAATGAGAGTAGAAATGGGTAATCTAACTTGTTGGAAAACGACTGTGGCAGGTAAAGAAAGTAAAGAGTGAGGGGAGAATTTAATGTCCTTCGTCAGCCTCCCCTAGGTTACTGACGAACCGCCCCGTTTCCCCGAAGTGGGCATGAGGCRACGAAATGACCTGGATTTCCACAGTAGATGCATAGTTTTGCTTGAAGGCATCTCTGTCTCTCTTCTGGTGTTAGTCGCGTTCGTCCAACCTGCATGGGTTCTGGTTCGTTTGCATTTAACGAGGTATCAGGAAGTGAAAGTTTGTTGTCAGATGCGGAAATCGGGCTCCAGGGATTCTGGGAGTTGTAGTCCCATTCTTTTTTCCTTTCTCTGAGTCTGTTGTCAATGCGAATAGATAAAGCGATTAATTCGTCCAGGCTCCCGGGTTCATCCCGGGAGGCCAACTGTTTTTTAATTTGCTCAGATAAGAAGTTTACAAAAATACCTTTGAGCGCCAATTCTTCCCAGCCCGCCTCCTCAGCAGCAATGCGGAAGTCCACGGAGTGTTCAGCAACAGATTTCCTTCCTTGGCGTAGATTGATTAAACGTTTAGCTGCTGCCTCCTGCTGGAGAGGGTGGTCAAACACACGTTGAAATTCACGGAGRAAAACTTGAATCGTGAGAGTTTCGGCAGAATGTGCCGACAAAAAGGCCTGTGCCCATTTCAATGCTTTCCCTTTAAGAGATGTAACAATGTAGGTGATTTGTGCCGAGTGGTTAGGGAAAAGAGAGGGAGATCGGGCGAAAGCTAATCTACACTGTAATAAAAAACCTCCACATTGATTTACATTACCATCAAAAAATTCGGATGGCTTGAGTTCAGGTTCTCGGGGAGAGAAAACTGGTACCGGTGCGGCCGGAACTGGAGAGGGCGCTGGAGTGGAAGGAGTAATGGTGTTTAGTCTGTTATCAATAGAGATTACACTTTGAGAGACTTGATTTAACATAGATTTAGTTTCTAGATGTAACTGAAACAATTGRTTTAACAYATGTTCATGCTCATTTAATTTCTGTTCTGAAGWGGTGTTGGTCCCAGAATTGTTCCCGGTATTGCTCGCGGACATTTTGCTTGGCTGAAGCATACTATCAGGTTTTAACAAGGTCAACGTGAGCAAATACCAGAAACAACACAGGAGGCGAGAACTTGGATAATAATAATGATTTGTTTATTTACACAGGAAGTGAACGGGGAGCGGGACCTGGAAGCAGAGGAATT
>NW_013952504.1:1671946-1675363 GCF_001266775.1 Austrofundulus limnaeus | reverse complement strand
ACACACACACACACACACACACACACACACACACACACACACACACACACACACACACACACACATAGAGACAATAACTGGTTGCTTGACAGAACCACTGAATGGATTATAATGGCATTTTTGTTGTGTTTTGTACATCTATAACAAATTATTTTGAGTTAACTCAACTGAAAATGGCCACCACAGGTACTTCAATCTGGAAAGACTCACACACAGAGAATGAAAGCAGTTAAACAGTTTTATTGATATGGAGAAAGTTCTTTGGCGCTCGAGCCCCTGCAGAAGACGTGGGTGCAGCGGACTGCTGTGAGCTAGCAATCAGCTTAGGTTTTAGGAATAACGTCTTCCCCCCCTGGACTCAGACAATGGTGGTGGTGTGGAGGCCAGAGGGAAGGGTTAGTCAGAGGAGCCAGAGATGAACGTGTCAGGAGAGCAGACTGGCCCTAGGGAGCTGAGCCTTTAGACCTGGATCCCTGAGAGATGATTGGACGTGGTGAGGAGAGGATCGAGCACTGATGAGCCGCAGCTGGGCACATGAGGCGGTGGACAGGTGGAGCAGGTGAGGGTCATCCAGTCTGAATTTATGCCCAGGCTTCATGTGTCTTACCAAACCAATAAATGGCTACACCTCGGTCTCTTTAATGGATACTAAGCTTAGATTTGATGTGGTAGTAAAGGTCAGCAGTTTGTTTGAATTTGAAACATTGTGCTACATGGCAAATTACATGCAAATGTTGATCCAGTCGGTTGTAAATGAATTGTTAAATAAACCTGTAAAAAGGTTATAATAGTTTTGGATTTTTCAGTATAGATTAGTTTTATTTCAATGACTTTTTTCTTTTATTCATTTAATTTTAATTAGTTTTTACAATGGATTTGCTAGTTTTTAATAGTTATTATTGCATTTTTAATGCTTAGTTTTAGTTTAGATTGTATTACTTATAGTATTGTTTTGTAACAGTTTCTTTTCCAATGCATCCTCCAGCTTGTGATGTTCCTGTGAGTTCACTAACCAGCAGCTATTTGGTAACTGGTTAAAGCAGTCCATATAGCGACACCTTCCTAAAATTATTGCGTAACTCAATTTTTCCAGCTAAGGACTTGTGTGATTATTTTAGGACAATGACAATAGTTGTCTCCAACCTGCTGCTACCTGTTGGTTGTTTTTCATGGAGCTACTGAGAGAAGCTAGCATGTCAAGATAGTAATCGTCAGCCATCTTGTGTGAGCTTGATTCATACAGTTTTTACCTTGAGAATATTCCACCTGTTTCCACTACAAGACTTGCTTTTATTTTTCTCACAGTCATATTCAAAGAAATCCTAAAGTGGACGTTGCGCTTTCTCCCAACTTTTGCTGTCATCATTTGGCAGGTGATGCTGAGCAGCAGCAGATTGTAAACAAGTGTTAAGTGTTACTACTCGATTTGGAAAAAAGAAATAAAAAAAGATCCGCATGACTTAAAATAAATTGACAAACACTAAAACTAAGGATATTCTATCTATAATTTCAGTTAGTTTTAGTTTTGTAAAAAAAATTAAACAGTTTTAGTTATTGTTTTTTTCATTTTATTACAGTTTTTATTTATTTCAGTTAACTAAAATGCTTGGTTTTTTTTTCAATTTCAGTTTTCATTATTTAGTTAGTTTTAGTTAACTGTAATCACCCTGGTTCTGATTTTGTAACATGTAAAACTTGGAAACAACATGTTAGCACATTTTTTGAAGATAAAAAATGTACAAAAAATGTCTAAATAGTTAGATGGAAGATGAAGACACAAAAATAAGTGATTTAGAGAAATAGAGTATAAAATTATGCATTTTATGTAACATCATATCCAGTATGTTTATTGGCAAGGCTGTGCATGTTTTATTTAATTTACTGATATAATACGTTTTGAAGTAAAAGGTATATTGAAGAATGATAAATAGTATAAATGGTAGAAATTTTAAAAAGTGTAAACTCCTCACTCCTTTCAAAGGAGTAGCTAAAATGAAAGAAATATTGTTTTTGTATTCTTGTGTAAGTGTTTATATGTACATATATGAATGTACATATATATATTCTTGTTTTTATTTAATTTGTTTGAAATTAAGAATATCTGTCTATCTACATTTAAAACATTTAAACTCATAAAGAATAAGTGTATCTTGTTTTGAGTTAAGTGGAGACATTATGCTCCTAACCATGACTGAAGTGATTTGTTTCTTTGATTTTCACACTGCTGGACAGTTCCTGACACCTCCTCACATGGTTGATAGTGATCAAGACCTGACAGAGGTGACTGGAAGGTAATTAGACCAAATCGTATTGTCGTATATTTTCGTGTACTGGCCCTTTAAGGAATGTGAACGAGCGTGGCCGACAGGGGCACGCGCACGCTGGTCTCGGGGGCAGAGTTAGAATAACATCTTAGCTGTGTGGACGCGCTTGGGTGTCTCTCGTGAATAAACATGTCCAGAACTGAAGATTAGCGTCTCTTTTCTTTATTAAAATGTTAGCCTAGAGTTTTTTAACCGTCAACAAGTCTTCAGGAGGAAGCTCACTGATTTTCCAGCCACCGCCAGCCAGCCGGAGAACAAGCCACCGACAGCCGAACCAGCTGAAGCAGCCCCAGATCAGCACCGAAGCAGCAGCCTCACCAGCCCCAGAGCCAGAGTGAGCAGCCACCAACCCGGAGCCGAAGTGAGCACACAAGGGAGACGAGAAGAGTCAAGCCGCTGACAGCCTCAGAACCGAACAGAACCAAGACACGACAGTATCAAGCTTATCGCAGCACTAAGCACAGGACCCCAGTGACCCTGGCTGATGTCTACATCTTCTAAATCTATCCTACATTCCATCAGATGAACCATTGCTGACTTTGGCCAAACCAGTTTCACACATTATAATCACAATTACAGTGAACTTGGGCGGCTGTGTAAAACATAAAAACAAATATGATGATTTGTAAATCCTTTTCAGTCTATAATCAAATCCACTACGAAGACAATATATTTAATGTTCAAACTGATAAACTATTGTTTTGGAGTTTTTTTAATCCAAATATTCACTCATGTTGAATTTGATGCTGAAATGTTCTAATGAATCTGGGACAGGATCAAGTTTCCTTTGAACAACAATCAATACGTGTTTGTGAACTGAGGACAGTAACCCCAATTTACACTACATGCGTTGCGTCTCCGCTCCACTCCACTCCAATCTCCGCAGCAAATACACACCCATTATAATCAGAGTGTTTACACTGGCTGTGCACGGCAGGGGTGAGTGGACGGCGATCCGTCAAAATTTCAACAGATCCTATTTTTGTCGGATGCCGGAGCTGTGCCGGGGTCAATTTTTAAAGATTACGTCACACCAACAGGAAAAGAAACGAGCAAAACATCCATATTTTCAAAATAAGACACTATTTGGCGG
>NW_013952504.1:1670502-1671862 GCF_001266775.1 Austrofundulus limnaeus | reverse complement strand
AAATACGCGTATTTGAAGTAAAAGTGTGTGAGAGATGCATCTCCGGTTTTAAGTTAGCCGCTACTCTGTAGCTAGCGCCACGAGTTAGCCATAGAGACGTCTTAGCTTCCTCGGTTAGCTTCAGGAGGGGCGGCCACGGAGCAGGCCAGCCTAATTTCTTATTTTATGTTACCTGGATAGGAGTAAACGGTGTCAGTGTCTTTTAAGGCCTTTAAGAGCTGTGTAAACCCGCTGAAAAAGGCCAGTGGACATGAATAGAAATGGGTGATGGAGGCTTTGTGAGTTTAATGTGTGTTAAAGGAGACGTCAGGGATTTTAGTTAAGCAAGGGTTCCAGGCCTGTGTGTGTTTCTGTCTTAAAAGTGTGTTTTATGTTAAATGTGGGGATTTTTTGTTGTTTTTCTGTTTTTATTTGTGTATTGACTTGCCATTTGGGCTGGAATTCAAATAGTGGGGGTTTGAGAGTTTTTTTTCTCTGGCTGAGAGTTCCCTTTGTCTTGTCTAAGCTGTGAGTTATGACAGAGGGGGGTTGGTTTTACTGATGCAGACTGTGAAAAACATCTGGACTGCATTAACCTGTTTTTTTTTCTCTGTGTTTCTTTTTTTTTTGGAGCGCCTCCTGCTGGTGAGAGAGAGATAAACTACTACTGCAGGACCGAGGGTGCTGTCTCATATTTTTACAAGGCGAGTAATTTTGGTTTTATCCACAAACTACAAAAGAAAAGTAACAACAAAGCAGTATTTTAATTTTTAGTCATTTTTTTGAGTGTAAGTGACCGTTTAATTTCATTTCTCGGTCACAGGGGGGTGTAGAAACTAATTAAAAATTAAAATATTGAAAGAAAGAAAGAACAAAGTTGATTTGTGGTATTTGTTTTTTGACAAAGAACAATGTTAGTGATGAGTATGATAGTATCTTGAATAAGCAAAGAACAGTGAATTTTTATTTTTGGCTGAGTGAAGAACCTGAGAAGAATTTTGAAACATTATCTGCTGAGAGGGAGTACAGAAAAGCTTCAAGATGCCTCCTTATTTTTCTAAAGAAGATTTCTACCAACTTCTCCAGAAAGTGACAGTCTTGGAGTTCAAGATTCATCGTCTGGAAGAGGTGAATGCGTTGGAGGATTCCACAGGTGTTAAAATGGATGAGAAGACTGACATGAGAGATCAACATGAAGAGGAAATGGAAGCTGTTTATGAGAGTGAAGCAGTATGGAATTCTGTGTGTGCCAGACCAAAAAATCTCTCAGGAAGAATTCAAATCTCAGAGGACATCGAATGCCCAGAATTACAGAGAAATGATTTCTCTCCTCCAGCAAGAAGAAAGAAGCGAAAGGCTTTAATTAAAACAGCTGATAATA
>NW_013952504.1:1668333-1669737 GCF_001266775.1 Austrofundulus limnaeus | reverse complement strand
ATTTTATTTTTGGCTGAGTGAAGAACCTGAGAAGAATTTTGAAACATTATCTAGTGAGAGTGAGTACAAAAAAAGCTTCAAGATGCCTCCTTATTTTTCTAAAGAAGATTTCTACCAGCTTCTCCAGAAAGTGACAGTCTTGGAGTTCAAGATTCATCGTCTGGAAGAGGTGAATGCGTTGGAAGACTCCACAGGTGTTAAAATGGATGAGAAGGCTGACATGGGAGATCAATATGAAGAGGAAATGGAAGCTGCTTATGAGAGTGAAGCAGTAAGGAACTCTGTGTGTGCCAGACCAAAAAATCTCTCAGGAAGGATTCAAATCTCAGAGGACAACGTATGGCCAGAATTACAGAGAAATGATTTTTCTCCTCCAGCAAGAAGAAAGAAGCGAAAGGCTTTAATTAAAACAGCTGATAATARMCAGAGAAATGAAGCAGTGTTTCTTCAAAACAGATTCACACCACTGGAAGAAACTGAGTCTGAACAAAGTTCACTATCTGATTTCAGTGAGGGATCTGAGACCAGATCCAGATCCAGTTCAAAGTCAACGCAAGTTCGAAGAGAGACATTTAAAAATCAGGAAATGATGATTATTACAGATAAAATGGTGAATGAAATCAGAGGATTCTGGAACAAGAAAAAAGTCAAAGTTCTGAGTTCTGCTGATAAAGTGTCTGACCTTGCAGAGAAGATTCTAGAGATAACAGCAGAGTATCCATCTCTGAAGAAACTCATCATTCATACAGGAAGTGATGAAGTTATGAACCGACAGTCAGAAATCATGAAGAAGGATTTTATTCAGCTGCTGAATGCAGTTAAAAATCTCAACATGGAAGTTTTCATCAGTGGACCGGTTCCAACAGTCAAAGGTGGAGCGGAGAGGTTCAGTAGACTTTTAGCTCTTAATGGGTTCTTGGAAAAATCCTGTGCTGACCATTCTGTGAGATATGTGGACAATTTTGATCTCTTCTGGGAAAGAAAACATCTATTCAGGTCGGATGGAATGACTCTGAATCAAGCTGGAGCACAGCTACTGGTTTCAAATATGAAGTATTTCCTAAATAAAGTTCTGGCTACAGAAAAACCACAACAGCTAACGTCTGAAGGACAGCTGGAGAAAACTGAGACATCAGTGGAACACAGAATGCCAGTTACTGATAAGGAGACTGCTTCAGAATCAGAACCAGAACAAGAATCAGAACCAGAAACAGAGGAACAATTGGGTTCATCAGCATCAGAAACAGAGGATCTCTTGGACTCTGAGACCCCAACAGGACAACAAGTGGAGTGTCCTCTACTGGATTCTGCTAACAACATGAAAGAACCTGATGAGATTAACATCAAACAAGCACCATGTCCAGATCCAGTTAACTTTCATCTTCCAGCAGCTCGCACTAAACC
>NW_013952504.1:1665914-1667289 GCF_001266775.1 Austrofundulus limnaeus | reverse complement strand
ATTTGAGGGCTCTGTTTGTAAGAATGAGTGATTTTTATTTGATAGGAAGTTTTCTCATGTTTTTTTTAGTCCATGGAGGTTAGAACATAATGTCTTTTATTTGGATTTTCATTTGTAGGTAAGTGATTTGGGCTTAGATAGATTGATTTTGTTTGTTATTTTTGTAGTTCAGCTCATTCTGAGGGTAAGACATCCCTCTTTGAAGTTTTTCTACATATAATCTGATTTTGTTATTTTTTGACATTTACTCTATGTTTTGACATATGTCTGTGTTGATTTTTAGTGAAGGAAAGAAAGATATATACTCTTCCTTGTAGATTTTGTTTTGTTTTTATTTTTTGTTTTGTCATGATTCCAACATTTGAGATTTTGTGTCTTCATATTTACATTATGCAGAGGTTTGATACAAGGGGGTTGGACAAGGGTTATAATTTCACAAACTCAGAGATAAGCTTCAGTGATTTTATAATTTCAAGACACATGACATTGATTTTGTTTTTAATTTTCATTTTAATGTGACATTTATTTTCCACAAGACACTGCCGTATGTTTTCTGTCATTCCAGGAGATGACAGCCGCGTCCTGGTGTTTAAATGGACTTTTGGACTTTTGGACACTGGACTCTAATGCTCACCTCAGGAACTTTAGTGCTCGTGGATGGACTCAAAACTGGACACTGCTCTGAGTCTGGGACAAGATGAAGCATTGACTGTTTCAAGTCTACCTCAAGTTTGTTTCAAGTTCACGTCAAGTCTAGTTCAGGTCTACAGCCACATCAAAGATGAACAGTCATGATACCAGCTGGGTTCTAATGTTTTTCTTTATGTCTGAATTCTGAAGTTTTTGATATGTCATGACTTATGTTTTTGTTTGAATTTTATATGCTAATCATTTGATTCGTATTAAGCTTTTGATACGCCATATTTTGATAATTACATTGTGCCTTATAATCAATCTTAAATAGGTTGCATGCTTTTTAGTTGTAGTGAGGCTTTTGTTAAAATTAGCATAAGGAATGCTCTGAGGACTTTGATTGGTATTAAGTCCTTTAATTAGCTAATGTTAATTGGTAATTCTAAAAGGAGATTCTTTCACAAGATTGGCTCAGTGTGAAGGTTCTCTGATCTCAGGATCTTTTTGATCCTCCTTCTGCTTCATGAGGGAGGTTTTTCTGATTCTGGAGATCTAATTAGCTTATGAATTTTAGGGTTGAGAGCTTACCTGTGGATTTCCTGTAGGTGACACTTTGGGCACTGTCAGGAGGTTTGTGGGTGTGGCTAATGAATAGTCGAATTGGGAATTACTTACTTTAGAGTTTAGCTTAACTAGCTTTAAAGTAATGTCTTAAATTAGGATGCAAATAGGATTAAATAGG
>NW_013952504.1:1652999-1665863 GCF_001266775.1 Austrofundulus limnaeus | reverse complement strand
ATGAAGGCGGGCGCGCATGAAGGCGGGCGCGCATGAAGGCGGGCACGCGCTTTCTTGGGGAAAAGAGTCAGAGTAACATATTAGCTGTGTGGAAGCTTTTAGTGTCTCTCGCTGAATAAACATGTCCAGAACTGAAGAAATAGTCTCTTCGTTATTCAAATGTTAGARTAGAGTTTATTGACATGTGACAAGTCTTCAGGAGAAAGTCCACTGGTTTTCATCGACCCAGAAGCAAGCAGCAGCCAGCCGAACSAGCTGAAGCAGCCCCAAAGGCAGCAGCAGACGGAGCAGACAAAGAGAGACGAGAAGGGTCGAGCAGCTGACGGAGCCGAACCGAACCGAAACGGAACCAGGGACCAGAAAGAGACACTACAATATATATATACAATTGTTTTTTTTCTCAGCTTTTTGTCTGGCTGCAGCTTAGTTCACTTCATTTTTGTGTTCTGCCAACCAACATACTTCATGTGCACAGAGAGCTGTAATAAATAAAACTTAAAACATGTAATGGTTCTTTAAAAAACAAATCTAAGAAATACAAACATCCACAAAATTGGGACCCAAAACCCCTTTTCATGAAGTGAGTTTCTCTATAAAGTATGTTGAGAGTCCCAACAACTCCACATCAGCAAGTCATTAGAGATGTATAAAATTATCAAAGGCTGAGTATCAGGAGCCAGGTTTACAAAATGGGATCAGGGACATTGGGGTTCAGAGTGTGGAGGTGGTTCGCTCTGTTACCTCACAGCAAGAAGGTTCTGGATTCAAATCCCATCTGAGACCTATCTGCATTAAATTTYAACATGACCCAGTGAGTGAGGGGGTTTCCCACAGGGACTAAAGACATCATGGAAGAGACCACTCATTACCTCTTTTATCTCCTCTCAATAGATTATTTTTGGTTCATATAGTTCTTGTTAGTTCAGCAGCATTCTCAGCAACCTGCGGTTAAATCATTTCCAAACAACATTTTGCACATTACATTAGCCATTAGTTAAAAAGAGTGTAAC
The DNA here is from genome assembly GCF_001266775.1 of Austrofundulus limnaeus. Classification (NCBI taxonomy): domain Eukaryota; kingdom Metazoa; phylum Chordata; class Actinopteri; order Cyprinodontiformes; family Rivulidae; genus Austrofundulus; species Austrofundulus limnaeus. Next base: position 1,664,853 of record NW_013952504.1, on the reverse strand, counting down.
TAAATAGACATACAGTTTACATAATAAACGTTGATTTTGTTAAACATCTCATGTTGGTTTTTTAATACTTAAAAGACTGATGAGTTATTCCTTCAAAACAACTTGTCACGTATGCTCTTTCATATAATTTATTATTTTAAAAGAACTCAGATCTGAGAAATAAACAGCATTTAAACTGATTTGGTCTTGTTATAATTGAGGTGAAGCTGCTTGTTATCACTGCCATCTCTCATCTTTGGAGCTTTGCTAATAATACACTCTTCATCAGATGATGAGGGTTGAACACTGAAATTGTAATTTAGAAGCGTTTATTGCTTGGTGCTTGAACAACCCTGTGACTCTACTTGAGAAGCAGAAGTGAGGGTAATGACGATAACACAGCAATGTCAACTGTCTGAGCCTGGCACTCAACGATGTGTCATCCAAACTCTTCTGCAGCTAGGAGCTTCTTTTCTGGGGAGCTGATAGTTAGGACGTGTAGGAAGCCTGGAGTGGAAGAAAGAGTGTTCTTGATAGCGGCTGTGGACAGAGGACAACAGACTAACGTATCCAGCACAAAGAGATGCTGAATGTAGGCCTGCCCGGCTCCACTTTGAAAAGTAGGCTACAGGGGAGCACAGCAGAGAGCAAAGGTAAAGGACCCAGGGGACACAAGCAGATAGGCCCACATCTGTGATAGCTCTGCTTCTGGATTCATCCCAAAGCTTCCCAGGTCAGAAGCACATTTCTGTCCAGGTGCTTTTCATGCTTGACCTTACTTCTTTTCTTCTCTACAATCACATGTTCATCCCTCATTTAGTCTTTGATGAATCAAAAGAGGAATAAACTTAATTTGGCCACATCAATCACAATTTTGTCTTGGCATAGGAATGTTTCTTTTGTTATCTGAGAAAGACAAAAAAGGAATAATGTTTGTTGCCCACGTATGTTACTTTGTGTATTTTTTAAATCTAATTAGAAAATTGTTTTATGACTCACTGAACATACTTTAATAAATTTAAATTCATTAAAATTTAAATTAAATTAAATTTACTAAATAAATTTTTAATACGTAATGACTGAGTCGACATCTTGTAGCTCAGTGGTTCCCAAACTTTTTGTCTTCTGACCCAAAATATCCATTGCAAAACCTTGTGACCCCAAATATAACTGGTCTGAGTACACAAACTCTGTTAATAACCCTAAAACACAGGCTTTTTGACAATCTAAACAGCTTGTACACACATATACTGTAAATACTTATTTTTACTTATTTTGTGTTTTTGTAATAATTATAGGAAAAATATTACAGCAGCAATTATTTTATTACCCTTTAAATTGGTTTCTGGAGATTATCCAAGGTGCTTCATGACCCATAATTGGGTCCCAAGCCCAACTTTGGGAACCAAAGTGCAGTGGTTCCCAAAGTTTTCAACTTTTGACCCACAAAACAACAGTAGCAGAGACCTGTGCCCCCAACTATTTTTGGATGATAAACATTTGTACCAGGCCAACAAAACATGGGCATAGTAACAATATTTTTATACTACATTTATCCATTTTAAATATACTAACCTCACTCCTTTGTAACAACTAAGYCAAAAACGTAATTAATTCAGAAAATCTTTTCAGGACCCCARCTTGATGTTTCGGGACCCCACTTTGGGTCCCGACCCCCAACTTTGGGAAACACTGTTGTAACTGATTAACTTTTGGAGTCGATCCAATTCAAGATGGCCACCACAGCTAAGCAACCTTAGAAGACCCAACTATGGCTCAAACTTTATCGGATTTACAGATATTAAGCTAAATGTTGGTGCGGTGGTAGCTAGATCCCTAAAATATAGTTTGAGTACTCAGCACAATCTCAGCACAATGTCTGTCTTTAAAACTTCAATATCAAGGGAGAGAAAAATAGGATGCAAGATGACAGACGATCAGTGTATAATCTGTACCAATCTATGGGGATGCAGAGGAAGCTGGGCTGTGAGGCTAAGCTCTCCGTTGATCAGATAGCAAAATATGAGTGAATCAACATTGAAATATGATTAGGCATCAACATTCATGAATGTTGAAATTATACAGAAGGTGGTCGGTGATGTGCATGTTGAAATAATGTTAGGTTTTCAACAATAACTGATTCGTTATCATTGTTGATTCAACCACTTTTCCTCCTCTCCCTTCTCTTCCTAGAGAGAGGAGGAGGAGAACGAGGAGGGGTGTGACAAACAGCATACAATAATTCAACATTGATTAGATGTTGGCATTTCAATTATTAGAATTCCACCATGAAATAAATTGATTCAATAACATTTTTTCAACATTGGTTAATGGCTAGAATTAGATGATTGTTTGAAAGTTGATTCACCATCAATCATTGACCTGAAGCAAAATTTAACTTTGTCCATAATTCAACATTGAATTAACATTTTTTGCTATTTACTTTGGAGTTCATTTTGTGTTTTTATTCAAACAAAAACATAATTTAAAAAAAACAATTTTGCTAATCAAAAAATAAATAAATAAAACGATTTTCAACCAAACCAAWAAAAAGCTGTTTTAATTTAAAAAATGAATTTCAACCATGAAAAATATTTACAACGAAACAAAAAAGAAATTTCTATAAAAATTTCAAAAAGCTTTTGCAAAACAGAAACTTTTTTTTGCGTGTCAGAAATCTTTAGTTGAATCTCAAACTTTTGGTAGAATCTCCATGTTTTTGGTTGAACTCAGAGAACATGAACATCTGGGGCCTTAGGCCCTATTGGTTAGTGTGGACAGAAGCGATTTCCTCTTGTACCTGCTTCGAATGTTGTCAATACATTAAATGGCCGTAAGTGGTTATCAGTCCCATACATTTTGTACAGACCAGCATTTCCCCTACCATTTTCCAAGCCTGCCCCCCAAGAAATTTACGGCATGTAGTCACTTTTATTTAAATAATGTCATATCAATTTTAGAGCTATTTTTGCGATCACTCCTCAGATTTTGATGAAACTTTGGGTAATTATATTACTTAGGAGCTACAGCTGACAGAAATTTGAGCAAATTCACTTGGCTTGTTTAATAGTTGGATTTTGGTTTTCTAGGATTAAATATGTTCTCCTTTCAAATGACAGTTTCAGGAAATGTTTAAGGCCCCACAGATATCAGTTAATTAAAGTTTGAAGCATGTCTGAACAGACCTGGAAAAGGCTGTCTGTCTGTTAGCAACTGTTAGCAACGTATGGGGTGACTATAGGCTACAGACTGGATCTCTGTGCCCAGATCAAGTGCTTCCATCGGGTAAAGGACAGCGAGCTGTGCTGACCGCTTGAGCTCCACATCCCATTGGAGGAGCCAAACCCACTGCACCTGAATGCATTATTATCAGGCACACAAATGAATGATAAGTGCCGAGGGACAGTCTGCACACAATTTATGGGACTGATAACTGCTAATATGGCCATTTAATGGACTGACAACACTCGAAGTTGTTGTTACTGAGGATGAGGCCCCAATCCATCAATCCATATCCATCCTACTGTCACTCGTGAACAAAACACCCAGACACTTAAAATCTTCCACTTGAGTCAGAGACTCTACCCCGACCTGGAGGGCGCATTCTACCCTTTTCCAATTGAGAACCATGGCCTCAAACTTAGAAGAACTGACTCTCATCCCAGCCACTTCACACTCAGCTGCTAACTGCCCCAGTGCATGCTGAAGGTCTTGGTCAGAAGATGCCAGTAGAACTGCAACACCTAAACCAGACACCCTCCTCTCCACGACTGTGCCTTGAGATCCTGTTCTTAAACACTACAAACAGGATCAGAGACAAGGGACAGCCCTGGCTGAGTCCAACCTGCACTGAGAACAAGCTCAACTTTGTGCCAAGAATGCAAACACAGCTCCTGCTTTGGTTCTACGGGGATTTGATTGCACGGGGTGGGCAGTCCTGGTCTTCGAGGGCATAGCCCTGCATGTTTTACTTTTTTCCCTGCACCAACACAACTGATTCAGACACTGAATTACCTCTWTTGAGTTCTGCAGAAGCCTGATTCATTCATTCAAATCAGGTGTGTTGGAGCGGAGAAAAAGGTAAAACATGCAGGGATGTGGCCCTCAATGCTCACCTCTGTCTTAGTAGCAACCCAGACTCCCCATACTCCTGCAGCACCCCCCACAGAATGTCTTGAGGATCACGACCATAAACCTTCTCCAAGTCTGCTAAACACATGTAGACCAGAGAGGTAAACAATTGACTGGAGCCTCCCTTCCAACACCCTGGAGTAAACTTTCCCATGAAGAGCGAGAAGTGTGATCCCACGATAGCTGGAACACACTCTCCAGTCCCCTTTTTTGAAAATGGGAACCACCACCCTGGTCTGCCACTCCACAGGAGCTGTCCCAGTCCTCCATGCTATGTTGAAGAGACTTGTCAACTATGARAGCCCCACAACATCCAGAGCCTTTAGCATCTTGGGGCGAATGTCATCCACCCCTGGTGCCCTGCCACAGAGGAGCTTTATACCTTGGTGACCTCTACCATGCTAATGGACTCATCTTTCCCTGAGGCTTCAGACTCTGCCACCTCAAAGGTGGATATACAGTATGTTGGATAAATTAATTATCAAGACACAAGGAATGACGAACAAGCAGCAGATCTGGTTGAGCTCTCTTCTACTTGCAACGAGTCCAAAATACAGACAAGGTACTTTCATACATTTGTCAGCAGCAAGAACTGAATTTCTATACAGCAGTCAGGTTTTTAAAGAGTCCCCTTCAAAGTGTCCTCCTGTTTACAGCCATGTAATCTCCTGTTGTTCCCAGGAACTCCAATTCCTTTACCCCAACCCACCTGTTTAATAGCGGGTCGTAAAAGTAACTCTACAAGCTAAATAAACAAGTTACACAGATAAGCATTCACATCTGTGTTTTTACACACAACATTCCCATCCATAAGCCATGGATTCAAAGTAGATAAACACAGGTCAACAGCATTATTATATCACACAATTAGATGAACCATAATATTTTAAACCCCAATTTAACCAACAATATAGAGGTTGGATTGAGGAGATCCTTAAAGTGTAACTTCCACCGTTCAATGATATCCTCAGTCCAGGTCAGCAGTTCCCCACTCAAACTAATTACAGCCTGGGACAGGGAACGCTTTGCTGAACGGTTTGCCAGAACCTCCTCGAGTCCAACAAAAAGTCCTCTTCCATGGCCTCCCCGAGTTCCTAAATACCCAAGTTTTTGCATCTGCAATCAATGAAGCTGCAACCCTCATTGCCACCCTGTACCTGTAAGCTGCTTCAGGAGTCCTCTGAGAAAGCCAAGTTCTGAAGGCCTCCTTCAGCCTGATGCCTCCATCACTACTGGTGTCCACCAACAGGTCCTTTGGTTGCTACCACAACAGACACCTATGACCTTCAGATCACAGCTCCTGGAAGCCGCATATGCAATGGAGGACCTGGATATGGCCCATTCAGATTCCATGTCCCCGACCTCCCCCAGGACATGTTAAAAACTTTTCTGGAGGTGAGTGTTGAAGATCAGACAGGGGGCTCTGCCAAATGTTTCCACTTCACACTCACTATATYTTTGGGTTTACCAGGTCTGTCCGGCAGCCTCCCCCACCACCGGATCCAACTCACCACCAGGTAGTGATCCACTGTATTTGCTTAATTTTTCTAAATAGACTAGTAAGGCTTTGTTTAAATATTCATAGTTTCTTTGTGAAATTCTTTACAACTCTGATAAAGTAAAACTTTATGGTAATTTTTTTTTTCATTACCGAAGCTTGACTTAAACTTTAAATAACTTGTGAATGGGACTTTACAAGCTAAAAATCTTAAACCTACCTTAAACATGAGCCAGTAAAAATCAATATACTGCTGTGTCACCTTTGCTAATCAGATTGTGATGCTGCCACCACAGTTCCAACCTTAGGCTTTAGATTTTTGTAATCMTATTTGCAATATTCCAAATCCCACTGATGGAGCTAATTTTATGGCAGTGCCTACTTGTGGTAGTTTTTTTCCACAATATTTTGTAAAAAGAAAAAAAAAAAACTTCTACTCTTAGATCTTCATCCAACATCCTATAGGATTATTTTGCAGATGAAAAATAAAAAAGGACTAAATGTCAGATTTCAGCACTTTTATGCATTTTATGAACTCACTGAGGATGGCCAGGTGTAGAGGTAAGACAATTAGAGTGGCTAAAGCAATAGATTCTTGACATCCTGACWTTGTGTTGGTGGACAAGCAAAAGAAGAAAGCAGTGGTAATAGATGTAGCAATCCCAAGTGACCAACATTAGAAAAAAAAAGGAGCTTTAGAAACTCGAAAAAATACATTGGTTGAAAAAGGAAATACAGAAGTTGTGGAGAGTCAAAGCATCAGTAGTCCCAGTGGTCAWTGGAGCATTTGGTGCTGTGACCCCCACATTTGAAGAGCGGCTTCAGCAGATCCCAGGAAAAAACCTGAGATCTCTATTTAGAACAGTGCAATACTAAAAACAGCTAAGACAATGTGCAGAATCCTCAAATTCCCAGGCCTATATACCGTATACACTTTTCTGGATTAAAAAAAGGCTTTTTTGTCAAAATTTCAGTCTGATTTTAATCACTGAAAAAGCTCATTTAAAAAATTTTTGTGACCTGCTTTTAACTTTTGACTCTGGCWTACTCATCCTTTCATACCAACGTTCTGTGGATCACATTTTTAACWCAAGTTAAACAGTTTGGAGTGAAAGTCTGGGCCTTACATTGGTTCAGATCACACCTGACTGATGGGAGGTTCTCTGTGCAGATGAATGATCAGTTTTTAAAACTGACAAAACTTACATGTGGTATCCTTCAGGAGTTCATTTTGGGCTCTGTTTTTTACACGTAATTGGATAATAAATGCAAAATCACCTGGGTGAAAACAGGATTTTAATTTCTTAAAATAATCACATTTCTTTTCTTCAGCCTTCGGCTTCAACATTCTGCTGTGAAAACCTCAGTGTGATAATTAACAGCTCGTTTAAACTCAACAAACACATCAGATCAGTTGTTAAAAACAGCTTTATTCAGATAAGATGCTTAGCTGAGGCAAAGCCTGATTTCTCCTCTAAAGACAATAAAAAAATTATTCATGTTTCTTTTATTTCTTTTTGTTTGTTCTACTGAAATTCCTTCTCGGATAAAAAAAAAACCACGTCWGGAAGACCATGGCATGATAAATGTTTAAAGTTATCAGTGCTCACTTTAATACAGCATTTGATTTTACTGTGTGAACTCYTATATTTCATTGGACTGATTATTCTAAATACTTTATCAGTGATAAAGTACACAGCTTAGAATAAATCTTATTTGAAGATGCACCAGATTTGGTTAGAGACGTTTTTCAGCTTTGGCAGAATATCTTGTCTATGAGCTTTCCTTTTGATGTGATTCTGGTTTCCACCTTCTAAAACGTAAAACAAAAACTAGATACTGCACAGCAGTAGCACACACTATATGACCCCCGCAGGCCGGCACATACACAAAGCACCCAAATACCAGAACTTACATAAAGGTTGCGGCTACAAATGAAATGTTTTGTTGATGGAAAACAAAAAGTAAAAAACAAAAACAATAGACAATATCTTGGTAGTCTATTTGAGTAGAGTGATAAACAAACCACATTCACATGTAGGATGTCACAATCTCTCCAAGAAATTGTACTGTAGATGCTTTTGAGCAAAAAATAATAATAAATAATAATAATAAAAAAATCTGAAGTTCCTTTGAATAGATTTTTAACTATAAGCATTTTTTGTGTCTAGACACCAGCTTTTCAAACAGCATTATGGGGTCTATCGCAAAACCTTTTACTAARCCAGTGTAGGTTGGCCACATCTATATCGCGACCAAATTTCATGCTGCTAGATGCTGCTGTTTCTGTGCTGCYATTGACCAAAAAACTCTGAAAAAAAGAAAAAAAAACTGTATGAAAACAGTATGACCCCCGCTTCGCATAGCAGGAGTCATAATTGGGTTTATATACTCAACKGGTTTGCCAGGTCAGCTGCAAACATTTTGTAATTTTGGCAGGTATTAGTTTGCAACTACTGTACTGATAACAAAATAAGACCAGGAAGAAGACGGGTGGGTGATTACATGGGAGGGGACAGACCCGGGAGTGAAGAATCTGAAGAAATAGGTGAGTGTGGATTTTCCAAAAGACTGATTAAATGAACAACAATTGTGAGTCTCTTACTTGGTGTGTTTGTTTTCTCGGCTCAGATGGTAACTGCCAGCACTGAGGTTCTGTGTTCAGGGAGGAGATGTAGGAGCTGTGTGGTTAAAGGGATCCCCGATTAGTTGTAACATTAGACTTCATTTGAAAAACACATACTTTAACTGTAAAATAAAGACTCTGTATGTAGGATGTTCAGTTTTTATCATTTTTAAACTAAAACTTTAAAATTATATTACACGGATCAGGCCATTTTATTTACATGCGAAGCATTCTGGGTAAATGATGACATCAACTAGGTCACCTGTGCGAGGCTGCTAGCGAGCTATATCCACCCTGAAGGTTAATCTTGGACAATATCTGATGATCGACTCTTTTAAATGAAACCAGAGAGCGTTGACAGAGAGGAGAAGYTAGAAATGACTCAGCCTGGAACTGAAAATYTGGATGGAGGACCTCAGTTTAGCTTGTTTGTCGCACTAGCACCGAGCTAATACATATAAGACTATATAGCGTGAGGGTTAACGCAAAGGCTAACAGGCTAAGCCGAGGCTCTTCTTCCATGAAGCAGCTCTGTTGTCCTCCATCTATATTTTCAGTTACAGGCTGAGTCATTTCTACCTTCTCCTCTCTGTCAACGCTCTCTGGTTTCATTTAAAAGAGTCGATCATCAGATATTGTCCAAGATTAACCTTCAGGGTGGATATAGCTCCCTAGCAGCCTCGCACCGATGACATAGTTGATGTCATCATTTACCCAGAATGCTGTGCGTGTCAATAAATTGGCTCCGTCCGTGTTAAATATATATTTTAAAAAATCGACAAAACTAAACAGCCTACAGTAGTTTTACAGTCTTTATTTTACAGTTAAAATAAATGTTTATCAAATAAAGTTTAATGTTACAACTAATCGTGGATCCCTTTAAGAGCAGACAAGCTGGGAGAGGAAGGCTGAGTTCATGTAACTAGGTTTTGTTCTACATTGTAGGTTAAAACTGACTTTCTACAGGAGTTGAGTCATAAGATGTAACATGGAGTCTAATAGTGCGTTCACACCGAACGCTATTTCAGCATCAGGAGCAGCAGGTTTACATGCAAAGTCTATGGTGGACGCGTTTCAAGCAACGTCGGGACGTGCTGCGGCGCCTCAAGCGCGATTAGAGCAGCGCGATTTGAACGATTTGAACGATATGAACGTTTGACGCGCTGAGGTGCAAATCGCTGAAGTTAGAAAATCTGAACTTTTGCAGCTCGACGCGCCGCATCAACCAATCAGAGAGACTCCACTGTGTGACGTAGCGACATATTTCCCGACGGGACAGTTTACTGAATGATGTCCACTAACCTGAAACAGACGGAGAGGAGCTCTTTAGCTGAAATCGAGTGCCTGCAGTCGGTGTCCTGACAGGAGATATCCGCACCAATGCGTGGCAGTGGCTCATCAGACTGGAAAAATAGTCCTGAAAGCGAGCTGTGAGCCTCTACTCTGAATTATCTGGTGAATTAATTATGABTTAATTATCTGATGAACGTGACATGCTCTTGCTCTGTAAATAAAGCAAAGCCACTTCCTCATCCGACATTAAACAGAGCCCAACAGAGGAGGGAGGGGTGGGGAGGCTCTGCCGTGCAGCACTTCAAGAGCTGTCCTGCATCTGACCTCAAAGTGCACYAGCGWCCAACTTCAGCGTTGGCTGCGATTTTGAAGCTGAAATCGCGTTCGGTGTGAACGCAGCATAAAACGTTCAGTTTATGGTTCTGGGTGACTCTGAGTCGAAGTTTGTTTAGGACACTAATCATGATACTCATGGAACTTGTAGTTTCTTTTTGTGGCGTCTTGCTTGTTGCCAATTATCTATCTGGATAGTGAGTTTGATGGCATGGTGGAGGCTCCTGGGTTAATCATTGGAGGCTATTTTTAATGAATCTGAAAATGAGTTAAGAAACTCTTTACTGCTTAAAATGCTGAATTAGCATTCACATCATAATTCAATTCCATATCAGTATGTTCCACAATATTCAGGACATACAATGAATATTCTCAATCTAAAACAGCATATTTAAGTTTAAAAAAGAATTGTTCTTTTTAAAATTGAGATTTTAGAAATTTTTAAATCATAAAAGCTACGGAAAATAATTTTTACATTTGGTGTTGGGCAGTTTGATTGAGATACAAAACGAATAAACTGTTCCTGTGCTGTGAAAATCTTTTCAGGGTATTATCAGTTTAATCTACAAACCATCTGGGGAAGTGTAATTCAGACAGGCAGATTAGAATTTGTTCGGTCTTTATGCAGACACAAGCATCTCTCCCTCAAATTAAGTTTTATTGGAGCGCTTCTGGAGTGGAGGAAATGAATGGCTTAATCATTATCACCTGCTTTGATTTTCAAAGCTGCACATAAACACGATGACAGGAAGCTCAGGAAGATGCATTGAATGTGGAGGGAAAGCAGGATGGAAATTGATGTTTAAATGAATGGAGCTAATTGTGTGAAACACTCCAGTGTTAAAATAAAAAAAATTAATCAATCCAGCACCCTTAATCATCTATGTGATCCGCAGACCAACCCTGGACCCAGTTCTGTTCCAGTCAGATGAATACAAGTCATAGAATGGCCATTTGAGCTTGTTATTGTGTAAAAACMGCTGCAGCGTGATCAGTCAGAAGGATCTTCTGWCCATTGGACTTGGTATTTGGGATGTGTTTTCCCAGAGGCCCAAACATAACCTGAGGTAACAKTAATGARCCCCTGCATCCAGWGAGACCAGCATTACTGATTCCACTWTCTTAGCACAACACTCAGCTACTGGATCTTCACCAGAGGGGCTTATTTTCTCTYTAGCAATCAGAAAAGATTTTATTATTATCACATCCAAGTTCATCTGCACTACCCACCACGTGCACAGATGTCAGAGGGGAGCATTTCAGTYATTTCGGCCCACATGTTGCAAAGCAGGATCGGTTCTGACTGCAGAGCTCAATTATTTTATTTATTAACCTTTTATTTAACCAGGCAAACTGCGCTGAGATCATTTGCAAGGGAGGCCTGAGGCGAACCTATTGTACATGTTTTGGTCTGTGGGGGAAACTGGAGTACTCAAACCCACGCAAGCACAAGGAGAACATGCAAACATCCAGAAAGATCCCAGGTTTGAACTGGAGAACGAACCCAGGACCTCCTTGTTGTGAGGCATCTGTGGTAACCACTGAGCCATTTGGCTGCCTGTTCACCTTCAGAAAGAGAGAGAGAGAGAAAGGGTAAAACCGTAAACATAACATTTAAAGGCCTATTATTACGTGAATGAATGTCTGTTGCTTGATGCCTTTTATGCCACAGTGTTAAAGGGGACATGTCTATAAAATCCAATGTTTTAGTTGTTAAATACATTTTGTTGTGTACTTGGAGTCTCTAGGAGTACAGAAAAGTTTAAATTTAGCCTTTTCTGGTGCTGCAAAGGCGTATTTATATTCACTTTGGTTTACAGTGATCCCTCGCTATAATGCAGTTCAACTTTCACGGTCTCGCTGCTTCACGGATTTTTTTTGTGCAGTTTTTTTTTCACAGTGCATTGTGTTCTTCATCCTGATGTCAGAGCCTGTAGGATGATTTAAAAAGCAATAAATAACACCAAATAACCATCTTCCAACCTGTTCTGCCG
>NW_013952504.1:1648168-1652265 GCF_001266775.1 Austrofundulus limnaeus | reverse complement strand
GGTTGTTTACAGCTCACGAGATTTCCGGTTAGCTTCTTAGCTTAGCCTCCTTCACACCGACAACACARACATGCTTCAGCAGAGGCCACGCCTCCTGCAAGAAATCGATTCTCTAGGCAGCAAGTCTAGACCCTTGTACGAAGCAAAGTGAAGGACAGGGTCTGGTTTTAACCAGGCTACATAATAGCTCATCTGAAGGCAAAAAAAGAGTGCAGTTGTTTTAAAACAAATCTAATCTGCAAAGTCTCATAGCAGTTTATGCAAACACAATTTTATAAACCTTTACACAACCATTATTCTGTCATTATTTACGTGAASTTTTTGCATATAGTTACAAGCAGATGTTTATAGTAACTAGTACATTTACTTTGTTACAGTAATTAAGTCGTTTCTTTGAGGARTTGTAATTTCACCAATTATTTTTAAAGGGGACCTATTATGCAAAATTCACTTTTTAAAGGTTTGTTTACTCAACTTTGGGTAAGTACTTCTTAAAAAAAACAGTCCTAGGACCAAAATAAATGCACCCAGGGGCATATTTACTGTAAGTAAATGCATTTTTAATGTATATTAATTATACTTCCATCATTTTGTGATGTCACAAGCCGTACGACAACCCACCAGAACCTGCATTCAGCCCCTTACCTAGCAACCCCCGGGTGAAGCTCCTACTCCTCAGTATAAAGAGCCATCACGTGAGCCATCATGTTGTTGTGTAATGCGCAGCTCATTTCACAACAAGCCTCCAATAGGGCAATGGGTAGAGCATTGGACCAGAGCATGGGAGACTAGGGTTCAAGATCAGCACAGACTCAATTTAATTATTTATTTTCATTCGTTATGAACATGTTTTCTCATGTACCTCTATTGTTTAGCTTATTAAAGCCTTGTTAAAGCCTATTTGTTCGAGTTTCTGAGGTATTTCGATCGCTGCTGCTCCCTGCTCTGGTGACAGCATGCAGAGTGAGCGCAGAGCAGAGGAGGGAGAGAAAAAAAGAAGAAGCTGCGACCACGACTCTGCCTCTGGGTCTCACAGGGTCTCATATGGTTGTACAACAGAGCTTCTGCTATTATTAGCCATGCTAACATAAACACTGGCTTTGGAGGGCGGAGTTAATGTCAACAGATTTTTGGAGGGCGTTACCAACAGAGCTCATTAACATAAACAGCTCTTCTGAATGGAAGTCAGAGCAGGCAGAACTAGAAAATGGGAAATTTTATTATCTGAGAATTATTTTGTGCATTAAATTGAATGAACATGGTCTGGATAGCCCACAGAAATACCATAAAAATTTCTAGGACCCATAATTGGTCTCCTTTAAATATCTACTTTTACTTTTATTTTGTTACATTTTAAAGCTAAAAATGATACTTTTACTTCTTTACTTTAAAATGTAACACCTAGTTACTTGTTACAAAATTAAAAATGTTTGAACTCATCATGAAAAAAAGATGTTGCTGCACTCTAAAAAAAGTGAAATCTTGAATTTACTCAACAAAGTCATGTTTTTTACAAAACTCCTTTTCTGTTCATGTAATTTTACTTTTAGTTTTTTTTCAAGTACTTTATGGTTACAAGCATAAAGTGTAGAAGCAGTAGCAGCTGTTTGTGAACCGTACTAGACATGGAAGATGTCCTGTGCACGTGTGGTAAACAATGCCCGTGTGCCAGCTTTTTTGGAATGTTTTACAGCATTTAATTAAAAATCAGTGAATATTTTATTTCTCGGATGACTGAAAAGTCCTGTATTCCATGTTTTCTTTACCTAKAGCAGGGCTATTCAACTAAATTACTCTGGGGGCCACAGTTACTGCCGGTCAACAGCTGAGGGGCCGAACATCCAGCAATTAAAGTTATTATGTATGTAGGGGTCARCTCGAGTGAAGAAARAAGATTTACTGCCTCGAAGCAGGCCTCGGASAGGCCTGCTGAGAGGACAGGGACTCTGTCACAAACTGAACTCTATTTTAGGCCATGACAGGTCATTTTAACCTAGAAGAGAATTTCTCAGTTCTCTTAATCAGATAATGGACCTTGGTAAAACTTTCRTCATAACCTTGTGTATGAGAGATGTGGGAGAAGCTTAATGCCACGTTAAGCCCCCTTCCTACATGTAAATAAYCCAAGTATTACAAACATATGTTACCTTTGAATTTGTTTATTTTGCTGCATTTAATCATGAATACAACATACAGGACCCTGTAAAAGTAGTGATAATTACATATTATCAAAAACAAAAAGAACACATTATGCCTCCTATTATTAGACACAAATAATATTTTAACATCTCTGACTTGCCAAATTTTTAAACCAACTTTATTTTCACTTTCATCTTTTTATCTTCAACTGTTTGTAGTTTTAACTGTKTTGAGTGTTRATAGAAATGGGTTTTATCAGCTTATAGCCAAGATTCTGACATTTKTGTAGATAACAAACATGTCTATGTTTAACTAAAAGAACTTAGAGTAATTAAAGTAGAAAACCGGGGGTTTGGGCTTAAGAGATGAATGAACCAATTTGCGGGCCGAACTTTGGTCACCAGCTGAATAGCCCTGACCTACAGGTTTCCAGTGGTTTGGACTCAGTGCCAGTGTATCAAGCCTGACTCACTGTAGTGAACAAGCAGAAGCTGAAGTCATAATGTAGCAGCAGAAAGGTTTTTTTTTTCCAGGAATGATGGCCTAGTTCTGATTGATCTTCTCCATGAGAGGAGATGAAAGAAACCAACAGGTGATGCTTATCTGATTGTTGAGACAGATTATCTGATTTCATTGTCTAACTGACCGGAATCCTTCTGTATCTCTGCTGCTTCTGCAGAGCTCAGATATCTCCACTTGATCTATGTCTGTGAATCAATTTCAAGCTTTGTGTTTATTTTTGTGTCGTGAGAAGAGTGTGGYTAAAGAAAGGAGTCCAAACCTCACCCAAGACAGTGTGTATCCTGTGAAAGCATCATTAGAAATAGCATTTCTTGAATGTATGCATATTGCAAAGAAGCATATCTTGTCTGTGTAAAGATACCCACTCAAAAACAAGCAAAAACATCATTACCTTCAGAAGATCATTAATAAGACGTGGAATCATTTTAGTCTGGTGGTACTAAGAATATTTGTGTTATGCAGCTATGAAGCTAGAACAGAAAACTGTTCTAAAAAATAAATATAAAGAAAACACCACAACCAGTGTTTTGTTTTAGCATCAAATTAAATKTTTTCCTTCAAAAGAAAGATGACGTTCCACCACACTGCTCAGGTAATGATGTATGCATGGGTCAGACAGCGAGAGGCGATAATGACTGGAGTCATTTAACARATTTACTGGATTACCAGTTGCAGTTTTATGGCTGATTTCCAGCAACTTTCTTCTTTCTGTTTTAGCAGAGTTTTCGCAATCAAAGGTGCATCAGACATRGTTTGATCGTCTCATGATGCTGAGCCAGCAGTGTTTATTAAAGTGGAGAAAAGCATTTCATCMCATTCYCATACAAATGTMTTACATTTAAATCTGTCTGTGGAGYAGAGACAGACTSRGTGCTGCTGGCTTCTTGACCAGAACTCCGGCTTTATGAGTGAGCRATTGATCCGAGGGATGATGGATTGAAAATGGAATATGCTCTACTATATTTAATAAAGTTCAAGTATGCACTCGAATGAATGTGTTGTGAAGGTTATTTGCACACTGCCATTGCATGCATTGCACAATCTATGTGTCTAACCCACATGTGTCAAACTTAAGGCCCACGGGCCAAATGTGGCCCTCCACAGCATTTTATGTGACCCCCAAGATATTCAAAGATGTGTTAATGTCTTTGAAATAAGCATATGCTGCTTTAAAGCCAGCATTGACCATAAACTACATCTCCCATAAGGCATGTTGATTATTTTATCCACCAAATTACAGTAATAAAAAAAAACCTTAACTCAATATTTAGCAGATCATCCTTTCACAGAAATAACAGTCTCTAAACACTTCCTACAGCTTCTAATGAGAGTCTGGATTGTAGCTGAATGTATTTTAGACCATTCTTCTTTACAAAACATCTCTAGTTCATTCAGGTTTGATGGTTTCTGAGAATGGACAGATCTCTTTAAGTGAC
>NW_013952504.1:1641920-1645641 GCF_001266775.1 Austrofundulus limnaeus | reverse complement strand
AAATGAGAGCTGCTGCTTTGTCAGACAAATTTAATTTAATTTGGAAGCCTTATCAACACAGACTGGCTTCATTCACTTCCTCCACTGTCATATGCTAGCAGACACTGTGCAGAAAATCTACATCGTTCAAAACTCCGCCTTCTGTTTGCTGATTGGTCCAGGTGAAATAAGCTACAAGCAGACACTGCGCAGAAAATGACGTTCTGTTCTCTGATTGGCCCGAATGAAATGCTCCCAAAGAAATCCTTGTCTATGGGAGAAATCCTAGATGGAGCAGTGAAGTTCTGTTACCTTTCATTTAATTAGATTTTTTTTGTATGTTGAATTTATGTTCTTTTGTTTTAATTGAATAAACTTGATAATAAAAAAAATAATAATAAATAAAGGGAAACTATAATTGAGCTGAACTGTGTAGGAAGGCAAGGGCCAGGCTAGCAAAAAAACAAAAGTAGCTAAACTCTGGCTAAAAACTAAAATTAGCCAAACACCAACTAAAAGTAAAACACTAGCTAAAAAATAAAAGCAGAAAAATGCTAACTAAAAGCTACTACTACTTGTCATCATTTGGTAGAAGGCAAAATATGTCCAATGGTCAAAGGTTTTCTATTACTAGTGTTCCAATGTGGGCATAACTCCTACATCTGGTATTCCATCTGAGTACTAACCAGGCCCGACCCTGCTTAGCTTCTGAGATTAGATGAGTTTGAACGCGTTCAGTGTGGTATTTGTGTTTCAAAAGGTTAGCTAGACAATAAAAATATTTGCTAAAAGTACCAAAGAACTAATTAAAAACACATGCCAGGATGATAGCTAAACGTTAATCAAAACTAACTACATTAAAAGCTTAACTTAGCAGAACATTTGCAATAAGCTGCCTACTAACAAAAAGCTAAAAGAAGCACAATGGTAGCTAAAAGTGAAATAAATTGACAAAAAGAGCAAGTATACGGAAGCCCATTTCAAGGAAGAGAATGGTTTTGATGCAATCAAAAATTTTTTGTGTACTTTGGGGAAAAATATTTAAATATTTTTGAAACAAGTAAAAGTTACAGAAAACAAAGGCAGAAAATGTTCATGTAAAGACGAATTGAGTCATGTTAAAAGTCCATCATGAATATCTGAACAAAATTCACAGCACCTAAAATAAATTACTTTTTGTTAATTTTTTACTGAAATATTATAATACATATTTCAAATAATAATAATTTTACATATTTTGAAACAAGGTATATAAATCCYATGTAAAATGTAAAGATTAAAAACTATTTCATGTCAAAACAAGCTTTTGAATAGATTGTGGAAGATAAGAAATGAGCTCCGAGTCTGTTCCTGTGCAACCGTTTACTGTTGATCATGCATTATATTAAATTTTTTAAATTGATTATGTACTGGCAAAAGTCCTGCATTCTGCTATGTGGAAAGACAAAATTCCTTTTGTTTCCTGATTTTTTTTTTCCCTGCAAAGTGTTTTTCTTCTTTTACCACAGAGAGCATTCCGCTATGATTTGTGTATAAGCTGCACTTTAGTGTGTGTTCTTCAAAGTTTTTTTGCCCCTGAAAGAGGGCTTTGTTAGCCCACTTCAACCTGCAGCTCCTTCTGTTGACTTGTGAAACATGTCTGGCTGCCTCAGAGGAAATAGCTTCCGATATTTCCACTGCAGAAACAGACTGGGCTATGAATCATCTGTCAAGCAGCGACGGATTTCTGATTTCTCAGAGGATGAGGAGCTCAAAAAGAAAAATGCAAACTGAAAATCCTAAAACGGATCCACTTGAGCTTGAAGAGACAGCAAGCAGGACTGACAGAACTTGGGATTTACTGAATAAACTAAAGTTTCATGTTTGCCTAATTAGAAGATTTAAATTTGTAGCTCAATTACGACTCAGTTTTACAATCCAGTCCAATTTAATTGTAAAGCTCTTTAAAACTCCCCCAAAGGAACACAATGAAATACAGTAAAAAACACTTAACAATAAAGTATATACAAATAAATAAAAAGAAAAGGGAAAATAATATTTAAAATAAAACATTAAATCAATATAAGATTTAGTAAAAAGAAGAGATTAAAATGTCTTTAAGGGAAAATTTAAAAGCAACTAATGAGGAGGCCTGTCTAATGTGCAAAGGCAAGGACAGCAACAGGCTGCAATAATAACACTCAACAATAAAAGATAAAAGCATAAAAACAAAAGAAAAACTGGTTAAAAAACATAAAAATCAACATTGTAAGATTTAGCAAAAGCCAGCAAATAAACATGGGTTTCAATTGATGATTTAAAAGCAGTAAATTCATTAAAGTAGTAAAAGGGTCTAATGTTAAATGTAAGGTGTTCCATTTTTAGTAATTTATTCTGCTGCTAAAAAACACAAATTCTTGTAATTAAAATTTCTACTTATTAAACCCTTTTTCCATATTTTGATCACACAGTGGCCAAGGAGATTAGTTTATAAATACATTCAAGATGGCTGCCGCAACTAAGCATCCTTATCANGTTTTACAGGCACTGAGCTATAAATTAGTGTGATAGTAGCTTAAACTCATACCCAACACAGGCTCCAGACTTATTTGCTTTAGGAGTAAAACCAATTCAATATTGCAACCACTGACTTTAAATACAAAATCAGGTATYATTCATTTCATTTTACACATACTGAGATAAAATCTGGTGGTAACTGACAGACATCACCATCATGTACTTCCAGCACTAAACACAGTTTCTGAACCAGTGGGCAGATTTTAATGAGTCATCACTGGATGTACCTGCAACTGATTCACTTTAAGGGTCAACCCAATTCAAGATGGCTGCCACAGCAACTTTAGTCATTACTTATTTTATATTTCTGGGTGATTTTTTTAAAATTTATTTTATTATTGTTGCCTAATGAATGTTGAAACTGTGGCATGTCTGTCATTTTTTTAAAACAAAATTAAACAATTGAAAGAACTCCATCAACGCGTGGTGTTTCCATTATTTTTGCCAGGAGTTGTGGTGAATTTTCCTTTGTTTGATCAAATACAGTTATTGCATTTATGGCATTCGAATAAAGTGAGATGATTCAGGTTAACATACGTTTTGAAGCACATAAACCAACCGTGCACTTTCTAGAAATCAGATAATGTAAAAAGCAACCAGCCACTTCTGTTTCCCTCCACATCTTTTTACAAATTCCAGGAGCTTGTCACTTTGCTGTTGATCCAGTCTTTGAATTCAGCAACAGCCTGTCCCTAACTTGTATTGATATGGAGGTTAGAAAAATGGATGAAATTTTTTGAAAGATATTTAAATTTACTAAACCATYTGCACTAAATATTTATCAAGCAAGTCTAGATATGTAATAGGAATGCGCGATATAAARGARATACGGTAGAAACTATATAAATTTGGCCTATGATAGAGATCTGTAGTCTACCGGCCAACCGCGCAATTCTTTTTGATGATGTAACCAGCTGAGGTCAAAACAGAGGAAGCGGGAAGCAGCGTGGCTGAGAGCAAAGGAAGAGCAAAAAAAAAGTAAAGCATAAACGGGATGATTGTCACCCTGCCAGAGCGCGCACAGATTAAACAGGTGGAGTGCAGAAAAAATAATCTGCAAAGTGTGTAGAAAGGAATAAATACAAAACAATTTGTTTTACTACCTTAAAACGAAGCAGGTGATTCCAAACAACATCCAGTGGATGCAGATATCTATTACAGTAAAGTTATTTTGTGTGTGTGTGTG
>NW_013952504.1:1630950-1641858 GCF_001266775.1 Austrofundulus limnaeus | reverse complement strand
AGATAAATCGATTAGAAAATAATCGTTTGGTACAGCACTAGTGTGTGTGTGATATTTGATTTAACCAGGTAGATCTCCCTTAAATTTAGATTTTTATGGGAGACTTAAATGTCCCTTAAAAAAAGGAGATTTTAAGGTCAAATTTTTTTTACCTATACATATTTATACATTCCACTCAATTGATATGTGATTTGTTTATTTTCTATTATAAGTTTTATATCGTGATATATATATATCATTACCGCCACCCATAATATATATTGTGATATGAATTTTTTGCCAAATCGCACATTCCTAATCTGATTATAGTTCCAAAGAAATAGATGAGTAAATTGTTAAAAGGTTGTTAGTTGGGTGGGTCACTTGTACATTGATGTTGTACATTGTGTTCATAGATGATGGAGAAGGCAAACAAACCATTGGAACAGCAACAACTGCAAAAAATAAAAATAAAGACATCCATGTCTAGATAATAAGAAAAAAAATCATGTTTACTGTTACAGTGTCAAGAACATAATTTTATTACCAGCCTCTGCTGTAAAGCAATGGCAGGCGATAATGATTTTGSTTGTCTGTGTGTGTATGGTACCAAATGGCACTATGTGGAATTGTACCTGAGTGTCTGGTACCAAAATTTTGCTTGAAACACCGCATGAATTTTAATGGAGTCTGAACYAGGTTCAATTCTGGAAAACTAATCTACCTSACCTMCTTCATCCAACCGCTGTGTCACAAGCACAGCTACATCCAATCAGCATCTGACAGTCAGTGGATTACAGCGTACTCTCCACTCGCCCCGTCTGCTCGTCAGCTGAACGTCAACCTACCACCTCCCCTCCTCCACCCTTCAGCTTCTGGCTTCCAAGGGCATCCCTCTCCTTCAACCTCCACCACCAGAGTTGGGCCTCAAGGGGGGTGGTGGTGGGGGGTGTGTCCTACCCCTCTTCTTAATACATCATCTCACAGCGCTCACATCCTCTGCTGGGGACAGGTCCGAGCGCCAAACTGCCAAACTCTAATGTCATTCATGTCAAGAAYCCACCACAAAGTAATCTACAACTGATTCACTTTTAAAGTCAACTTGATTTAAGACAGCTTTCACAATCAGCTGATCTTATAAAAAACAAAAKAATTTGTTCAAAGTGCTGCGGTAACTGAGATTGAGGTGCATGAGCATCACATATTTCCAGAGTTAATAAATTGGGCAGGGTGTTTMTTTAAAATGTTGCCTTTAATTATTTTTGAGTCAATTCTGTCTGTTAGCAAAATACTTCACGAGGTACTGAATGTATTTTATTGAAAAGTTGAAAAAAATAATTATTGTATATAAATTCAATACAAATCAAATATTGAACTGATTTTGAGTCAGTTCTATTCAAAGTGGCCTCTGCAGCTAATTGATAATGGTCAACACAAAAAATACCGTATATCTTTTCAATTTTACAGCTAAAATGACACAATAGAAGCTGTGACTCATTCACAAAACATCCTCTGAGCGCTTATACACTGAGTGTGTTCTTCCATTATTGCATGAGATTGRCCATAGCATTATTGTAAGACTAAAACAGCTACATCTCTATCATATAGGATGATGTTAGTCTTAAACTTTGGCATAAAAGGCAGAAAGCTATGCATGGACTTTGATTCATTAAATGAACATTTATTTCAGCCAAAATAACCCCAACTGTCTCATTTAACTTATATGTTAGGTCATTTCAAGTTGCTCATTTAAAAGATTAAAGARGTTCACTCTGGGACAACACAACGGCTCTATTCAGTTTGGGCTAATCCGAGTGTAGAAACTTTCACCAGCCTTCTGTTTGATGAATGGGAGAGCAGCTTGGGCTGTGGGCTCTACTGTACGTCGATGAGCCAACAGTGTGACAAATGAGCCTGGGCCTGGTGACTACAGACAGTAAACAGAGCCGGAGCTTCCGCTGCTTCACATGACCCATCTTTCTATAGAGTTTGCTCATGCTCATTCATCTCCTTCACAGCTTGATTTACTGTAGAACTCACAAAAGGAGAGGTACGGTAGCAAATATTGTATCCTGGAAGACACAAATATGTTCTCCTTTTTGTGTGTGTGAATACAGATACCTCCAAAAACACACTTTGTGGAGTAGAGAGTAAAGAAGTCAAGCTTTACACAAGAGTTTCAAACTTAAATCTTCTGATGAGAAGGAAGGGAGCTGTAGCCCTTTGATCAAACCTTGAAAATAATGAAAACAATTGAAGGTGATGCTACACTAAGACTATGTGTTAATGACTCCATTACAACATTTTAGCTCAAAATCTGTAAAACTGCTTGGCTTGTAGCCATTTTCACTAATTTTGATTACACTATATCTTACTGAAAACTACAGATAGAGGTAAGGTTTATGTGATAGTAGCTGAGAGTCATCCTCAACATATGACCAACACACTATATTGCCAAAAGTATTTGCTCATCCATGCAAATGACTGTGCACCAGTGCACAAAGCAAGGTCCATAAAGACATGGATGGCAGAGTCTGGTGTGGATGAACTTGACTGGTCTGCACAGAGTCTGACCCCAACCTGATAAAACACCTTTGAATTAGAGCAGAGACTGAGAGCCAGGCCTTCTGTCCAACATCAGTGTGTGACCTCACAAATGTGCTTCTGGAAGAATGGTCAAAAATCCCCATAAACACTCCTAAACCTTGTGGACAGCCTTCCAGAAGAGCTGAAGCTGTTCTAGCTGCAAAGGATGGACCAACGTTATGTTGAACTCTATGGATTAGGAATGGGATATATTATTAAGCTCATATGTTAGTCAAGGCAGGTGAGCCAATACTTTTGGCAATATAGTGTACTTCAAACATTAACACATAGCTGTGGCAACAATCTTGGTGATTTCCATTCCTTCACAAAATGCTAGGCCTGCAATTAAAATGTGTAATGAAGTGCTTCTCTGTGTGTAATGCTGTGTTCACACCTAATGCATTCTGAGTAACAAAAACGCGTCCAATGCTTCAGTTTGTGCAATTTGAGGTCAGACATGAATCAAAATTGCTCTAGATGCGTGTCACGTGCGTTAGGAAGAGCCTGTTGGTTGTTTTCCTCTGCCAGTCTCAGTACAATGGTGGATGAAATTAAGAAAATGGCTTTGCTTTATTTACTGAGAACAAGAGAACGTCACACTAACCAGATAATTATTTCATAATTAATTCACTACATAATTCAGAGAGCTTTCAGAACTTTTTTTGTCCCAAGCTCGGTTTGATGAGCCTCTGACCCGCATCGGTGCCCACATCTCCTGCCAGGACACCGACTGCAGGCGCTCGATTTCTGARGAGCACCTGTCCGTCTGTCTCGGGTTAGTGAACATCATTCTGGAGGATGAACTCAAAACGTG
Organism: Austrofundulus limnaeus; assembly: GCF_001266775.1. NCBI lineage: Eukaryota > Metazoa > Chordata > Actinopteri > Cyprinodontiformes > Rivulidae > Austrofundulus > Austrofundulus limnaeus. Next base: position 1,638,479 of record NW_013952504.1, on the reverse strand, counting down.
CCCCTAGACGCATCGCAGCATTTCCCAATGCCTCTTGACATGCATCCACCAGACTTTGCACGTAAACCAGACGCCGCTGACGCTCGGTGTGAACGTWGGATAAATGTTGATTTCCATAAACAAGGTTGAAATTTTCACTATTATTATCATACAGGATTCTTAAGCTTTAGTTCGAGCTTGAAGTGAGAGTTACTGACAGCACAGTCACTGGAGTGGGTCTCCTCTCTGTAGGTGGGGTTTGCTGCACGAGGCTGCTGTGAGAGCTGTCAGTGCTTTGGAAGTGAGAGAGGCTCAGGGCAGGACTCACTGAAACTGCAGAATGATTTGTGCTTTCACATGTAGCAGGCTTAGTCTATAATAACACAGAAAAAGTTGCAAAATTTGTCGCTAGTCATGTTTAAAGGGCCAATATTATGTGTTTCTCAGGCATTTATTTAAATACTATACCATAATAAAGTATCTATGTCACCTTTAGTTGTTATTAAAATGCTGTTTTTATGTTTAAATAGAAAATAAACTTATCTTCCCATCACTTCCTCTTCTAAATGCCTTGAAATTGGCCTCTGTCTCTTTAAGAACCACCTTCAATTCTGTCACGTAAGTTTCAATGGGGGTGGGGGGGGTTCGCGTGTTCGCTATGATGCAGTTTACTTGGCATCTGAAAATACATTTCCTCAAAGCTATTTTGAATCTGAAAAGAGCTTCACTGAGTGAGAAGTAGTGTTAGGAGCTCAGCAGACAGTTTAAGTTTCACTTTCACTTTGCTTTGTTACTGCCGAGAGCCTGCAGGTGTCATGGGTGGGGTGTGTGGGGAGTGGGGAMGGGGTGCGCTCTTCCATGAGAAAGTTCAGCTTAAAGACACGTCCCAGGGGCGTTTCTGGTACCAAAAGGCATTTCTGGTCCCCACCTGTTGTTTTGCTCCTCAGCATGACTTCCTAAAACGCTGCAGGATTTCTCAAACATGCATGAAATAGTCAGAGTAATGGTGCGTTCACACCAAACACGATTTCAGCATCAGGAGCATCAGGTTTACATGCAAAGTCTATGGTGGACGCGCTTCAATCAGCGTCGGGAAGTGCTACGGCGCCTCAAGCACGATTAGAGCAGCGCGATTTGAACAATCTGAGCGTTCGACGCGCTGAGGTGCAAATCGCTGAAGTTAGAAAATCTGAACTTTTGCAGCTCGACGCGCCGCGTCAACCAATCAGAGAGACTCCACTGTGTGACGTAGTGACATATTTCCCGACGGGACAGTTTACTGAATGATGTCCACTAACCTGAAACAGATGGAGAGGAGCTCTTTAGCTGAAATCGAGCGCCTGCAGTCGGTGTCCTGACAGGAGATATCCTCACCAATGCGTGGCAGCGGCTCATCAGACTGGACTCGGGACAAAAATAGTCCTGAAAGAGAGCTGTGAGCCTCTCCCGCAGCTCCTGGGTGATGAAACTCAGAATGTCTCTGAATTATCTGGTGAATTAATTATGAGTTAATTATCTGATGAACGTGACATGCTCTTGCTCTCTGTAAATAAAGCAAAGCCACTTCCTCGTCCGACATTAAACAGAGCCCGACAGAGGAGGGAGGGGCGGGGAGGCTGTTGCCGTGCAGDGCTTCAAGABCTGACCTGRGTCTGACCTCAAAGTGCACAAGCGTCCAACTTGAAGCGTTGGATGTGATTTTGAAGCTGAAATCGCGTTCGGTGTGAACGCAGCATAAGGCTTTGGGCATGTTTTTTATGAGAGTATAACATTATAACATGATATAAAACTCAAGAAAGTTGATTTTACATGATATTGCCCCTTTAAATAAAATAAAATGATGCTAGAGGGGTGTGAAATCTTACTAAGTGTAGCGATAAAGTGGTTATGTTGAAAACACTGCAGGTGTTCTCCAGCTGGTGTGGGAAACATTGCGTTGCACATGATTCGTCTTCAAAAAAGGTGTGTGAAAAACACAGTGTTGTGTGTTCACTTTGTGCAATGCTTGTCTCACGGTCAGTGCATGAGACATGACAGCCCTGTATCGTATGTGAGAAGAAAAAATGTTCTTTGGTAAATAAGTAGAGGTTACCAAGCATYAAAAATCCATTTAATTTCAAACTAACTTGGTAAATGTCTATATAAGTTATTTTATTTTTTTCAGGACTAGGGTTTTAAACTTTTGTTTCCTATAAAAACCCAATTTGAAAAAGGCTACAAATAAATTGACCGCAGCCACTGTTGCTAGGCAACAGGTTTCCAAATACCTTCACCATTGTCAGTCTTGCCAAAAAGACAAAAGTTTGATTCAAGTAAACCATGTAATCCAAATGCGCGAGCACACACACTTACACACACACACACACACACACCTATGCACTCAGAAATGTGGGTAGAAGTTGAGTTCCATCCAGCACAGTCTCTCTTCTGATCAAACTCATGCCAGCAGCCTTAAGTCAACTCAGCTGGAAGTGCAGACGCTGCCTCCTCCCTTCAGCACCTCTCCACAGCAGAGAGCACCAAACCAGATCTGAAGCTAATTCTAAAATAGTGAGCTGTGATATCAGCTCTGGTTCCTTCTTGATAGGTGAGATTTCCTGACATTCAAGCATCACAAATTGAACAGAACTCAGGTGTTTTGTGGTAGTGGTGGTGGTGGTGGTGGTGGTGGGGGGGTGTAATCTCATTCATTTCCCAACTCTTATTTCATCCCAGGCATACTTTAAAATGGCTGCACTGTGCATCGTACAAATAAAATTCATTTTCCTAACATGGAAACTCTCTGCAAGGACAACACATAATTATGAGAAGAACACCGTTGCTTTGAGATGAGGCAAATAAATAAATAAAATACTATTAAGCATGTGTTCTCACCAGATAATCATTGCCTGCAGGTTGAATGAAACCGGGTTAATTAGTAAGTTAGAAAAATATTATAGTTACTGAACTTGAGGGAAATTATGAGGCTCAAGTTTTAAATGACAGAAACTTGGGACGAGCAGTGAATACATAAATCTAGCTGTTTCTGTTGGTTACTATTTAATTTAAAACGCAATGATATCGAAGTGCGATGTTCTGTATGTTGAACATTTGAACTTCTGTCTGAACAAGTTGGTCATCTTTAGCTAGTAGATGAGTTGCCACCCACCCCCTTCTACTTTTAGCCACGTTTCTAAACAACCTCTGATATACAATTTATTGTAAGATTTTTATTCATTTAAACAAAAAGAAAAATGTACATACAATAAAAAGTACAACTTATAAACCGACCCCTTTTTAGTACTTTAAACTACTATTCCCTCAATTTCTGTAACACATTTTATTACTGTCAAGTATAACTAGTCCTTCACATTTATAGGCTGTGCCCAAATTCAGAGGCTGGGTCCTCTGAAGGACCCGGCCTACCCAGTCTAGTTGGGCCAGGTCCTTGGTAGACCACGAAGATTGGGAAAAAGTGGCTGTGAATTTGGACGGTCTAGCCTCCCGTCCTTACCCTGGTGTACGTCCTGTCACCTAGCAACTCTAACGATGTTAAACAGAAGCAAAATTAGATTGAAATCAGAAAAAATATCAATATATTAGCGTTATTAACATCACAAAACAACAAAATAAACTTAAAGGCAAAAGTTCAAGTTCAGGTTTATTTATATAGCGCCAAGTCACAACATACGTCGTCTCAGGGCACTGTACATAAAAAGAACCATCTAAAGAAGAAAACCAGCAGTCTGGATTGAATCACTTCATCACAGTCTCCCATCCTGAGCAAACAGTGGAGAGGAAAAACTCCCTGCTAATCAGGAAGAAACCTCCAGCAGAACCAGGCTCAGGACAGGCGGCCATCTGCCTCGACCGGCTGGTCGGTCGATGCGGGCAGGTCCATGTTTATGTCACTATACCAGCTTATTTTATTTCTGACAAGAATAACATTAAAAACACGTCTATAGAAATTACAAAACTATTAACAACACAACCGTTTGAAAATTTTTATTTTTATACTGCCGGGTAACTAGCTATTAAACTATGAAACTAGCTATAACTAACTGTCATTACTAGCAGAAAAAAATATCTGGTCYGCCCACAATGCATTATGGGCATATCCATCAGACCAGTTCCTCAAATCGGGACAAAAGAAAGACGCATCTGTCGGCCACATCGAAGGAATCTTTGGATTTGGACAGCCTCCGGGGTGCTGTGACGTAAGCAGCCGACAAATTCGGCCTTCGGAGGACCCGGCCTCTGGATTTGGACACAGCCATTGTCTGAAGAAAAAAGTGCAATAATGATTTTGCCTGTGTGTCTGTGTTCGTTTCTTTGTGGTATTATCAAAATATTTTTTTTTACTGAGCTAAAGATATTTGTCTTACTTTCCAGCACCTGTTTAGATCTAATTACCTGTAAAACTAAGAAAGAATATGTTGTTAAAACCAAGAAAAAAGGCAAGGCAAAACTTTTGAGCATCTTGTTTTGGAAATAAAACAAAAGTGATTTAATCAACAGTTAGAGTTAGGTGAAGAGAAAATGATTCCACTTGACCTGATGGAGCAGAACTCCAAGCAACACGAATCACTAAATAACCTGTTTCATTGTAATGGTTTAATGGTTTAAGGGTCAAAAATTCTCCCAAAACATAAACGCATTGTGGACTGAGCTAGTAAAAAAAAGGAAAGAAAGAATACACAGTAAATAATACTATAGGGTTTCAGGGTAAACATTTTTTGTTTGTTTTTCAGGGGGGTCAGAAAGATGATTTAGTTTCCCCAGTGTTATTTTTTTTTTTCATTTTTCTTATCTTGCGCACCTTGAAGGCTGCCAGAGAGAAAAAGCCTACAGCTCTGCTCTCCTGGAATGCTTCGATGGTCCCAAGAGAGAGAGGAAAAAAAGACCTTCGTTTACTATTGAACAGTCCAGTAACCATGTCTTTTGAGCTCTGTCTGAAACCCTTGCCTCAGTGTGGGGAAATGTTCTCAGGATCTCTACTGACATCAATAATTTTTCCAGCCACTGTCTTGACTTTGAATTACTTGCCCACTAATTTAAAAAAAAAGTAGATATTTCTGCAGCATGCAGTGGTAGCGACTTTGAGGAAAAAAATCAGGAAGAAAAAACGATTTGTCAGGCCTGTTTAATGTTTTTATGCAGCTGACTCTGGGGAAATGGGAGATGCRTTATTTGCCGTGGGGTGGGATTTAGCTTTTGCTGACAATTTTCACAGTTTTGAGTTCTGTGTATCGGAGTGAGCCTGAGCCACTTGATAAAAGCAGAGAAAGCAATTTCCACTGTTATCTTCAAAATAGGATTTGAGATATACGAGTAGTTATTTCTTATCCACTGTCTCTTCACTTACAAAATGTCTAACAACACATCCTCTTACAAAGCAGTATGTACTCTACATACTTGGGGGGGTTTCGTTCTATAAAACGGATAGCTTTGTGAAATCCCTTTAACAGTTTCTGTAAAAAATGTGTGTAGGTTTAATCCTTTATAGTTCATTTATGTCTACTGACAGGTATAATTTCTGACCCACTTTCAGAACATAGAGGTTAGAGGACAGCGGTGAAGACCAAAAACAGATTGTTTATAATTCTATCCAAGCTTTCTTCTCTCACTACAGGATGTGGAAGAATATATTTTTTAAACATTTTTTAAAGGCAGCTCAAGTACCTTCCGTTGAAAGTATWATTTCACAAGGGTCGTCCCTATGTTTCCGGGCACCTACATTCTCAAGAAACAAAGATTTTAGGATTAAGTAAGTTAGGCCCATGTGTTGTGGCAGGTAAGATCCAGTGTAACTAAGACTCACTCCCCTCTTTATTAGGTACACCTTGCTAGAACTGGGTTGGACCCCCTTTTGCCGTCAGAACTGCCTTAATCCTTTGTGGRATAGATCCAACAAGGTACTGGAAACATTCCTCAGAGAGTCTGGTCCATATTGACGTGATAGCATCACACAGTTGATGCAGATCTGTTGGCTGCATATGCATGATGTGAATCTCCTGTTCCACCACATCCCAAAGGTGCTCTATCGCCTTCCAGCCTCAACAAAGATACACAGTGGCTCCRGCCGCAGATTCTCCTCCGGCAAGCCCATAAACTCTGTCTGGTCTGACCGACCTCCATGCCAAAACACCCGGGCCGCTAACAATAGCATGTTAGCTAACCTAGCTCGGTCGGCTAACCCTCCAGTCACCTCCAACTCCTCCACTGTTAACTTGGGGCTTTTAAACATTCGTTCTCTCACTGGCAAAGGTCAGCTCATTAAGGACCTTCTCTCTGACCATAATTTGGATTTTCTTTGCTTAACTGAAACCTGGCAACAACAGAATGACTTCTTTCATCTTAATGAAACAACCCCACCAGGATTTGTTTACATCGCAAAATCCGCTAATCCAGCCACGGAGGAGGTCTCGCAATAATTCACCGCGAGAACTGGAAGGTCACTCCAGTCCACACACCTCCCTCCACCTCTTTTGAGCAGACTGTGTGCTTACTATCCGGCCCTACCCCCACCATTGTTGCCACTATTTATCGCCCACCCAAACCAAACAACTCTTTCATAAATGACTTTGCTGATTTTCTCGCCCGAGCCTACCTCTCAGCCCTTTCACCCAACATTGTCCTGCTGGGAGACTTCAACATTCATATGGATGATGACAACAACCTCCTCACCAGAGACTTTACATCCRGCCTTGACAGCTGTGGCTTCCAGCAGTTCATCAATTTTCCAACTCACATTAAGGATCACACTCTGGACTAAATATGTTGTTCTGGTCTCTCACCTCTTAAATGTTATTCTGATGAGCTTCCTTTTACTGATCACCTGTTGCTTTCTTTCAGCGTCAATTTAAAATTCTCTTCTTTCAGACCACAACGCACTATTCAGTTTCATAGCATCAAGAACATCAACCAGGATGCTCTCCTTTCACAGATTAATAATMTCTCCACCTTTAACTCAACTAACCTAGATGACCTAGTCTCCACCTTCAACAATGGTCTCACCAACATCCTCGACTCTCTTGCTCCTCATAAACCCGTCCTGTTTCCTTCTCCACTTCTGCTCCATGATTCACCTCAGAACTTCGCTCCATGAAAACACYAGGTCGCAGACTACAGCGACTCTACAAGAAATCAGGACTCATAGTTCACAAAGACATGTACATAAACCACACCTTAAAGTACAAGGAAAGTATAGCTCAGGCCAAATCTAACRACTTCACTGACATCATCAGTTCCAATGTAGGCAACACACAGACTCTTTCCTCTCTCCTTAACTGCACAGTTTCATCTCCGAACTCTTTACCCTCTCACATGTTTTCTGTTGATTGCTGTAACTCCCTCATGTCATTCTTCACTGAAAAAAATCTGCTCTATATACACCAACACCTTGGGCCAGACTCTGCCCCCAACATCTTTCTAGAACTCCCACCCACCTCCATCCCCCTCTATGTCTTCGCTCTCCCCTCTGCTGCTGACATCTTTGCCATCATTAGGAAGTCCAAATCCTCCTCCTCATAGCTAGATCTCATCCACACAGCTTTGGTTAAGTCCTGTCT
>NW_013952504.1:1627372-1629715 GCF_001266775.1 Austrofundulus limnaeus | reverse complement strand
CTCATCATCCTTGATCTGAGCTCTGCCTTTGACACCATCTCTCATCCTATCCTCATCGACCGACTAACCTCTATCGTTATCTCAGACACCCCCTGTACTTTAAATCCTATCTTTCCGACCGCACTCAGTTCATACAGCTCAAGTCCTTCTGTTCTCAGTCTTCACCCATTTCCACTGGTGTTCCCCAAGGTTCTGTAGTCGGGCCTCTACTTTTCATAATGTATCTGCTTTCGCTTGGCCATATCTTCCGTAAAATTGGTATCCATTTCCACTCTTATGCCGACGACACTCAGCTCTACATTTCATCAAAACCGAACTCCACCATACCATCCTCCACTCTTGCCAACTGCCTCAGTGAACTCAACAACTGGTTCTCCAACAATTTCTTCCAACTAAACCATAACAAAACTGAACTCCTCCTTGTTGGGACAAAAAAACTCCATTTGCAAATCCCAACATCTTCTCTTCACACTTACCAACTTTGTTCTTTCCCCCTCGCCTCAGGTCAAGAAATTAAGTGTCAACCTTGACACCACACTCTTTCACATCCCACATTAACAACGTGACTCAATCTGCATACTTTCATCTTCACAACATTAACCGTCTCTGTCCTTCACTCACTCCCCACTCCACAGCCATCCTTGTACACAGCCTAGTAACATCCAGGATCAAATACTGCAACTCCCTACTGTTTGGCCTCCCCAATAAATCCCTTCACAAACTACAGATGGTTCAGAACTCAGCTGCCCAAATAACCTCTCAAACCTCATCCTCTGCCCACATCCCTCCAGTCCTACAACAGCTCCACTGGCTCCCAGTTAAATCCCACATCACTCCAGTCCTACAACAGCTCCACTGGCTCCCAGTTAAATCCCGCATCATCTTTAAAATTCTCCTACACACTTCCAAAGCTATCCACAATCTTTCACCTCCTTTACATATCTGACCTACTAAACATCTCCACACTCTCCCACTCTCTAAGATCGGCCTCCTCCCTCCAACTCTCAATACCCACTGCACGCCTCAGCACCATGCGGAGCAGAGCTTTCAGTTGCTCTGCTCCGCAGCTCTGGAACTCCCAAGGATTACGCAATACCACCTCTCTCTCCCTGTTTACAGCTTTGTTTATACTTCATGCAAGACGTGCGGCTGCGGCCCAGCAATGACGRAATTGCGTTTGTGTCACCGACTGCATTTAGTGTTTATACTTGGAAAAGACGTCGGGGATACATTATAGTAATCCCTCCCTCTGCCCTCCCACCGCATACGTCAAGCAACACAAGCGTGATTTTATATTTAAGCTTCTGTAATAAATCACCTCATTTTCTCTAAAAAGTAGGCTAGCGAGGGTGTTTTATTACCTCCATTTGTGAGTCCGTTGTGTCGGATGTTGTCATGCTTGTTGTCGTCCCTCGGTGTCTAATGTACGTGTCCAGCAAAAAAAAAAAGGGCAAAAAAGAAATAACGAGGAACTGGATTGGTCCCAACAGGATCCCCACTCCGGACCTGCATTCTACGTTTGGTCTTTGCAAACCGGTCACAGAGAGTCTGCCACCGTTTGCGGCAGACAGCCTCCTCTGTTTGCAACATTTCTGCAATCTCCCTCCATGATTTTTTTGCCATTTGGCATTTCTTGTACTCCGCAGTAGAGAAGTCATACAGATGATTGTACCTCCGGACCGCCTTGGCGAGTTTCTCTTCGAAACTATCCATGTTTACAAACAAAAACCGGCCTCTGGAAGCGAGTACCGGGTAGCGGAGCGATACACCAAACAAAAACGCCCACAAACTTTGAACCAATCACACATGCTGAGCCGCAACCTCCGCGTCTCGGAGTGCTGACTGGGGGCAATGTATCGGACAGCTGTCACCGGGGCATCACAGCGGGAGTACAGACGGAAGTTGTGCAACTTTTTTTCACTCAGCGGGGGGTAAAAGACGTGCGACAGGAAGTATAAACCAGCCTTAAGACTAGCCTAAATACACATCTTTTCAAATTAGCCTACTGTTAACTCCGATTGTACCTCAATATATGACTGTTTTGTAGTCCTCATTTCTGTTTCCCCCCACAACCCTATTGTTCAACTTATCTATTTTTTGTATTTCTTTACATGACTGTTATGTACTCCACATTTATATGTTTCTGCCACACTACCCTATCACTCTATGTATTTACAGTTGTTTCTTTTCTATTGTACAGCGTCCTTGGGTGTCCTGAAAGACGCTTTATAAATAAAATGCATTATTATTTTTATTATTGGATTGAGATTTGGTGACTGTGGAGGCCATTCGATGTACTTGATCTAGATTTTAAAAAAAATAAATTAAAAAATTAAAATGTCA
>NW_013952504.1:1623568-1626332 GCF_001266775.1 Austrofundulus limnaeus | reverse complement strand
ATTTAGTACAGTGTGATAAAATAATGAATGTTTTATTATCTCAGTTACATTTTGAATAATTTAATTTTATGAGCAACTGCTCAAGCAATTTTTTGTCCTCATTTCATAAAACAAATAATTTTCTGCACTTTTTTGAGTTAAATCACGCAAACAAGTCATTACAATATGCTCTTTCTTTCTCAAGTGTTTGTAAGTACCCAACAAATTACTGTTTATWTAAAAAACCGCATATTTTCCCATTCAATGCATCAAATCAAACCATAGCTGCATCTAGTAAGATTAGCCAGATWAACCTCGTTATGTGTGCTTATTGAAGTGCTCCAAGTGATAACTAGACATCTAATGATTGTGACAGTTATTTAAACAAATATCTTTTCATTTAAAAGGTTCCTGGGGCTCTTTGATGACCTTTATTAAGGCCAAATAAGGCAACCGTCACYTTGTATGTTATTGTAATTCATTTATAGAGTACAAGTCTTCATTTAGATAAAAACAATATACCTAGGTATGTTCTCTCATTTTGGGACTGTCTGACCATCACCGGTGATTTGTGGCTCCTACACAAGCCACCATTTTTCTCCTCTGCCCCCTGCTTTGATCAGGCTCCTGGGAATGGCTGGAGGAGCTATCAAAGGGCTGACATCAAGAGTGGTGAGCCACTTGGCTGCAATGGGAATTAATGAGACATGTATTCGTAATGAGATCACCAATGTGCAGCCTGAAAGAAGGAAGTACAGATAAATGCTGTCAGGGCCTCGCTGCCACAGAGTGGAGCAGAGGGATGCATCCACGTAACACGACTGACATTCTAAACACTAGTTCAGATGAAGACAAGGGAGCAGTGCAAMCTCATTCCTGCCTTCGTGGACCCTTGTACGCTCAGTGGTGTCAGGTTCATGGCAAGAAAATCTATCTGTCGAGTTTTGTCTGTATTCCCTGTAGGTTTAACAGAAAACACATACAAGAGTCAACAAATAAAAAAATGAATCAATAATCAAAAGTGTATTTAATTTAATTTAAAATGACAGTAAATAAAATAAAATAATAAATAAAATAAAAATAATTGAGTTTTCTGTTTGTGATACTCAGCTAAACATTCACGGTATGCAGAACACTAAGTATTTCTTATTCAGCAGAAAAGAAAAACGTGATTTAATTTGTATGTAATTATTGGGGAATTTTTTTACACTAAAATATACAAGTTTCAAAACAGTTGGCCTTCAATCAACTGTTGTAAGAAGGACTCATATTCTGCATTTTCTTTATTCTGCGCAAGGTCACTGGCACTTCTGAACACCTAGTAAAGTTGTTTTTTGTTTTTCACAATACAACAATAATTGACTATTTTAAAATGCACATTTTGCACCAGATTAATTCTTAAAGCAATCAAGAAACAAATGCCAACAATGTGAATATATACACCTTCCTTCTATCCATCCACCACAGGGCAGTCTTTGTTTTGAGCACAACACTATGGAAAGAAACTTGTAACAACAGAAACTGAATTTGAATTGCTCAGACTGAATCTGTATTTCCACAATTTGAAATTGAATGCATTGATTTAAAAATGAATTTCACTAAATTAAAACTGAATGTAATGGTTTGAATCTGAATTTAAAGTTTTGAATCTGAATTATTTTTGCTATGAAACTGTGTTTTGTTGTATTAAAATTTCAGTTTGTCTACTTTCATTTCCAGTTTTATTACTTAATTTCAATTCTAGATTTCAGGTTTTTGTGTCAGGCATCCAGGTCCTTGAGAAAGCCAGAGTTATCAAACACAGATCAACAGATTTATGCTTCACATCCGTAAACCTTCCTTCCTGCAATGTAAGAGTTGATGCAGTTCACGATAAGGGAAAAAAAGGAGACAGTTATTTTATACCTCATGGTGCAGAAATTAAGATGTCAGCAACAGAAGACTTGTCCATCCAGCCTGACTCAGAGCCAGGGCAGAATGAAGACTATGTAGTTGGTAACTTATTTGCCAGTTCCGTCACAAATACTGACATAATGTTTCAGAAAAATGTCAAAGAAAATAGAGAAAACTGAACGGGTTGAAAAATATGACCCAAACAGAATATAAAGATATCTATGTAGCATTAGGAGAAACTAAATTTAAGTTCTCTGCACTCCTAGAGACTCCAAGCACACAAAATGCATTAAACCGCTAAAAAATGGATTTGGCATGATATGTCCCCCTTTAATGTTCCATTGCAAGATCTAGCTTACATGTGATCTATTTKCTGGAAATGTTAGATTTTCTGATGTTTGTAAAAATGTTGCACATTCACATAGTAATTTTGTGCTTTCAGTGGCAGTTGAGATGAGACTGCAGAAGATGCTGTAATTTTTACAAATCTTATGGCAAATGGCTGATAAATTCAAGAGTTGACAAAAAACCTCAATTGAATCGAGTGACTGACAAACTCTGCYTGACACCAACTTAAATCTCTTGAAGAAAATGAATCAGAATTGTTTCATTTTCTTATTAAAGCAACATCATTTAAAGGCACAMTGTGTTGGATTTTGTCAAGTCTTTTAGCCYAAATTGAGATAATCCCTAATGACAATAATAAAAAACATGTCTAATCATTGCAGACAAAGACCTGGTTTTATTATTTTTATCTTATAAAAAGCTGTTTATATCTCCATGGTCGCGGGTCGCCAGGACAGGCAGCCACCATCTTGTACCGCCATCTTGTCTACGAAGGCTCATGAAGGACAAACTGCGATGGCGGCGTCAAAAACGGTTTTAGTTGTAA
>NW_013952504.1:1611550-1623318 GCF_001266775.1 Austrofundulus limnaeus | reverse complement strand
GGGGTGGGGGTGGGGGGAGGACCAGGGAGGATGATTCAATCACTCAACCACTAGATGTCACAGAAAACAACAAATCATACACACTATACCTTTAAACTAAGATTGAGTTTTAGAAAACTGAAATCTTAGCCCTTCTCTGTTAAAAGTTATTATTTACATACATATCTATCTTCAATAAACTACTCACATTTTTATCTCTGTATGAGCCTTTTCAGTGTTCAGTATTCTGGGTCCTTGTTTAACTTGACACTTGATACAAAAAATGACAGAATCTAGATTACATAACAGAGCATCTCATGAAGTTTAAAGCTTAGACTCTCAAGCTTTTTTTTGAATTGTGAAAGCTTCCATGACAGGAAGCAAAATATTTTCAACTACAGAACAGAAGTAAKGTTATTTTGTTATTGTTTAAGGTTTGTCACATGTCCTGAATGACAAGAGTCTACACCAGACTGAGGACCATAGATGTATATATTATTTGAAGTATTTAGCATTCACTCAAGATTTCACATATATATATATATATATATATATTCCAAATCCTATCCACTACAAACTTTTCCAGCTAAATAAAACTTTTTATTGACATAAACTTAAACATTTAGTTGGTGCTTTGCTTGGTCTGTGGGGGCTGCCTTAGCTGATCTGTTTGATGGTTGTTGCTTTAATCTCTATGGCCTGTCTCACAGCAAGTCACTACTAACTCTGTAAGCTGCACCCAAAATGTTGTAACATTAAGACATTCAATGCTCCTAATTTCTGCACCTTTTTATTTATTCTGTTTTTCAGCACTTTCATCAAAGTTATAACTTCCATCTCAAGACATTCTCTTCTACAYTGAGTCACACCAACAGATATGAAAAGGGCATGGATGTAACCTGTTTGAGCTACAGTTATTTYGTTATGGTGCATATAAAACTGTTTGCTTTGGCAATCATATGGAAATGTATTTACTCTAAATGTTTATCAGTTGCAGATGTCCTTCTGTTGATTAATTTCTAATGTTTCTTTGAATTTGAACCTGTAGTTCATGAGAATATTTGCTAAAAACAGGGTTGACTRAGTTAATGCCAATGTTTTAAGCAGTTTMAGTTGCGACTTACACACTGCTTCTACTACATCATTTAATTTAATCATCACAATCATTTAATTTCCCTTTGGGATCAATTAKGTAAGTATTTTTGAGATGAATTGAAACACAATTTTGCACTATCTGTAAAACTTAGTCATAGCCTTTTTTTTGTGTTAGCTAAAGATTGTTAGCTGTGGCAGCCATTTTAAATTGMGATAATTCCAAAAGCCCTTCCTCACCTTAATGTGGTGGAGGGATTTGAGTACCCCYCGATTTTGGGGGCTATGTTGGCTCGGACGTTAGACCCTGGTAGGGCCTCACCAGGATCAATTGCTTGTTGAGTTTTGGCTTCTGGGGCTCGGCCAGGCCAAGCCCAAAGAACAACAGAAAGCCACCTCCATGTTAAAAAATAAGCAGTGTTTGTTACCCTTTACCTGTTCAGATCTAATACCAGTTAATAATGACATGTGAATGTTTGAGTGAGCCATTCAAAACCATTCGGACATAGCTGTGGACTGTTTAGCTTTTTTATGTGCCTTCCAACAGGCATCAGCCAAGCAMTGGCGAGAACCCGGAAACACATCCAGAAAACAAACTTCTTCACWTCCTGACTCCACCTCATGACATACGTTAAAGGGGCAGGCTACTCCTATATGGAGTCAAGATGTCAGACATCATCCCTCACACTAATGTTTGATCACTGTTCTTATGTGTTGTTTTTAAATCAGACATGTATCTGACTAAAAGCCTCCTGAGTCTGTGAGACCCTGATCAAGAGCCCCACACAACCCAATCTGCACATAAAATCATCAAGTCAGAGATAACCACATTATAGAAATYTATTACTGTCCACCTAATAAAAGACTATACAATGTGTAGTGTCTATATAAATCAGTAGTAAACAACRCCAATAAAWWTCTTCATCCATATGGACCCACCYCCTGTGGGGAGGWCCATGGGTGCAATGCATGTCAGGCAGCAGGCAAGGGTCATGCAAATTCCTGGWGGCTTAGACTGACTCTAGGTATGTTTAACGTTAACCTCACTGGTGGGTAAGGAGTCAGAGTTTATGTTTGAGGTTYAGATTTACCAACTTGATATAGTTGGGCCCACTTCTACTCACATTTTAAGTTCTAGAACCTAGCGTTGTAGTACTTGAGACCGGTCTAGGTCTTAAGACCGATCTAAAGACCACTTTTTTTTTGGTTTTGAGCTCGGACTCGACAGCACTTGTATTTGGTCTTGTCTCGGTCTCAGACATTGAGGACTCGGAATTTTATTTCAAGACCAGTCAAGACTAGCCTGGTCTCAGACATTGAGGACTTGGAATTTTATTTCAAGACCAGTCAAGACTAGCCTGGCCCTTGCCTTCCTACGCAATTCTGCTCAATATGTATAGTATGCCTCTGTGTTGGAGTMTTTCCCAGTAAACAAGAGGATTGCCTCTCTGCAGCTTTAGACTGCAGGAGGGAAGGTTTTGACTGTTGTTTGTGATTACACACCAAAAAATATTTCAACTTACCAGAGATTTTTGGAGTCTCAAGGTGGTGTGCCTGTCAGGCGGGAACCTAAGGATCCGTTGGTAGACAACCAGTGGTGATGGAGGCTGTCAAGCTTAAGAATGATGCCCTCAGGACTTGGTTTTCTGAGAGGACTCCTAATTCAGATAACAAGTACAGGCCAGAAGGACTGCAGTTTTGGTGGTTGCAGATCCAAAAACTCAGGCATTGGAGGAATTTGAGGAGGCCATGGAAAAGGTCTTTTGGTTGGCATTGAGGAGGTTCTGAGGAGGAGGAGGTCCCTGTCCCAGYCTGCYCTTGYTTTGGGTGGGGAACTGCTGACCCAGTTTAAAAATATTGTTGAGCAGTGGAAGGAACACTTCAAAGATCTCCTTAATAATGCCCACCTTTGAGGTGGCAGAGTCTGAAGACTCGGGGAAAGATGAGTCCATTACCARAGTAGGTAGGTCACATAGGTCACAGAGGTAGTCATAAAGCTCCTTGGTGGCAGGGTGCCAGGGGTGAARGAGATTTGCCCCAAGATACTGATGACTCTGGATGTTGTGGGGCTGTCATAATTGGCAATTCTTTTCAATATCCCATGGAGAACTGAGACAACTTCTGTGGAGTGTCAGACCAGGATGGTTGTTRCCATTTTTAAAAAGTGGGACCAGAGAGTGTGTTCCAGCTATTGTGGGATCACACTTCTCGCCTTTCATGGACAATGTCCTGATGCATCTCAGTAATCCAGGAAGAAAAAATCAAAAAGAAAAAAATAAGTAGGTCCTCTGGATGGGTTCTTCTTTTGTGAAACGTTTCGTTTCTCCTCAAAGAGTCTTCTTCAGTCTGATMAGATTCAGGTGAAAACTCAGCCTTACAAGCTCTGCCTCCACCTGGACAAACAGGTTAGTCAAATTCAAAATAGGGCCATCGACTAACAATAGGCTTGATTGGCTCTATTGTTCATAGAGGGTCATGTGCCCCATCACCTGACCCGTGTCGTGTTATGTGAATGTAGTGAATGCAAGCGGGGGTTCAACATCCCCTGGAAAAGTTTACTACATAACTTTAGAAAGGAGGCTCTGATCACTAGGCGAARCACAAATTCAAGAGGAGCYGTGTAGCTTCTGTCRGGGTCATGGAACAGTTGACCAGGTCTTTTCCCTTGCAGAGTTGCTAAAGGGGTTGTGGGAGTTTGCCTCTCGAGTCTGCATGTATTTTGTGGACCTGTTGAAGGCGTATGACCATGTTCGTCAATGCATTATGTGGGGGAGCAGCAGGAGTATGGGGTGTCTGGGTTGCTATTAAGGACTATCCAGTCCCTGTATAACTAAAGCAAGAGCAGTGTCCCCATTCTTGGAACAAAGTTGAGCTTGTTCTCAGTGCAGGTTGGACTCAGCCAMGGCTGTCCCTTGTCTCAGATCCTGTTTGTAGTTTTTAAGGACAGGATCTCAAMGTGCAGTCATGGAGAAGGGGGTGTCTGGTTTGGGAGCCACAGGGTCTTGTCACTGCTTTAGGTGGATGATGTGGTTCTMTTGACATCTTCGGYCCAAGACCCTCAGTATACACTGGGGCAGTTAGCAGTCAAGTGTTTAGTGGCTGGGAGTTCTCCTAAGTCGAGGGGAGTCTCTGCTTCAAGCAGAGGAGTTTAAGTGTCTGCGTATCTTGTTCAGAAGTGATGGTAGGATACAGCAGGAGATGGATTGATGAATTAAGGGCCTCATCTTCAGTTATAAGGGCATTGCTTTGGTCAGTCATGCTGAAGAAAGAGCTGAGTCAAAAGGCAAAGCTTTCAATTTACTTGTCTATCTACATTCCAACCCTCACTTATGGTCATGAGGCATGGATCAWGACCTAAAGAATGAGACCCTGGATACAAATTGTCAAAATGAGCTTTGTTCATAGGATGGCCAGGCTCAGTCTTAGAGATAGAGAACTCCTTCATCTGGGAGGAGCTTCTAGTAGAGCCTCTGCTCTATTCYCAATGTTGTGGGTCGTAATATTATGAGGCTCTCCTCACTTTCACAAAGGCTAATGTGTCAAACATTATGTTACCAGTTTTGATGACTTCAGTAAACAAAGTCAGAGTCTACCTAAAACACATAAAGAAATGTTAAACAAAAGATGATTTCTTATTTTAACTCCTGACAAAGAAAAAATACAGAAAAACTGGTTGTCAAACAAAAAATAGGTTCTCTTTCCCTTCCTCCTGCGCTTTATGCTCACTGTTTACAAAAGGTGGCTTTATGTGCCGATTCACAAAACCATGTACTGAGGTCTATAAGGATTCYGTCCCTCATTGGTCTAGACCTTGGTCTACCTTGTTCAGTACACGTGCATGCACACATCTCTTTCAGCTGCTGCTTCACATCAACCTTCATAACCCTACAGTCACTGAAAACATTGTGTTTGGCGAAAAAGCAACTGCCTTAGAGTGATGCTACTGTGGCAGCRCTACCTTCGGTGCTGGGCTCTATGAAGATTATTTGCCAGCTGTTTTTTAGCAGGAAAACCAATCTCATAATGTTTGTGTTCAGTGTTGTAATACTATTCCAAGTTATTCTTCCCYGACAAGACTGTGTTTACATTGCAAATAAGACAAACTAACTTCATATTTGGGAAAACTTTGTTAGCTTGTTTTCAGTAATATTTAAGCAATGATAAGACTACTTATCAACTGTCAATCACAATGCTCTCATACAGGTGCCTGTACAGGTATACTCTGTTGCTAGGCAACAACAGAAGTGCCGCCCCCCATTTTGACAGAGACTGACAATAAAAGTTTGTTTTTATTTCTTGGTTGTTTTAAAGCATGGTTCAAGTGTAGGTTGACAGAATGATAGCATAAAAATAATGCTACACATTAAATGATAAGGGTTTAAAAAATTGTTTTCTATAAATCTTGCGATGGACCAAGACCAGTCTGCAATCTACCTGTCAGTCCACATGAACCGTAATGGGCACCRCTGACCTAGATTATGTATCATCGCACATAAAGACATTGCATACATTGAATGGCTGTTTGTAGAGACAGTGGCTGTGGCCTTTACCCATTGCATCAACAGTGCATTAATAATGCACTGTGCAGCACTCTGCTCAGTGCCATTKCTATGTTTCATAATGTGAGTGCAAAAACAACAGCAGTTCATTCTCCTGCACGTGCTCACTAACTTTGGCTGTCAACCAGACCTGAAGGGCCTATTTAAAAATTAACGAGCAGTGCTTACACTGTAAATAACTGCTGGTAATGCACCATGGGCTATTTGAAATGTAAAACCTACAGTCCTGCTTTGATTATCTATGTATCTGCCCCAAGCTTGAAAATGGTGTTCTGTGAAGTCTGGTTAGTCGATTATTTATTTAGGCTTTGCTGTCGCTTGTGAGCATGTTGAACAGCTCCCAAGTCGAGAAACAACGAGGTTAGTGCACCAGCATTTTAAGGGCACTTTAAATTTATACATAATACAAAGAAAAGCCCAAGAAGGTAATTACATTTCTGGCTTCAAGAATTTCAGGCAATYCTTCAATGTGGTGAGGAAAAATGCTGAAATCCTTCCAAAAGAAAAAAATCTAACTTTTAGTTTTTACAAAAAAGCATTCACACTGGGGTAATTTTATTCAGTCCTGTTGCATTATTATTATTACTCAAAATAAGTATATTTTCAGATAAATTCCCAGCAAGCTACTTTAAGCAAGCAAGCAGACAAATAGCCCCAAGACTTAGTCATCAATCTGTGTGTCAGCCCTCATTAGTTTTTCTTTGGATGTACCCTGAAACAAGCCCAACCTTGTTTCTTTGTAGTTGTGTGTCCATAGTTACAGCAGGCTCCTGCCCAGTGAATAATTAAATTGGGTAAATTGTGCTGCTATAATTTGGATTTTTTTTRCCTTAGCAGTCTCACAGTCCCCCTCATTCTACATTAGACTTGAAGTCTATTTCTGCTCCATATCAAATTTTCATGTGCAGCCATTTGTCCTCAGGGGATGAATATCATCTCTACTCTGGATCCTGAGTTTTTACTGATCCCTGCAGCATTCCACTGACATTTCCTGGACACAAAACCTCTGCGAGGAAAAAGACTTGCATGTATTTTTTCTTGTTTAATATTTTGTTCTACTTTTTTGCTACATGTCCTTGTTGCTTTGAGCAACTGAATTGCTACAGGTTCACAGTTGCATAAAAGTTTTCCAACAACATCTGCCCTGCATAAAAGTTGAGATTTTTTTTTATCACTGAGTCAGTTGCATCCATTTGCTACTTCTCACCAGCAGTCACAAATGCTTTTGTCCAGAGCTACAATGTGGAGTTTCAGTGGCACCTCGTTGGTCCATCAGTCCGTCAGTCATGTACCACTTGTTCTGGAGTCAGGTCACACAGGAAGCTGCTTGAGCAGGGAGTTGGTGGGTACACAGAAAGGTGAACCCATGTAGCTGAGCCTGACTGGACCCCATAAGAAGAGGCCTAGGTGCTTGCTGATGAGTCCCTCCTCCTTTTGTCTTTTATCTCTATGAGTATCCTGCATCTCTCTTTGCCTGGTTTGTCACCTTGGACCAATTTGGAGACTCTACCAGGGTTAAATGCCCGAGGCTGCARAGCTCCGATGGTTTTTCAGGAACACAAACTCCTCCACTACAATAGCATGGCAATTTATGAAGGAGGGCACCTGATAATCAGCTTTCCTAATGAGGCTGTGCTCTGTCTCCCACCCATACACCGTTCAGAAAAAAAGGAGAGAGGCTGGCTCCAGATGGTCATGCCCTTTAGAAGTCCCCCTTTTCTCTGTAATGGAGTGAGTTGGCTCCAATTCCCTGAGCTGAGTACTGGGATCTGTCCAGGCGGCTGCTGTTAATGAGCCTCGGTGTTCCCTCCTCTGTCATGCTGAGGTTTCAGGCTCACCATATATGTTTGGTCTGCCCATGCATCTGTGTGAAATCACAAGGGAATTAGAAGGCAGGTTGGCCACATGACACTAACTGTATCAGCAAGTCAGTTGTGCTCTGAGTGCACAATGAAAACACTTTAATGTTATAATGCAATCAATGACCTTTTCAGATTCACAGCTGATTTGCTTTGGTCCAAATTTAAGAAAATATTTTTTTCTAAATAATACTTCAACTACTGTTGTTTTAAACTCAGATAGTTGTTGGCCTTGTCCACAAATAATCATTCCTGTTTGAACTTAAATTGACRTTCTGTATAGAAAACTGAGATTTTTTGTCACGTTTTCCAAAGTTATGCCTCTTAGAATGGAAGACCGGTTTAATTATGATTTTCATTTTCATTTTGTGAATTTGTTTAATTCAAAGGATTTTTATTATTTTTCCTGACATGTCTGCACTTTTTGTGAAACCAAAAATGCTGCAGAAGACTAAACTTCTTCCCTTTTGCCTTTTAGTCTTCTGCAGCATTTTTGGCTGTGCTACAGCTTCATAAAAAGTGCAGACATGTCAGGAAAAAATGATAAATCCTCTCTTACAGTGATGAGTGACAGGTATTGTACCATCTAGAAATAATTGTCATAAAAGTAAATAAAATACTGTTGCAATTTTAAATTCAGAATAAAAAAATTACCGAACGATTTCTATCATCTAGAGATTGAGAAACACACCTTAAAGTATTTGTTTTTTTGAGTTACAGATTACATAACTTCTATACAACACCGTATTATATCACTGTCATGAATGTTCATGTTGCCTAGTGTTGTGGTTATTACAGCAGTTTAATTAAAGGAGTGTAAATCAAGAAATTAAATGTGTATGAAAGGTATTGAAATTTGTTTTTTTATTTAGAAATTTATTCATTTCATTTGTAACAATTATACACACAACAAAGAACAAAAATACATGCAATCAAAATAAAATCAAACTAAATGAAAGGCAGAAGAATAAGTCTTATAATATCTGACCCTTTTTATCCCCAGAATATGTTCAAAATGAAAGTAAATTACAACAAAAATCAAAACAACTGAAAACACACAAAAAAACAAAGCTAAACTTGACAACAACTCAAACAACAATTTGCATGGATTCACTTATAATTCTCCATATTTCTTCAGAATACTAGATTTTATCATTCTCTTCAATATATACAAGGATCTGGCATTTTTAACCTCATCTTCCGGACAGTTACACAAACTTATTCCCTGGATTAAAGTGGATCGCTCCTTCAGGCTCATAAGAAACCAAGGTTTCACAAACATTTCGATTCCCTTAAGATAATAACAGCTCTCTCTTTTAACAAAATTTACTTGAATGTTGGAAGGTAAGACACATTTATGAGCTCTGTACACTAACAGCAAAATATTATAATCGACCAAATCATAGAATTCCAATAATTTCAATTCATAAAACAATATATTCTATGAATGGCTGTAATTTTTTTCTAGTAATAATTGTTATGGCTCTTTTCTGTAAATTAAAAATAGGWTTTGTAATAGTTTTGCAAGCTTTACCCCAGACTTCAATACAGTAAATTAAATGTGAAACAATAGCCTACTGTATATGCCACGGTCATTAATGACGTATTTCCGGTAAAATTCTTGCCACGCTCCTCCCTTCRACTCCCTGCTTACTGCCTGATAGCTGCTAGTACAAGTCTGTGAAAAAGTCACAAAAGTTAAAGCATCTGTGATCTACTGGTATAAAACATGAGTTCTGTTGTGTGTCGTTGTGTCCACTAAGCAGCAGGTATGATTGAGTTGTTAGTTTTTATCCTTTTTCCTCTTGATGAGGAGGTGACAGCAGAGGATCATAGCATTACAGGGAAAACTTATCTTTAAAAGCTCACGCTTGTGTTTGTAATCGACATTTCTAACCTGAGGATATTCAAGAGTCAGCATCAGAAATGAGAAGATGAAGGTTACCAAAGGGAAATGTATATTTATCCCCCTTTACTGCCAAGAGAGGAAAGACCACCTCCACACGACAGCTAGCAGGAAGCTAACACAGCAGCCGGTACAAAAGTAGGTGGATGTGCGCGCGCTTGTGTTATACGAAATGTTTTTATGCGACGTTGTCATGAGTTTTATGCAAAAGTAAAAAGTTGTTAGAGTGTATATTACAGCGTAGACTAAAGCCGAGTGACGAGGGCGCCCGCCCCCCCCCCCCTCCCCAGAGCACCGAGAGCAGCAGAACCTCCACCTGATAATCATTACGTTTTCAGTTCACAACGTGGGGGAAAACGATCCAAACCATACAAGTAGCCCATCAATTTAAAGGCCAGACTCTGCTCTTTCCAACAATATAAGTGTCACAGCTCTACGTGAAAAATTCACGGAACAAGCAGCCACAGAATAGTGAAAAAGGCTAAATTCTGGAACCATAAACACYAACATCTTTCCTTTGTTTTTATGTCTTTAATCCATTTTGGAGTGATTTTTTTCCACTTGGCTGGACCTGTATGTCTCCTGTGTTAATGTTYGTACATGTAATATGCTAATTCTGTACTGTGGAGATCATTAAGAGTCGTTGTCGGGTGGAAAAATCTTTCGCTAACACTGTGTTGYCRYTGAACCGYAAGTYTTGYGAGTGGCATCAAGTGCTGGGCCGGATGTCCGTGGCATATAGGCTATTATAGCGTTATACAACATAAACAGTGCTTTATCATTGAACAGTTCTCTTACTTTGTACAGGACTCCAATAGATTTGGCTATTTTTGTTCTTAAATTATCTATCTGATTTTGTTATGTCAGTTTTTCATCAAAAACATAAAAATAGTGTCAAGCAGTCTTCATTTGAATAAAAAAAACTCGTATCACTTGCTGTCTTGATCACAGATGCTCCAGCAAGATGTGCACCAACAATTTGTCCTCTTTTGAACTCTGGTATGTCGCCCATAAAGTTGTGTGCATTGCAATAATTTCAGCCAAACTGTGCTCTTACCCTGCTATTTGAACCTTCACATTCTGCTCTTACTGGTACAATGTGCAATTAATGAAGACTGGCCACCAGGCTGGTCCAGTTTAGCCATGAAACCTCCCACACTAACATGACAGGTGTTTCAATTTCATTGTCTAAACCCTGTATCAGTTATTCTTACAAAAGCTAAAGCGTTAAAGCCTCAACATACTTTATCTGAAGCCGGACAGCCAAAGCGTGGTCACGTGTTCATTTTCTCACACATCTTTTATAGCCCCTGAGACAAACCATGCCAAGCTCCTGAGAAACCCCTCCGCTGTGGTATATGCCACTGCATGAGGTTTCTTCCTGCTGGAGTCTACAATGTGGGAAAAAAATCAGAGACTTGTCACTTGATGTTATTTCAGAATTTCAGAATCATTTATTGCCATTCACACACAGCATCAAGATGCAATGCAGAACAAAATTTGCAGTTTAGAACATCCGTCTGGAGAAACACACACACATAACAAACATGGTAAATGGTACTGAACTTATAGAGTGCTTTTCAAGTCCCTCCGGACCCCAAAGCGCTTTACAATAACAGACATTCATCCATTCACAGTCACATTCACACACTGATGATGGCAAACTACACTGTAGCCACAGCTGCCCTGGGGCACACTGACAGAGGTGGGGCTGCCATGCATCGGCGCCACCGGACCCTCTGACCACCATCAGTAGGCAAGGTGGGTGAAGTGTCTTGCCCAAGGACACAACAACTGAGACATGGGGGACCTGACAGGTTCTCCTCTGCAGGTAGAACCACTCCTCTGAGCTGACCCACCAACAAACACTGACTTACAACAGGTTCGAAACAGGTTCTGAACATGTTAGAACAGGTTCTGAACGTGTTGGAACAGGTTCAAAATCTGGGGGAACATGGGGGAACAAATATCCAAGTTCTTTCGCACCGCGGTGCGCTACCTTTTGCAGCAACATAGAATACACACACAATAGGAAGGGTGAGTTAAAAAAAGAGCTCTGATCCTATCTTTTACACAGAAACACAGAAACATGCGCTAAAAAACACTCTGCATAGTGCAAGGCAGCTAAGAAGTGGAGGGGAGGTGGGTGTCAGAACACATGGTATGGGGAGGGGTTCAGCGGAGCCGGTAACATTCCAGGTTAGCACTCCGTGTTGGCAACAATCAGAGACCTCCAGAGTCCAAACAAGTTGTTATCAACCAAAAGCACAAATCACCAGAGTCAGTTCTCTTTATCCACCCATCACAGCTTTCAGACTGATCCATCCCACAGATGAAATGGGTAGGGATTGTGTGTGTGTGTGTGTGTGTGTG
>NW_013952504.1:1609044-1611540 GCF_001266775.1 Austrofundulus limnaeus | reverse complement strand
TACTTTGTACAGGACTCCAATAGATTTGGCTATTTTTGTTCTTAAATTATCTATCTGATTTTGTTATGTCAGTTTTTCATCAAAAACATAAAAATAGTGTCAAGCAGTCTTCATTTGAATAAAAAAAACTCGTATCACTTGCTGTCTTGATCACAGATGCTCCAGCAAGATGTGCACCAACAATTTGTCCTCTTTTGAACTCTGGTATGTCGCCCATAAAGTTGTGTGCATTGCAATAATTTCAGCCAAACTGTGCTCTTACCCTGCTATTTGAACCTTCACATTCTGCTCTTACTGGTACAATGTGCAATTAATGAAGACTGGCCACCAGGCTGGTCCAGTTTAGCCATGAAACCTCCCACACTAACATGACAGGTGTTTCAATTTCATTGTCTAAACCCTGTATCAGTTATTCTTACAAAAGCTAAAGCGTTAAAGCCTCAACATACTTTATCTGAAGCCGGACAGCCAAAGCGTGGTCACGTGTTCATTTTCTCACACATCTTTTATAGCCCCTGAGACAAACCATGCCAAGCTCCTGAGAAACCCCTCCGCTGTGGTATATGCCACTGCATGAGGTTTCTTCCTGCTGGAGTCTACAATGTGGGAAAAAAATCAGAGACTTGTCACTTGATGTTATTTCAGAATTTCAGAATCATTTATTGCCATTCACACACAGCATCAAGATGCAATGCAGAACAAAATTTGCAGTTTAGAACATCCGTCTGGAGAAACACACACACATAACAAACATGGTAAATGGTACTGAACTTATAGAGTGCTTTTCAAGTCCCTCCGGACCCCAAAGCGCTTTACAATAACAGACATTCATCCATTCACAGTCACANACCTGACAGGTTCTCCTCTGCAGGTAGAACCACTCCTCTGAGCTGACCCACCAACAAACACTGACTTACAACAGGTTCGAAACAGGTTCTGAACATGTTAGAACAGGTTCTGAACGTGTTGGAACAGGTTCAAAATCTGGGGGAACATGGGGGAACAAATATCCAAGTTCTTTCGCACCGCGGTGCGCTACCTTTTGCAGCAACATAGAATACACACACAATAGGAAGGGTGAGTTAAAAAAAGAGCTCTGATCCTATCTTTTACACAGAAACACAGAAACATGCGCTAAAAAACACTCTGCATAGTGCAAGGCAGCTAAGAAGTGGAGGGGAGGTGGGTGTCAGAACACATGGTATGGGGAGGGGTTCAGCGGAGCCGGTAACATTCCAGGTTAGCACTCCGTGTTGGCAACAATCAGAGACCTCCAGAGTCCAAACAAGTTGTAGCTTGCGACCCAAGGTAAGCAGCTGCAGGGATCCAATGATAAACATAATTGTTTTGAGGCAAGCAGCCTGATTTTCCCTGGTTTGAGTCTTAACTGCATCTCTATGTTTGCGAAAATGCCAATATTCCAAATTTCAGTAACTTCTCGCCTCTGAAACTTCACCCAGGTGTAATCGTACTCCTCATGGGCACGCTGCTGAACTGTGATTCTCATCAGAATCACAGCCAGTTTGTGACATATCCCCCAACATTTGCGTTTGTGCATTCCCAGTACGGGAGATTCCATCCAAGGTGTCCCTGACAGCTTTWGACATTCACGGACATCTGTCAGGATCACTTTCATTTTCCAATAAACCAGGACTCCTCACAGTCGATAAGCAGGAATCCAGTTATCATAAATCCAAATATATACAGATCTTCCATGTCTTCAAWGAAAAGCGGGGCCAAACAGGTCAGGTTCCACCCCCAAGACCCAGACACACGCCCAGCCGCAACCATTCCACTCGGACAGCTGCGCTCCCCACGTTCCAGTCTCAGTGTGGAAAAGATAGTGTCGATTGCGTTCAGAGACCAGTTGACCAAATCCATAATTCCTTTTGTTTTCYGATGATAGGTAGACGAAAGGCTTGACACAGCTGCAAAGCAGGGAAGGAGGGACAGGTTCAGGAGAGAAAGCAAAAAGCGTCAGATTCCTCTGAAGGTCAAGCAGGGAAAAAAATGTCCACAAAATTTGTTTATTTGTCCACAAATCTGTCATGGTTAAAGCTCTACAGTTTTTATCAGACAGATTCCTCCGTGCACAATGCCTGTTTTATCTTCATCCATGAATTTTTGACCATTTGACTATCTTCAAAAACATCTGCTTCCGGGTAGTGGCTTCTGGAAGCGAGTTGTTTTTATTAATTAATTTATTTTTGTTTAGGTTTTTTTTGAGTGAGTGGCTGAAGTAAAATTCAGCATCCAAGTGCTTTCTGCATAAACAAACATTCCCACGGACTTCTGACGAATCACTCAATAAGTTTCTATGTGGAGGGAGGTAAAAAGTTCTGCCGGCAGGTTGTGACAAAAGGGCAGCTGAGTCAACGCTGAGAACACGGTGACATAATTTTTGTCATAAAACTGCAACAACCTGAGCTGATTTTGGCAGTTTGGAGGGAGTTTAAAGTAATGGAACATTGGGCCTCATGCAAGAACCGTTCGTAC
>NW_013952504.1:1600553-1602165 GCF_001266775.1 Austrofundulus limnaeus | reverse complement strand
GGCGTCGACGGGTTGTAGAATGATTTTTCAGTTGGTTGCAATAAAGAACCTCAACCATCACCTTTATATGTTTGCTGTAATTATTTCTATCAACACTGTGTTTTTCTTTGTCTCGCTTTCAGAGGAAAATGTTTCCTGTTCCCCCAAACCCAGCCAGTCAGGCTTCCTCAGATTGATTGTTTTGTGTACAGTGCCCTGAGTTGACTTTTGTTGTGACATGGAGCTATATAAAAATAACTGAATTGAACTAAATAATCTCCCGCTAAGGTGATGCCGATGAAGGGGTAAACATTGCACACTTAATTCTCCTAATGAAATGCATTCTCAGCTGAGCTTTTTTTTTCTGATTTTGTGGTGTTTGAGACTCTATGACAATTTTTTTATTAAAGTCAACTTCCAAAACTTTGTGTGGTTGACCCTCTCTCCCCAGGGGAGCCAATTATGTGCAGGAGGGGTAATCAACCTTTTTTRCCCCTAAAATCCAATATCAGCTTTTCTGTTTTGCTGACATTAAAAGATATTTTGTTATCACCACACCAATTTATTAACTGTTCCACCCCAGCTCTGTAAAATGTTGTATCATCATTGCTAATGAGTCCCACTACTGTTGTGTCCTCAGTGAATTTAACGAGCTGGTTCGAGCAYATTTTAGCAGAAGTATCATGTTTCATTAGAGTGAAAAAGAAAGGACTGAGAACACATCCTTGATGGGCCCCTGCACTCACTACACTGAAGCATGACATCATCATGATAATAGCTCAACAATTCATATATTACGTTAAGCAACTTTTGTAAATGTAATGAATTCATAGGTGTAGTTATTTTTAAATATAAATTCTTATTTTTGTAGGGAAAAAATAAACTGACTTTTAAAGAAGAGAAAAGTATGATCAGTGTTCCTGACTCTGRTTTATGGTTTTCATTGTTTTAGCTTTTATTTTTTTTCCCATGTTGACAGTTAAAATCAATTAATCACATTTTCCCAACCAACACCCTGAAATTTAACTGATTAACACCTTGACCAAAACTTAGCAATTAATAACTTCATGRCAGTGTTTTCTTCGAAGTTGTTTTCTATGCATTAATTAATGCTGTGTTTCCGTGCAGCATATGGGTCCTATAAATCACACCTCAATCTATAAGAGCACTGGCTTCTATTTTATAATGGTTCTCTGTTAGTGGTTTGTTGTGCAAGCAACATCTGTTTTTCTACATAAAAGCAGTGTTGACAACACTCAGCGTTTTTGTTGGGAAAATGCTCTGTGTACAGGTTGAGCTCCTCTGGCCACATGATAACTGACACCAAAAAAATAAATAAATAAATAACCCAAACTATCAAAATAGTTTCACATTGACCACTCAAGCAAAATATGGTGACAGTACTTAATATAGAAAATGTCATTTACTGTCCATTAGATGTACCTCTACAAATAATAATAACAAAGTAATACATTTTATTTTGAGGTACCTTTCTGACACTCAAAGAAACTGAACAAGCAACTCACACATATGAAAACATCAAAATGTTGAAATATGCACATGAAACATTAGAATATTTAAAAGGCAGCAAAAAAGAAAAAAAAACAAGACAATTAGTGTTATGGAAATATTT
>NW_013952504.1:1598949-1600243 GCF_001266775.1 Austrofundulus limnaeus | reverse complement strand
AAAACAAAACAAAAAAACCTTTAATGTATTAAATGGTAAATGGACTGTACTCGAATAGTGCCTTTCTATCCAACCAGGACACTCAAAGCACTTCACACTACAATCTGTGTCCTCATTTACCCATTCACACAGCACTCTAAAGCTAACGTACAATCAACTATGGAGACTAATCAGTGCCATTCACATTGGGAATGTGGTAAACATTTCAGCTTTACATGAAGCAATTCAACTAAACCAGGATTGGTGGAWGGAGATTTTTTAAGCCTTCTGGCCAAAKGCTGTTTCCCTCTAGGCTACATATTGTTGCCAAAGGCTAGAAACAGAGTGAGTAGAGTAAACAGAAGTGGCACCTTTGTCCTCTCCCTTCACTGAAAGACATTTCAGCTGCTTGCACCGCWTGAGAGAAGTTTGCATATCTCCCCATGCAGTACCAGATTCTGGACCATTATGGGTAATTTAGACATGACAGCAGGTTTTTTTGCTTGTGTGGGATGATTTGTCCTGCTATTAAAGATAAAAAAATGACGTGTTATATTTCTGTCATAATTATTTATTTTATTTAAAGTCATTTGTATACCACTAATTCACCCCAAAACCCATTCATGTATATTATAAATACCAGTTTCTAAAAGGTACCTATTACGTAAGCCAGCAGATTGCGTCAAATCTTCACTTTCTCAAGAATATATTAGGGGATTCCCAGCATCCTCCTATGCACAGACAAGAGTACCCAAGAATTCCTTTCAATTTGCAACTCAACATTGATGGAAGCATGGGAGCTGCTCAATATGGCATCAAATGGATTATTGCCCATTGCTAAACACGAAAGAGCAATTCATTTATCTGTAGGGAATTGGAGGTAAMTTAACTGTCAACAAGGCACGTCATATGGTGATTTAACCTAARCAGTACTGAAAATTCAGCACTGCTTTTCTATGCAAAAAAAAGTGTTGAACGTGTAAATCTATCAAGCAATGTGTTGTGTGTTTAAGCTACTATTTGGTTATTAAATTGGAAAAATTATTTAAAGTTATAGCATATTTTAAATACAAATTGTGACAATTTTATACAAATCATGTAAGTTGGACATGGTGACTGTTTTCAGTTTAATTTGGTGACAAACTGCAAATTTTTGACATTTACTTTTAATGTCATCAAAGTACCTGTTCTGTGAAAGGTGGAAAGACAGAAATACATATTTTTTGCTTTAATATTATTTTTTAGTAGTTAAATACAACTGACTTCTAAATGATCAGAAAGCACATCGCAGGTGCAGTAGTCACCTACGTAGGTG
>NW_013952504.1:1584378-1597574 GCF_001266775.1 Austrofundulus limnaeus | reverse complement strand
TGTGTGTGTGTGTGTGTGTGTGTGTACGCACGGGGCGGGGGTGTCTGCTGTGGATAACAGAGCAGGCAGGAGGGGGAGAGGACGAGGAGAAGAGCAGTGGACATTTCTAATTTTATCTGACTTATTTAATTTTATTTTTATTGTTTTTATCATCCTGCAGGCTCTGAGGGAAAATTAATTTGAAGCTGAGATTTTTTTATAAAAATCGTTAGATTACTCTAAAGCAAAATGAGGGAAAATCTGTGTCAATTACAGACATTCTGTTCACGTGAGCAGCTGTCAGTCAGCACCTGAACCAATCACTTTTGTTGGCATTGATCAGCTGACTGATTTAAATACACCTTAACATTCATGAGGTACTTTACATTGACTGTTTATGGTTGCGTGTGGGCGTGTAGAGGGTAGAACCTGAAGCGGGACCTTGTGCGTGATTTATAAAGGAAAGATGCACAGAAACGTGCGTACACATGYTTTTATAAATCTGAATCTTCTTGTCTGCTTTTAGGAAAGCCCAATTAGGATAACTACATTGTTGCAGGGCCTGACATGTGTGTAATTTCTCGTTCTCTCTGGCTCCTGGGTTTGTGGGGACACTGTCTGCTCTGTGCTACAGAGTCCTGATGACTAATTTAGTTTCCAGTGGGTAATGGGAGTCTTCTTTTTATGTTTCTTATCTTCTATTGCCCATCTAGATGTTTTTTTTCTGATTAAGTGTAAAATATGTATTACATCATTTGAAGATATATTTTAAGCATTTACTAAATTACCTTTTTTTGCTGTAATATTTGATCAGGTCTTTCAGGAGAGAATTTATTTTTTCACATGCTTTGATATTTTCACATTAGTCACTATGTGCGGTCAGAAAAAAAACAGGTCAAAATCTCCTGTATGCCCCCTGCCTGCACACATGAAGACCTCTCTCCCCAAAGAGACAATTAGAGGAAGAAACCTGTATTGCCTCAGCAAGCAAATAAAATTTAAGGAATTTAATGAGACAGAAGTGTGACTTGAGGCTGCAGCAGAGGCCACCCCCAARGCATTTACAGAGTGTCAGCTAGAATAAAATGACAAAAAGCAAGGAAATTTGACAAAATCAGAAAGATTATGTTTTGCAGTTGCATAGCTGATTGGATAAACAGGTGATCATGTTTAATTATTGAATGGTAGCCTGAAGTTGCAAACTGCTTGAAGTCGATGTGAGTAATGTGAGGCCCCTCTCAATGGATTTTACCTTTAGAAACAGAACCTAGTTTCTGGTCCCTTGTGAAGCAATTTGTTGAGACAGCAGATACATTACACAGCTACGCTTAGGTGTCACTTGTTACAGACAGGTCAGATCCAGATTAAAAGGTCTGGATATAAAAAGCAACTCTGATTTGTCTCTATCTGAAATCTTACACATACACTGAGTGGGAGGAAATGCTGCTTATTACAAAAATAAGAAGTAAAAAAAGAAAGAACAAAAGCTATGAAATCATCAATTTAGAGGGTGCAATAAACAGATCTGGCTATAAACATTTTTTTTTAACCAGTTCATCAAAAAAACACTCTTCTTAAGGCAACATATGAAAAACAATCAATAAAAAATGTTTGCAGAATTTCTTTTGATTTGCATTTCAAAAATTAAAAGGGCTCAATGATTTTGGCCCTATGTTGTAATTTCCTGATCCTACAAAAAGTTATACTGGACACTTGAAAACTCAAAAAAATCTGAAAAACTTAATCCTGACAGCCATGTGCTAAACTAATCATACATTGAAACTATCAAATTATCGAATAATTTTTTTGAATTWTTTTTTCGCATGATAATTATCGTACATCTGGCAAAGCTGATTACTGCTTCCTTGAGACTGAATGCCTACTTTGTTGTAAAGGAAGTTTCATTAACGTTAAACATAAATCTGTCTCAAGGACCCAGATGTTCGTCCATCTTCTTCCTCTTATCCAGGGTCAGGTCGCAGCAGCAGCAGCCTTAGCAGAAAGACCCAGACTTCCCTCTCCCAGCCACTTGGACCAGCTCGTCCAGTAGAATCCCAAAGCATTCCCAGGCCAGCTGAGAAACATAGTCCCTCCAGCGTGTCCTGGGTCTTCCTCTGGMTCTCCTCTCAGTAGGACGTGCCCGGAACACCTCACCAGGGAGGCGTCCAGGAGGCATCCTAACCAGATGCCTGAACCGCCTCAACTGGCTCCTCTTGACGTGGAGGAGCAGCGGCTCTACTCGGAGTTCCTCCCGGATGACTGAGCTTCTCACCCTATCTCTAAGGGAGAGRCCAGACACCCTGTGAAGGAAACTCATTTCAGCCGCTTGAATCCGCGATCTCGTTCTGTCGGTCACTAGCTTGTGAGCACAGTTGAGGGTAGGAATGTAGGCCGGCCATATAAAGCACCTCTCTTCGCCCCAAGATGTGTGACACAAAAAAAAAAAAAAAAKWYAATTTTTGGAATTGAAATTGAATTAAACTGATTTTTAATACAACACAATACAGTTTCAAAACTAAATAGTTCCCATTCAAAACTTTACATTCAGTTGCAAATACACAGTCAGTCTGAAAAATTCAAATTCAGTTTCCGATGGCACACGTTTCTTCCCATACTATGGAGGACACCATTATTTTGACTGCACTATGCATTCAGATGTGTTTCATTTTCTGTCAAGGCTAGAATATGAAGGAGTCAAAGCTAACTAGAATTGTTTTTGACTTGGACACATTCTATTTTGCATTTTACCTGTGTAAATGTAAACAATGCTGCCCTGCATTGTTTTTGGTTGTAAGTTTTCAATCTAAAAGCAGCAAAAAAACCACGTGAGTCCTCACTGCATTCCAAGAGAAAAACAGGGGACCTGAATGAAAGTTGCCAGAAGGACACACCTTCAATGAACTTCTGTTTGTGTTCCCATCACTTCACTACTAAAGCCTTTGAATCATTTATTTTTTGAAACGCAACTGATGAAGGAGCTAAAACGTACCCGTGCAGGCTAAAATCAAATGCCTTGCTGACAATCATTCCCCCTACAAGGTGCCCAAATCCCGTTGGCTAACTAGCAAAAAACATTGGGAGAAAAGACAGAGACAGAACACTGGATGCTCTTTTGCAGCACAAAAAACCTGCTGCCTCTGTCACAGCTTCAGAATGTAAACTGTCAGATACAATACTGGGCACAAAAGCRGTCAGCGTATTGTTTTACCATCTGTGTCCATCATTATAAATTTGAAGCTATTTTAAATTAGCTTATGCTATAAGGACAATAACAGTAGACAGGTCTACATTACAGTTTTCTTTAGCCATTGCTGAAACTCCAACATTTGTCAGCACATCAGATGCTGTAGTACATTGTCCAGAAGATGTTCATTACTTGATATTGATGGATAATATTTATATAGGTAGAGTGTCAGTCAAAGGATAAGTTCTTTTCAGATGATGAATCAAACATGTAGAGTTTCCCCAAAAATACAGTATGATTTAGAGTACAAAGCAAGTTTTCCAGAMTTCCCTCCCTCAGGAATCCCAAGCCTCAAATGCTACCAAGGCAAAACAGAGACATTTTCTAATTTTTGAGTTATGCTAACTCTCATTTTACAATGTGGCTCKTTGAATGTCAAGGACATGAAAGAAAGCAAAATGAAAGATCTCAATTAATGCAGGAGCTATCATGTAGTAATGGCAGTAATTACAGATGACAGTCTCAGCCTATTGTGAGTGGAACCAAAGGAACAGGTAACTTCACATCATCAGTGCTCTTCAGTGGGATCCACTTTGCAATATTTGAACAGTTCTGTAATAATCTGTACCTCAAAACAGTTAAGATACATACTTGAAATTGATGGAGAAATCTGTGATTCCTATAATTGAGACAAAATGAATCAAGTAACAAAGTGCATTAAAAATCACCATAAAATCACAAGAAACTGAGGTTGTTAGTTACAGGCCAAATACTGTACATACACTTTTTAGATGTACAAAGTCCAAAAATAGTTGACTTTCAGGTTATTTAGTTGCACTCAAGCATCAAGCTGTAATACGATCAAAATAAGAGGCTTTAAAGAAGGATAAAAATGATTGAAAGTCATGACCATCTCTACCGACAGACACCCATAAATTATTAAAGAAAGGAGATCCAGCAAGCCAGAAAAATGCCACAAATTCGATCTTTGGCAAGTGGCAAAAAGTGTGACCAATAAACTGGCTGCTGCAGTAAAGAGGAAGAAATGTGAAGACCTTGCAGAGTGGATTTCATTCATTATAAATCATCTACGGTGGAGTGCATAAACCTGTGAGAGTGATGCAAACATGCTGAAGGAGAAGTGGGTGTCACCTATTCATCATGTCACCAACCAATACAACTGTACAAGCAAGCACTCTCACGTGTGCTCACAAACTTCTTAATGAGATAAACCAGAGGAGTTTGATTTGATGATTACTGGTCACGTGACCCTCATTAAACTTGTGAAGAAGTGGCTTTTGAAAGACATGAATCACACATGACAACATTGGAAGTATGTGCAAAATGAGAAGTTTAAACCTCATTACGATATTATTTTTTTCATAGTAACATGTGAGTCTAATTATTTTAACTCTTGTTTCAGGTGTACCACTCCATATACCTGAAGTACTGGGATTGTCTATATGCTTTCATGCTTACTATTAATGCCAACAGGGAGCAGGTTAGTGTAAATCACTYTGCCTGTGTACAGACAGGCATTTCTTTTATTTCTCATTCATCCTGTGTTTCATGTATCTGTTCTTCTTTCTGTAATTTAATAAGCAAAGACCAAGTTGGGGAGAAACAATCTAGCTCCAAAAGACAGACCCCCCCTCCCCCCCTCCCAGCTTACTTGTTTTAGAGACACAGGAGTTGTCATGTTTGAAATAGTTGCAGGTCAGGTTGAAGTACTGCTGAACAGGACAGAGTATAATATGAATTTCTCCCCATGAATTACATGAAAAACATACTTTGCATTTATTTCATACTTGGGTTCATTTTGTCAAGCCATTTTGTTCAACAAGTACCATTTTGATAGACAGTCCAGTTTGTTTACCAGTGTACAGCTTTTGTCCCCACATGTAGGATGCATTTTAGATATTAGAAATTTCTCCACGCCTCATCCACTTCTGCATCATTTCCATTTACAAACTCCTTACAAATTCTATTTAGTTCAGGGCACATGTCTTGGGCTACGTTCACACTGCAGGCAAATCCGACCCAAATCCAATTTTTTTGACCCATCTGACTCATATCCGATTTTTTATGACAGTCTGAACGAGACAAATCAGATTTTTTTCAAATCCGACCCAGGCCGTTTCAGTATGTGGTTTTAAATCGGATACATATCTGATGTTTTCAGTGACTGCAGTGTGAACGCTCATGTCACATTCATCTGACTTTTTCATCAGGAGGYGGGGCTGAAGGATCGATAAGACACTAACCTGAAGTCTCGCTGTTTAAATCTGTAGCTCCGTGTGTTTACAGCTCCAAAACACAAGTCCAGTAGCTTCATCTTTTTACTTTTCATTTTCCACGTAGATAGTATGATAATAATGATGTCCAGCCTGGGTCGCGGAGAGTATCGATCCTAAAGTTAGCTACTCGGTCGATACTTTTTTCCAGCTTGTAGTTTCGTTTTAAAAAAAAAGCTCCACTGGAGCATCCCGGTTAGAGGCAGGTTCAGATATAAACACTGAACTAAAGAAGAATGTCAGATAATTATTTAATCGGCTCTGATTAAACAACAACTTCCGATTCGATGCGCAAAATGTAGCATCCATGCTAACTCTGTACATGAGTGAATTAGAATCCTCTGCTCTTTCAGTAGTTCAACACCTTTATGGTGGAAACCTAAATTCAATTAAATATTATATCATTCATGGTGACAAAACAGAATAACGTTTTGCAAATAAGATTGTATATAATTAAAAATAAGGTTTTATAGAATTGAGCTGCAGTAATAATATAGTAGAACAACTTAATTACTGCCAACTGCTCTCTATTAACCTAGACAGTAGGTCACAAAACAGCTGTAATTCATCACAAATTCTCCTTTAAAATGAAATACACCCAGTACCCAAATACATACTTCATTACTATGGAAGTCATCCCCAAAATTGCAAATTTTTAAAATGATTGGATAATTTTAGTGCATTTACAATAAACACTGCCTCAAGAAGCTTATGAAAATAAACAATTGACCAGCTGTACTCTTGACATTATGGTACCACATTCCTAGAGTGATTAACAGTGCAACTATCATATACAATAAACAGGTGGGTGCGCACATTGCCACTTTGTGGCGGATTCATGTAACTGTGTTGCAGAAGAATAATTTCTGTGTTTCTTAACTTTTCTTTAAGTTTTTCTTACCTGTTTTAACTCACTGGTGAACTCATCTGATTTGTTTGCTGCCCTCCACTGTCCCACATTTTTCATACAAGCTTTCAGTAGGCATATGCCTATAATTAATTTTTAAATGTTAGTTTAGATTAGAATTAACCAGTACAATTTTATTGACTAAAATATTACATTTCAAACTGAAGTTTAAACTATATAGTTGTATGTGATGTTATCACAGTATTTAAAATAACATGACAAAGCACAGCATAATAACAAATGTGTTTTAATGTCATAACACAATGTTACAATGAAATTCTTGCAATTGACAAACTTCTTCATTGCTTCACTGATAGTAACAAGCAAGAACTCATGACCTTGACAAAAACATACACTCACCGGCCACTTTATTAGGTACACCTGTCCAACTGCTCGTTAACACTTAATTTCTAATCAGCCAATCACATGGCGGCAACTCAGTACATTTAGGCATGTAGACATGGTCAAGACAATCTCCTGCAGTTCAAACCGAGCATCAGTATGGGGAAGAAAGGTGATTTGAGTGCCTTTGAACGTGGCATGGTTGTTGGTGCCAGAAGGGCTGGTCTGAGTATTTCAGAAACTGCTGATCTACTGGGATTTTCACGCACAACCATCTCTAGGGTTTACAGAGAATGGTCCGAAAAAGAAAAAACATCCAGTGAGTGGCAGTCCTGTGGGCGGAAATGCCTTGTTGATGCCAGAGGTCAGAGGAGAATGGGCAGACTGGTTCAAGCTGATAGAAAGGCAACAGTGACTCAAATAACCACCCGTTACAACCAAGGTAGGCAGAAGAGCATCTCTGAACACACAACATGTCGAACTTTGAGGCAGATGGGCTTCAGCAGCAGAAGACCACACCGGGTACCACTCCTTTCAGCTAAGAACAGTAAACTGAGGCTACAATTTGCACAAGCTCATCGAAATTGGACAAGAGAAGATTGGAAAAACATTGCCTGGTCTGATGAGTCTCGATTTCTGCTGCGACATTCGGATGGTAGGGTCAGAATTTGGCGTCAACAACATGAAAGCATGGATCCATCCTGCCTTGTATCAACGGTTCAGGCTGGTGGTGGTGGTGTCATGGTGTGGGGAATCTTTTCTTGGCACTCTTTGGGCCCCTTGGTACCAATTGAGCATTGTTGCAATGCCACAGCCTACCTGAGTACTGTTGCTGACCATGTCCATCCCTTTATGACCACAATGTACCCAACATCTGATGGCTACTTTCAGCAGGATAATGCGCCATGTCATAAAGCTGGAATCATCTCAGACTGGTTTCTTGAACATGACAATGAGTTCACTGTACTCAAATGGCCTCCACAGTCACCAGATCTCAATCCAATAGAGCATCTTTGGGATGTGGTGCAACGGGAGATTCGCATCATGGATGTGCAGCCGACAAATCTGCGGCAACTGTGTGATGCCATCATGTCAATATGGACCAAAATCTCTGAGGAATGCTTCCAGCACCTTGTTGAATCTATGCCACGAAGAATTGAGGCAGTTCTGAAGGCAAAAGGGGGACCAACCCGTTACTAGCGTGGTGTATCTAATAAAGTGGCCGGTGAGTGTATGTACATATTGCATTTGACTCAGTGTAATCTACTGAGGTTTGTGCACTATCACTGGCTACTCATAATATGCTAGCTAGAACATTTCATTTCTTCTGAGAAGGAAGCCTGAGAGTGAAGCGTCTTGGTTTTAGTTGGGCAAATCTATCAATCACCTTTTCTTCATTTATTTCCTCAACCAACTCCTTTTCATSTGACAACGCTGCCAAAATGTTGAATCTCTCCTGGCCCATGGTGCATCTGAGCCAAGTGTGGAGTCGTTGGAGAYCGCTAAATGACCTCTCGCAACTGCAGCTGCTCACTGGGATGGTCAGAGCTACAGTGACCAATGTGGGCACAACTCCTACATTGGTTTTACAGCACCCTGGTACATGGTCTCCCATCCAAAAACTAACCTGGCACAAACCTGCTTGGCTTCCAAGATCTGATGAAGCAGATTTTAAACTATTGACCAGTTTTTGAATTGTGCTGATRGGTCAAGTAAACCTGGAGTTATTTTAAGTAATTCACATCACTTTTTTTCTCCTGAATATCCTCGTTACATTTAAAGCTGGTGGCTGAATTAAAATAATTATCACTGTGTAATGTGAAATGTGCTTGAGCTTCCATGAACTCCAGCAGGTTTAATAGCTAAAGGTCCTTACAATCAGATTGTTTTTAAATAAAAGATTTATTTTATTGTAAATACTAGCAGTTGGTGTTTTGAAACTAGTGAGATCCATCCAGGTTGGTCTCTGGTGGAGCTGTGGTCTTCTTGCCTTCTGAGTGGTTCTCATGGATCAGAACCTTCTTATTGATCTGTAACTTCATTACATCAGAACGTTGTAAGTTCGATTCCCTGCCATTCACATGTGCCGTAGAATCCTTGAGCAAGACTCCTACTCCCTTACTGTTCCCGGTCATTTACATAGCTGCCCACTGCTCTGCTTGGGCGTGTTTCATGTGTGATGGGTGCTCAAAGTTTGTCATTGCATGGGAACACACAGAAAATGTGAAGTGTTTTGCTAAATGACTGATGAAATTTTATAAAGATAAAAGCTGTGTTGTTAGAGGTAAAGYATGGAAAACACTAAGAGCTAAGTTTAGCAAAAGGATTGCTTCTTTGGGTAACGTGTACAAAAAGAGTTAAATTGAAAAGTACAAAAATTAAAAGTCGTAGCACCTATTTCCTGAACTGAAGATTTTGATGAATGACTCATTTACTACATATGGGGTTAGTWATATTGCAAACAAATAATAATATATAAAACACTGGAAAACAATAGTGTGAATGCTGACCCTGCATAATTTAAATTCAGACTCAGCTTTCACACTAATATAATAAGGTGTAAAGAGTAAATGAGCTTCGATGACATTCACTGACACTGTCTGAAAGTCATTCTTATCCAGGTAATCGAAATTGTCTTGTATTACTCCATATTGCAACACTTGCCCAGTTTGTTCAATATAAGGAAGTTCATAACGTAGCACTTGARGTCCCATCGGATTAGGCAGTAATTACATGAAACAAATACCCTAATTATGCAGACGCTTCTGATAACTGCATATTTGCCCTTGGTGTAGTTTGTATTCCTGGATCCTGAGCACATTCTCCACAGATCATGAAACTGTGATCTACTCTCACCATTTCCTTTCTATTCTGGGACAATGGGAGCCTCACCAGGGAGTTGACGATATTGATAATGATGTGCACAGTGCAGGCACACATACCTGTGGGATTAGTCCTCACCTGAACGGCTCCTGGAG
Organism: Austrofundulus limnaeus; assembly: GCF_001266775.1. Lineage (NCBI taxonomy): Eukaryota > Metazoa > Chordata > Actinopteri > Cyprinodontiformes > Rivulidae > Austrofundulus > Austrofundulus limnaeus. Next base: position 1,587,890 of record NW_013952504.1, on the reverse strand, counting down.
TTATTTCCTTTAATGATAATGACTCCCCTGTATTTTACTAATCCAGGTACAGAAAGAGAGGTCCCGGACTTCCTTTTGTTTGGACAAAAAAAGTCCTTATAAAAATATGTCACACATTCTTTTTCAGACCCAGATTCAGATTCTCTTTATTGTCATTCAAACATAACATCAGGGATGTAATGTAGAATGAAATGCAGTTAATAACACCCATTCAAGAAAAAAACAAAACACGCATGACAAAACACGGGGGAACAGGTCATGAGGCAACCGGGTCGCACTACCTTTTAAACAGCTGGAAACACACAATATAGGAAAGTTGAGTTAAAAAAATGCTCTCATCCTATGTTTACATTAACGGTCACAGCACAAGTCAAAAGGCAARAATATTTTTATTTGAGACTGAGATGACCATGGACTGTTTTTTTTTCCAATTTCTTAATGCCCGTTTTTCATACACACCAAGTTGTGCGGATTATCTATAAAATACACAGATTTTCCTCCATTTTGCACATTACAGACAAACGGAGAAATTTTCACAAATTTTTCAAAAAACTTAGCTTCCAGTTTATTTTACAACTCAGAGCTTAGCTTCCAGTTTATTTTACAACTCAGAGCTGGCCAGTAAGGAAATGCTGGATTTGCCTCCTCCTTCTCCTCATCCCACTAGACTGTACCTGCTCTGCTGTAGACACTGTCCTGCCCTTCCTGTTCAAAATGGCCTCTCCGCCTAATAGACCTTAACCAACACAAAAGTGGCAATAATTCAGTTAGTTTTTACAGGCACTGAGCTAAACTTTATACATAAAGTTCCACAAATTGAAAATTTGTAATTGAACACTGTTTYTCTGTTAAACTATCAGAAAGCAATCACTAGTTGTACATCTACAAGTCAAAACCACTTGTAGTCAACCCCATTCAAGATGGCTATTTAAAGTGACCGTGACATCAAATCTTTGTAATAAATATGAATGCATATTTGGAAAGACAACATTAATGAGATATTACAAAACAAATTGCATGCCACTGAGATGAACTGTTGTTGAGATAGCTGCATGTGGAGGAACAGGAAGTGATGTCAAAGGGGAATGTCTGCCTGTGAACTGAGTGTTACTAAAATAGCAAACAACTCAGACTGTAGAGAAGAATTTGATGTTTCTTTAAATGARTGAGTCACTATCAGAGAAGAAGAAGAGTTAGTTTAAATAATAATGTTTTAATAAACAAAGGCCAGAGAGTTCATTTTCTTTAAGAGTCCCCCTTTGAGGTCACTTCCTATTTCACTTTGGCTGGGCCAAGTCCAAAAGAAAATATGCCAGTCGTGAGACAAAATGAGCAAAATAGTGTGTTTTATGCCAAATTTCCTACATWTAAAAATGTTTTCTTTAACTTTTTGTGTTTGAAGAATATGCATGTCACAGGAACTTTAAAGTCAGAGAGCTTATTAAACATAAAAATAGAAAACTCTGTGTATTAACAGATACTGAGGTCCATTTTAGTTTGTTAGTAGCTGAGCATTATTCCTAACACATTTGTTAACTGCAGGCCTCAGCCTAACTCTAACCTAGAGAACCTCGAAGGGCTTTTTGTTTGTAATACTGTAATATGTAATGCAATATTAAAATGTGTGTTGTTACAGCTCACCTACATTATTATTCAGCCTCATATTTGATGCGTCGAGACATTGCATAACTAAGCACAAAGTGACACCTCTTTYACTGTTTATCATTCAGAGAAAAAAAAGTCTAACTAATGTTTTTGATGATAACAGCACGTTTCAGGGGCARCTGTTTCTTTTCCAACTCTAATGAGGTTGTCTTTGTCTTATTTAATGACTTACTTTTATCTTTGTTTTGTGAGAAACAGGTAGCATTTCTTTCAAACATTTTTTTCTCACTCAGATCACAAATAAAACTTTAAAAATAAATGGTCTTCTAATAAATTACCTTCCTCATGGGTAAAAAAAACATGCATACTGATTTGTGAGGAGTGAGACTAAACAGATTTATTTGAATGAGGCTAGATCATTTTTAAAACCATGTCTGATAAATTTTAAACACAATTATATGACAATATTTCAGATTTCACATGTTCTTCTACACTCTAAATTATACAAGAAATAAAATATTTTGTTGTATGGTAATGGCTGTAAATACAGAAAATGCTGATGCAGAACAGAAACAACATAATTGTTTTAAATCAGTTTGAGATTTAAGAAAACTAAGTCAAAATCATTAGTTTCAGAACCATTGAAAAAATAAATTTTACATAACAACAATTTTAAATTGCCAAACAAACTGTATAAAAAGTATGAAGAAAGTTCTGCGATGGACTTACTGCCTGTTGAAGATACAACTGGCCTCTCCCACAGATAGACAGCAGTTCCACTGTCATCCCGAAAGGAGAAAGCAGGTAAAAAAAAATGGATGGAGAGTTGAATTAATGACAGTTTATTTTAAAAAGTATGTTAAAGCAAGCTTATGCTATGGTAGCATGATTGCATAGCGGTTAGCCAAAATATCTAAGGAACTCCATGAAGTCACCAGGAAATTAAAAGGCACTTGGATTGGAGCAAAGACATAGTTTTTTCAAAAGATTAGATTTTTTAAATTTATTTATGTATTTTTTAGCTGTCAAGAGTTGTGAGCATCTCTAAAGTTGATCATATGCCACATGCATTAAGAAGATCCTTATGTTTGGGACAGTACTTAAATTGAAATGTTTCTAAAACTCTGAAAGTCTTTTACAGAAATAAAATTAACGACTATCTGAGCAACACTATGTCAGCCCAGCTGGTTAGACAGAAAAGCAAGACAAAAACCCAGTAAAGATCCTGGCACCCTCATGTATAAGGGTGCATACTTACAAAAATTTAGCCTACGCCCTTTTTCACACAAAATCTCAGACGTAAAAACCATGAAATTATAGTGGAAATATGCTCAGCCCCACTCCAATTTCATGGGTGGTATGTGAAAATTTCTGCAGTTATTGGTCTATTGGCAACACTTAGAGGTATGCTGGGAAACTGTTATTGATGTGAAAATAATTCTTGGATACACCTGAGATGCACGATGAACAATTATACTTCCAAATGTATGCATCACACAAGTGGATATTAAAGAATGTGCAATGTGCTGCATAAAATAACTTAGAARAATTTCTTGAGCCTCATTAGAGAATTTTTGCAAATGGTGCATTGTAAAGGGAACTTGGATTTAGAGCCTGAGAGGATTTTCTGGCCCATGATGACCATTTGTTCAACAGCTACTTCAGCTTTCCAAGTACAGTTCTATTGGAACTGTGCTCAGAGCTGCAGTGACACAGCGAGAAGCACAATTTGCAGCAAGACTGTTATGAATCTGTCTCTGTCTGCCCAGTTCTAGTCTTGTCTCATGTTCATTCAGTTTCATCCTGCTCCTCTGCTCATTGCTCCTGCCCCTCCCGTCACAGAAATCTCAATCAGCTCATTCATCGCACCTGCTCCTGTCAGTATTTATTCCAGCTCCTGCCTCCAG
>NW_013952504.1:1581292-1584214 GCF_001266775.1 Austrofundulus limnaeus | reverse complement strand
ATTATCATCAGCCACGCCTATAATCTTCCAGCAATCTAGTTCCTTGTCCTGCTCTTGTCTTGTTCCCCTGACCCTGCTCGTGTCTCTCGGATTAACGTCTCCTGCCTCAGTCCTTGTTGGATCCTGCCTGTCATCTGCTCTCACGGTAACGACTTTGTTTATGTCTCTTGGATTTTTGCCTCTCGCTTCTCCCCTGAACGGTACCTCGCCACATCGGATTACCTGGACCTCGACCACGGAACACACCTCTGGACCTACGACTCAGCCTGTCCCATTAAACCTGGTAACGATCTCTGACCACCTGTGTATGACCCCAGCTTTGTTTTGGACCACGAGAAATCCCCGCAGCAACACCACCCGGAACCAGAACCCTGTGGCAGTAGTCGCCACACAAGCTCAGCTCCTCTTGAGAAGGTTGGTGATTTATATTATTTGTTACAATAATGTATTCCTGTTGATCCAACCTAACTCAAGATCTCTGTGTCCAGAACTGCTGGTTCCGGTCTCCAGTGCTCGTCCTTCAGTTGCACATTTTTACAATAAACCTGTTAAAACTGTGTTGGTGTTCGGTTATCATTCAGAGCTCAAAAAGCTAATCTTAACAAAGACTGTTTTTTTAATGTTATTTAAGATATCAACTGCACACACATTGGCAAAAAAAAAATCACCATCACAAGATGAATATATTGTTGTTAACAAGAAAACTTTGCATTCAATCAAATTCAAAAAGTACAAGTTACAGTATCTGAAATGTACAAACGCATTTCAATAAAAATTGCATCAAAGTGGTCTGGTTCAGCACACTTCTTCGTTCTAATGAACAGGGTGGTTTGGYACAGACTGCAAGCTGGCACCGAGCAGGATGGAGGCTTCTTGGTGATTAAATTTATTTAATTATCCCAATAATTATCCCCTTAATGTGCATCCAACAGTGCACCCCTAGCCATCATCCTGTCTTCACAGCATCATTATTAGTCAGTGGTTTAAGTGAGTGGATTTCTGTTTTTTTTTTTACTGGTTAAATCACAGTATTAAAACATTCTACCAAGTCCTTTAGTGTCTCAGTGTTTATGAGAGTTATATTATTAAATGTACGCATAAAGTTCGAGATGCCTCAGTCCCAGAGTTGCGTCTTCACCAGAAGTGCCCCGTTGGTTTTCAAAATCACATGCTTTGAAGGTACTTCTTTGGTATGTTCTTGGTATTTTCACTCCCAACATGTCACATATTGACACTTGTCCAAGGTTTCCTCTGCGTCCGATTTTGGGTAACCCCCTCGCGTTGGTTATTAATGAGATGAGAACAGGGAAGAGGAGCCTGTTGTCATAATTTTTAAAAGTGTAGAAAATGCATGACAACTAACCTTCCCAAACCTTAAACTTCACTTACATTATCCCTAGACATCATATCCCTGACCTCACTACCTAAAATTAACCAGTAATCCTGATCCCTAATATTAACGGACCCCAACTTAAAAACCCTATTTTGTGCGATTCCGGAACAGTCCCATGCGTCAATAACTGACGTGAGGGGTTACCCGACACATCAAAACCGGGCGCAGAGGGAGCCTGGACCAAGTGTCAATATGTGACGAGTCGAGGGTGAGAATGTGTGCATTCACATCATTTCATACATCTGAATATRTATTTGTACAGATGCTGTTCAACGGAGTCTGCAACACAGTGTTTAAAAGAGTCAATAAAAACAAGAGAAACGTGACGTCAGGATATTTCTGAGGAGCAATAGAGACAGCGCCTGGAGCCTGGAGTACTACCACAGACATAGGGGCTCAAGAAAGCACTGGACCTAACATGGAGGGGCATAGATTCAACCTATCTCATCCCACTGAATCATAGAAGGCAAGACAATGCTGGAGCAGCTTCAAGGGAAGTCTGGCTGACTTGATTGCACCCCCGCCCGAAAAAAAAGAATATCTCACACAGAAAAGGCAGTGGATAAATGTTTCATTTTCAGTCTGATACATGCTGACAGGATCCGCCAGGAAGGATATTCTTACATATTAGATATCTCTTGTCCAAGTCTCTGCCCGTAAATGATTTGATGACTGATTCTGAAATTGATTTATTTTATCTTACTTAAATATGGAAGTGGAGGAAAATGCCAGCCTGAATATTTCAGCCACCCTGCAGCACTCATAGTAACTGTCACAATCTTCAAAGCACAGGCAGAGGAAGACAAGTGGCTGAAATACTTTATGTGGAAAAAACACAGGTATACTTTCAAGAATATAAAAACAGGAAGTTCAATTGCATACATTTCTTTTAAATTTGTTTTAGCATTTGTTTGATTTCTTTTGCTATAACATTACATATAATTTAAAAAAACACTGACTGAAGACAAATTACTATTTAAAATATGATTCATTTACCAGATATCTGAAATCTACTGAGCCCCTAAAGGAACATTGGATGGAAAACAAAACAAAACAAAACAAAAAATAATAAACTGATCTCGTTCCCACCAATTAGTAAGTCGGGGCCCTGAAACAGGGGTGAGTCCACTCCGCCCTCGTCCCCTCTTCTGTTGTAAAGTGTAGGAGTGAGCTTAAGGTGAATTAAGCTTTTCCCACATCTCTCATACACAAGGTTATGAGGAAACATTTACCAAGGTATTTCTCATTACTTGTTAATATCTTGACTCTGCGAAGTGAAAAGTGACACAACAAGTGAACGTTCAGACGAGTTCAAGTTGATTCATAAAAGACTATGCAATCATTTATTTACACAAATTGAACAGATCATAAGTTACACTTGTTTGTGGTTATTCCTATAACAAGCGTCAGAGTTAAATGAGATAAAACCCACGTCCGAATTTCAATTCACATCAACTCAGATTACTTAAATACAGGTGCTGGTCATAAAATTAGAATATCATGAAAAAGTAGATTTATTTCAGTAATTC
>NW_013952504.1:1574276-1578789 GCF_001266775.1 Austrofundulus limnaeus | reverse complement strand
GAGGGGTTCTCTTCCACGGTTGGAATGACCTGTCATGGCCTAAACAGAGTTCAGTTTGTGACAGAGTCCCTGTCCTCTCGTCAGGCCTGTCCGAGGCCTGCTTCGAGGCAGTAAATCTTGTTTCTTCACTCGAGGTGTCCCCTACAAAAGGAAAGAGAGTAAACATCCAAGAATGTTATGAAGGATTGGTAGGTTAGAACCCCAAGTGCAGAAATGAAATGATCTTGGCAAAAATGGTGCAAATGGCTTTATTAAACAAATCAACAAGCTGGCGTGGCAGCAAACAAGATACTAAGGCTTGGCTTGAGACAATGACATGAGCGGGAACAACAAAGCTCTGACACAGACTGAGGACACAAGACAGAATATAAAGGAGAACTAATTAGCTAGAACAAGAAACACCTGGGAGAGAAACATGAGGAGCAGGTGAGAGTGGGTGGYGCTGGAGCAAAGACAGGCAGGAGGAAGAAAACAGAAATACAGGACAGAAAACCAGAAGAGACCAAAATAAAAACACCCATGCAGACAGATCATAACAAAGAACCGCTGGAGAATAGCTCCGAGCGGGTTGCTCTTCAACTGGGCCACGGGACAGAGTGCTTGATCAGCAACATGATGATCGAAGCTGCGCTCCTGCTCTGAAATGTTGCATGCTTTAATTGACTGTTCGCTGTTGTGTAATAAATATTTCCTGGAAGCAGCCTATGATAAACAGCTTAGGGTTAGCTRAACCATGCAAATCTGTTCATTATTTTTTGAGATACATGTCTTAGTGGTGGGAACGAGATACTAACTGGTGGGAAAAAGATACTAACTTGTGGGAATGAGGTACTAACTGGTGGGAACAAGATACTAACTGGTGGGAACGAGATACTAACTGGTGGGAACAAGATACTAACTGGTGGGAACGAGTTACTAACTGGTGGGAACGAGATACTAACTGGTGGAAACGAGTTACTAACTGGTGGGAACAAGATACTAACTGGTGGCAATGTGATACTAATTGGTGGGAACAAGATACTAACTGGTGGGAACAAGATACTGACTGCTGAGAACAAGATACTAACTGCTGGGAACAAGATACTAACTGGTGGGAATGAGATACTAACTGGTGGGTACAAGATACTAACTGGTGGGAACGAGATACTAACCGGTGGGAACAAGATACTAACTGGTGGGAACAAGACACTAACTGCTGGGAACAAGATACTAACTGGTGGCAATGAGATACTAATTGGTGGGAACAAGATACTAACTGGTGGGAACAAGATACTAACTGGTGGGAACAAGATACTAACTGATGGGAAGGTGTTACTAACTGGTGGGAACAAGATACTAACTGGTGGGAACAAGATACTAACTGCTGGGAACAAGATTCTAACTGGTGGGAACAAGATACTAACTGATGGGAACAAGATAATAACTGGTGGGAACAAGATACTAACTGGTGGCAATGAGATACTAATTGGTGGGAACAAGATATTAACTGGTGGGAACGAGATACTAACTGGTGGGAACAAGATACTAACTGGTGGGCGCAAGATACTAACTGGTGGGAACAAGATACTAACTGGTGGGAATGAGTTACTAACTGGTGGGAACAAGAAACTAACTGCTGGGAACAATATACTAACTGGTGGGAACAAAATACTAACTGGTGGGAACGAGATACTGACTGGTGGGAATGAGATAGTGACTGGTGAGAACAAGATACTAATGTGCACCACTTTCTAACTGGTGTGAATGAGATGTTTTTTGTTTTCTTCCATCCAGTGTCCCTTTAGGGGCTCAGTAGAAATCAAATTTAATGACAAAAATTAAATTTGAATTTGAAAATGAAATTAGAAATTGAGGGAATTAGTTTAAAAATAATTTGAGTTCAGGCCTAGCATTCGTTGAAATAATGTTTCCTTTGATACCAGAGTTTTAGACAAAAATCACCTTATGTTGAGAAATGATAGAATTGTAGCCGTTTTGGTTAAAGCTTGAAAATAACATTGTTGTGAACAACTCTCAGCTACCATACATCACATTTTACCTCAATAGTTATAACTATTTTTGTTTTGGATAACATTGATTAGCTGTGACTGCCATCTAGAGCTGTATTGATTCCAAACTTTATTCGGTACTTGAAATTGGMTTTTTTTCTGAGAATTTCGTTAAAGCTGTCCCATTGAGTTTATGACCAACACTCTTACACAGATTTTTACCCAACAAGGGCCAATGCTYTTTGAAGGAGAAGAAAGTGGAGTGGCGTTACTCTACTCTGTGTGGGTCTCTTAAATAGAACTTGTTTTTTGTTCTTTTTTTCCCCTTCTGTAGGTTTGCACAGTGTTTGTGTTTTGTTGCAAGTGTTGCTTCTTTTGTCACTGGACAACACTGCTGTGATAACGTATGGTGGAGGAGACTGTTGAAAAGAAATGCAGAAAATGAGGCTGAATGGCGTTTTTACAGTTACTGTAAAAAATTTTGTGAGTTCAACAGTTGTCTCCTCTTTTGTATGAACAGAACTGACTTTTTACATTAAAAACGAAAGTCAGGAAACACTCAAAATGCAATGCTTTAGGTGTTTTAATTTTCACGTCTACTTTATGAGGCAGTATAAATATTTTATTTTGCCATCTTCGTTCATTTCAATGAGTGGGCAACAAGTTGATGCAACAATTGCATGGTGATTAAAATATTTGAAATAACCCATTTTAAACTGATCCAGTGTCCATTATAACAGTTATTTCAGTTTTAGCAGCTAAGAAATGAAATTCACCTATCCTGAAACCATTTTGAGAAAAAGAATAACATTTTCTCTACAAAGCATTTTGATTAGTTTTGACTATTATGTTCAATCATGTTTTCCTTTAGCGCTGTCAATGAGATAACTTTGTGACCTTTTACTAATGTATAAACATTTCATTAAAAAGCTTTTTCTTTTTTGAACTTATTCCTGTTTAGCACTTTAGCTAACTTCAAAAACAGTTTTTTTTAATTTAGAACTCATCTCAGTGAGATGTTCAATGAGGTTTTATATCGAAATAAAAATTTCTCATTCTGTCAGATCAGTCAGATCATGTTCTAAACTTAGGCACTTGTTATATCTTTATTTCTAAACTTGTCAAAAAAACTTTCACAACTTTGTAACCAAAGAAATAGTTTGCGACTTTACAATAAACTTAAATTATTTTCTATTTATAAACCGAGTCAGTTAGTCACAATGTTCTCATATCTTTAGATAAAAAACGTGTTTAAATTCCATTGGCATCTCAGGTACTGCGTTTAACTGGTTCAAATCTTATCTTTCTGATCGCACTCAATTCATCCAGATTAAATCCTTCCACTCTGAGTCACCCCCGTCTCCACTGGCGTGACCCAAGGCTCTGTCTTTGGACCCCTTCTCTTCATTACTTACCTCCTTCCACTTGGTTACATTTTCCGCAAATTTGGTGTCTGTTTCCATTGTTATGCCGATGACACACAGCTCTACCTGTCAACCAAGCCAAACTCCACACACCCTCCCTCCATCCTCGCTGACTGCCTCAATGAACTCAATCACTGGTTTTCAGATAATTTCCTTCAACTGAATAATGATAAAACAGAAATCATCCTTGTCGGCACCAAAAATTCAATCTCAAAATCTAATAATCTCCTCATCTATATCCCTCTAACTCTAACTCTCTGCTAACCCCCTCCCCTCAGGTCAAGAGTCTTGGTGTCATCCTCGACACCATTCTCTCCTTCACTGCACACATCAATAATGTTACTCGGTCTGCCTACTCCCACCTCAGAAATATCAACCGTCTCCATCCTTCTCTAAAACCCTGCACCACAGCCATCCTTGTTCACAGTTTTGTGACCTCACGGATCGATTATTGCAACTCTCTTCTCTTTGGCCTCCCCAACAAATTCCTCCATAAGCTTCAGATGGGCCAGAACTCGTCTGCACGTGTCATCACCCAAACCTCTTCCCATAACCACATCACCCCAGTCCTGCAGCAGCTCCACTGGCTCCTGGTCAAATCAAGCATCTTCTTCAAAATACGTCTTCAAGCTATCCACCATCTTGCCCCTCCTTACATGTCCGACCTCGTACACATCTCCATCCCCTCCCGCTCTCTCAGATCCTCTTCTTCCCTAAACCTCCAAGTACCCACTGCCCACCTCTCCACCATGGGGAGCAGGGCCTTCACCTGTTCTGCACCTCTCCTCTGGAACTTTCTACTACCTGACCTAGGGAACACCACCTCTCTTCCTGTGTTCAAGACTGCTTTGAAAACACATCTCTTTAGATTGTACTGATGCATCTCAGTAATCCAGGTAAAAAAATCAAAAGGAAAAAAATTGTATAGGTCCTCTGGACGGGTTCTTCTTTAAGGAAACGTTTCGTCTCTCTTCCAAGAGACACCTAATTAATACCTATTGTTAACAGGGGATGGATTGATACTGCCAATGGCAGCGCTGTAGGAGGGGGACAACTGAAAACGGAGGCCTCCACCTCTGTTTAATGATGGACGGTCTTTCT
>NW_013952504.1:1564976-1568586 GCF_001266775.1 Austrofundulus limnaeus | reverse complement strand
CCCCCCCCCCCATGCTCACTCTCTTCAGCGATCTTCTCATCTGATCCACAATCTGCCTTCCTTGGACTCCTGGAGCCTGCAGCTCCTGTTAACCTGGAAGAAATCAGTAAAAACATTTATCTTTGAAAAACTCTGCTCTGGTTATTTACAGTACAAAGAAATCTCACCAATCAGTCCTATTTTCCCTATGTAGACAGTTTAGATCCCAGAGAACTGTGAGGACTTCCTGTGACCTTTAGAATAAAATTGCCTTCTGTTGCGTCTTGCTATATCACCAGCAAACCTGATACTGGAACATGCAAGAAACCTCAATTCATAATGGTACTTCTGTGTGAGGGCTTATTTAACCTACTCCTGATATAGCTCAAGACATGTTGTCCAACTAAATAGTCTATATAGAAACCTAATACAAGTTATTGATGAGATGAGAACAAAGAGGTGGAGCCCGTTGTCATATTTTTGAAAAGTGTATAAAATGCACGACAACTAACCATCCCAAACCCAAAACTTAACTTCTATTATCCCTAGACGTCCTATCCCTGACCTCACTACCTAAAACTAACCAGTAATCCTGATCCCTAATATTAACCATGGACACCAACCCAAAGAATATGTAGCGAAAACCCAGAAAAGCCCCCAGCGTCAATAACTGATGCGAGGGCATTACCCAATGCGTCAAAACCGGATGCAGAGGGAACCTGGACCCAGTGTCAATATGTGACGAGTCGAGCATGCGAATGTGTTAGATGAACAACTTCTAACTCATGCAGGGTACTTTAAAGACACTGCAGAGCTCCTTCAACAAGAGATTACTCCCCTCAAAGTGCTTGAAAGAGTGGTTTTGGAGATTCTTCCTTCATATGGATGCCAGACTGCATTATCAACAAAGCTCACTGATGCATCTGATGGTCAGTGATCAGTCTTTAGCCAATCAAAGCATGTAATTGCTCTGCGTTTTGATTTATCGTTGTTGTGAACATACTTAATATCTAGAGGTGCAACATGGGTATTATATCTATTTTTTGTGAATAGAGAAAACAAATGTAGAAAAAGGAGTAGTTTATCGGCTTTGAACTAACTGCTGACACAAATGTAAAAGCAAAAACATTGAAGTGGTTCTTTTAACGTTTCACTTTAGATTATTTTTTTAGTTTTTAAAAAGGTGACATGAAGTTAAAATGATTTTTATTGTAAGTTTTTGCATTAAACTCTTTTCGATGTTCAAACTAGAACTCCCATCTGAGCATTTTGGATTGGCTTGAGGATTTTCAGAGGTAAAATAGAGATAAAATTAAAAGGCCCATAAAAAAGCATGGAGCTGTTTTTTTGGTATCTGTGTAAAACAGTGTGACAAGATTATGTAAGGACCCAATCAAGTTCACAGGACTTTTTTAATGTGATTTGAAGAATACATTGCCTCTGGGGTAAAAGTAACCTACAACGTGGTCACAATGCAATAAACGAAACCATCAACACACAAGTTAATGATCCAAGCCGAGCATTTTACTGTCAGAATGCAGCATGTGAAGCTTGTAGAGCCTCTAAAAGTTGGAAGTCTGCCCTGTGGGAAAGTTTCCAGTTTCCAGTTTGGGTTCAGTGTGCTGACACCAGTTTCAAACATTGCTCAGGTCTTTCTAAGCCATCTTAGTTTTGTTGCTATAAATCCACTCTGCAGGGGACTTCCTTATTAGCTCACTAAGCCTTGTTCTCTTCATATTTTTGTCATTAATCTTGTGTCTTTCTGCAGTTCTTTGTGCTTTTTTAGACTTGTAACATTATGCTGTCTCTTACTTTTACGATACGTTTCTGCTCTGTTGTTGCTTTTCCAAACGACTTTGTTGTTTTAGGTTTTATGGTTTGTATATTTTTATTCATCATGATGATTGAGAATCTTCACCAATTTGTTGTCAAACTTCCATAAAATTGTGAATTAAGACAGTTTGATATTTTTAAATGTCAAACGCATTAAAACAATTTCATCTTGAATTTATTACGTTTAGACAGTTTTCTTGAAGAAAAACTTCAAACATACAAAACACAGGTTGTTCTCAATTTCTTTCAAATCCAATTCAAAGCAATTTACTGTTTTTTCAATATATGAATTTATTAAACTATAATTAGCATATTTGTGAACTTGATACTAAATGTTTATTATTATTGAATGGCAAACTAATCCTAGTGTATGAGGATCTGTATTTTTGTTGGATTGTTTATGTCTTCTGTGGTAATGGTATTAGGTTTAGGTTTGTGTTTCTGTTGCTGTTCAACTCCTCTGTGTTCCTGCACCATCCCTCCTTCATTCTCTGTGAGCTCCTCTGTGTTCTAATCAGTCTGCCACTTGATCACCTCTCAGCTCAGGTGTTTCCTCATCTACAGTTAACCAGTCTTGTACATTCAGTCTGTTCTCATCCACATTCCATTGGTGCATTATTGGTTTCTATGCCCCAATGCTCTGTATCTCCTTGGTGTTCCTGTCCTTGTCGTCAGTTTCTGCTGCCTCATGAGCATTAGATTTTTTTAATTATTATTATTATTATTATTNAATGCTCTGTATCTCCTTGGTGTTCCTGTCCTTGTCGTCAGTTTCTGCTGCCTCATGAGCATTAGATTTTTTTAATTATTATTATTATTATTATTGTTTCTTTTGTTAATAAATCAGTTTTATTTTCAAGGTCCTCATATAGAGTCTGCATTCCAGTTTCAAAACTGTATAACCAGATATAGCCAAGCTTGACCAAATTTCTATATTAAATTTAACCTATATTAAATCTACATATATATGTTTAACAAAGGGTTTAAATTGCACTGCTCATGATGGGAATTCATAAATGTAGATCTACATTTTAGGTTTAAATGATTTAAAGTGAGCCTATCATCTGTGCTAAGTACTGAATTGTTATGGAGCCCCTGAGTGGACATGGGGGGATTTTTTGTCTTTTGCGTTCCCACGCAATACCTTTGTGTTACGTTGCAATATATTTATGTATTGTATATTATGTATTGCATATTGTGTATACATGTAAGGCTATGATCCACTGCTGTCACCTCCTCATCTAAAGGAAAATGGATAAAAACTAACTACTCAATTGTACCTGCTGGTTAGTTGACAAAACGGCACACAACAGAACTCACGTTTTATACCAGTAGATCACAGATGCTTTAACTTTTGTGACTTTTTCACGGACTAGTACTAGGAGCTAATGCTAAAAACATAGGCAGTAAGCAGGGAGTGGAAGGGAGGGGCGTGGCAAGAATTTTACTGGAAATACGTCATGTGGCATATAGGCTATTATCCTCTTGTGTCCAGGTTAAATAAAGTCCTGTGGACCTTAATCTTCTAAATATGTTCAACTTCCAGCTGTAATCAGACAAACATAAAGCTGCTTGGAGATGGTCTAATAGTCTTTACCGTTAACATGTTTGTAAATAATTTTTTCTCTAAACTACTGAGACAACTCTGGCCTTAGTATTCTGTGGTCCATGTATAACAAAGGACATGCCACGAGAGCAAACACCACAATGGGCCTCATGCAAGAACATGTTCGTATTCTTATCCTAAATTTCTCTTACTTTTGTTCGTACAAAGGGTTCGTACGAACATGTCACGTCA
>NW_013952504.1:1562815-1564139 GCF_001266775.1 Austrofundulus limnaeus | reverse complement strand
CAACATAATTATGGAGTGTAATTTATTTTCAACTCAAATTATCTTCAAACTAACGAAATATAAAGTTATTAGTGAAGAAACCACTCGTAAATTTTGTTCGTATCTGAAAGAAAATCTTAGAAAACGAAAACATTGGTGAATGCCACAAATTCTCCTAAATCACTCGTACGCACAACTTAAGAACAAATCTGTGCGTACGAACGGTTCTTGCATGAGGCCCAATGACTACTTCCTTTAAAGTGGACAAATCATGTAAACTTTTTTTTAGCTGTTAATGCCTTTTATTGTGTACTCTGAGTCACTAAGAGCACAGAAGTTTTTATTTTAGTCTCTGCCGGTGCTCCACGGATATTGTGTTTGGTTCATATTCTTCAATCTATTCAGTTTTCTCRATTTTCTGGGATGTTTTCTGAACTATTATGTCATAGGAATTGCAATTGAACTGCCAAATAAGGTCTGGATTTACCAAATACAGTTTTGATGTCTTCATTCTCCTCCGGCTCTGYGTCAGACTCTCGTTCCAGCATGTAAGACTGGATGGACAAGTCCTCTGTTGTTGACATCTTTTAATTCAGAGATTCTCAAACTGGGGTCCCAGGACCCCCGAGGGTCCATGAGAGATATATTGGCGGTCCTCAAAAAAATTCACTAAATATTTAATTTGGTTTTTATTTTTAAAAATGCATGGATAAAAATGAACTAAAAAAAACATAAACTAAACAAAAATATTTATTCCCATGATATTTAGGGGTTGAAATGACAGTAAATTATCTTTTTAAACAGCATGGGGTTTATGAAGGGGTCCTTGGATTTCTTTTTATTTATTTATTTATTTGCCCTGGTAACAGGTCTCCCGACCCCAAACGTTTGAGAACCCCTGTTTCAATTAATTTGTAAATAAAATAAAATAAATCTTTGCTGCTATAGTCGTAAACCCCTCTATCAAACCAGAATGGGGTGCTGTGGAAGCTGGAGTGGGGGGCGGGGTGTGRAGCTTCTGTTTGGATTTAAAGAGACAGCATCAAAACAAGTTGCTTTGAGACGCACCTCGGAAAGGGGGTGAAAGTGGGGCTTGTGGAGTTACAATAAAGAGGAATTCWTTGAAAGTGTTCAATTTTATACAGASCCAACTGAATGATTTAAATGTGGGGGCGATGAACTAAATGCATGACGCGTCTCCTTTAAACAGGCACATTGAGTGATTAGAAAATTAAAGACGCTAATTACAGGACAAACGTTTAACATGTTCCTGGGGTCAAAATATTATCACTTTTCTAGGGGTACTATTATTTTGGTAAAAACCAGTTTCATTAGTTTTATTTAT
>NW_013952504.1:1540184-1559020 GCF_001266775.1 Austrofundulus limnaeus | reverse complement strand
ATATAATATAATTTAAAACAAGAAGGCCTTTATTGTTTAAACTGTCCACAATGTGTTTGTAGTTTAGAGATATTACCATCTCCTCATTTTTGCCTTTAAAAGTTTTGAACCATTCACAAAGTGTCATTACAAGGAAAAGTACCCACACTTTCATTCACCGGTTTTCCCACCCAGGAAGACCACATCAGCTTTAATAAATATGCCATTAGACATTTTTATTTAAAAAAATTTCCCCTCAAATTCAGTAATCACACTCCTCTGTCACTTAGTCCTGTGGAATGATGAATATGCTGCTGGCTGGCTTAATTTCTCTGCACTGACTTAATGAAGTTGCCACGTTGTGGAAGCTCGTGGATTACTCTCAGGAGGGTCATCAGAGGAATACATGTGGACACAACGTGTCGTCATCGCCCAAAAAAAAAAAAAAAAAAGGACGAACAGGAGTGGGCTGACTTAGGCCACCTGGGTCCTTTCAGTCAGAACACAGAGAGGACAATGCGCCACAATGCAGCTGTATCAGACATGACAGCTTCAGTATAATAACCAACAATAAACAACTGATTAACTTAATACTTAAATATGTAGATATTAACAAAATCTGCAGCTTTCTAAGCTTTTTAAAATTATACTGCTGAAGTCCCCATGACCAAATCCAGACCCAACTAAAGRACTAACTGGACACGGATTGTTCGTTAAAGTTCATTGGAATATACTGTATATATTTTTTACTTGTTAATTTTTTTATCATATTAACTTTATATATTGTTTTGGAAATGGCAGCACATTTTTTAGACAATATGGTAGTGTGGGCTGGCCTGGTTTCTCTCCTTTCCTTGTCTCTTTGTCTTTGGGTAAAAACGTCAACCTAAGGACAAGTTAGACGCTGAAAAAAACACCTGAGTGAAGAAAATCAGCATGGCTGTCAAAAAACCAAAGCTGAGARGAAACCAGAGGATTTTCTCCAAGCTGCACAGACTTCTGTACGTCCATTCTTCCTGTGGGGATTTTATAACCTTTTTGTCTCATATTCAGAAACAGTGGTGACTGTCCAAGTCTGTAAATTAAAGCTTTACAACTTTTCTTTTTACATTAGATCTATCCATCTATTTACTCATCATCATCATCATCATCATCATCATCCTCATCATCATCATCATCATCACTTTATTTATATAGCACATTTAAAAACAACAGTGTTGAGCAAATTGCTTCACAGACACAATACAATAAAACTAATAACAAGCTGAAAACAAAATAAAAAGACACAAATTACAAATTCCTGAGGTCGCTCAAACTGAACTTGAATTAAAAGCCAGTGTAAAAAAGTGAGTTTTTAAGCGATATTTAAAAGACTGAACAGACTCTGCAGTACGGATCTCAAGAGGCAAGTTGTTCCAGAGTCTGGGGGCCGCCACAACAAAAGCCCGTTCCCCTCTACGCTCAAGTTTTACCTTTGGCTGCACTAAAAGCATCTGATTAGAGCAGAGGAGCCCAAAGTGGGGCCCGCGGGCCAAATTTGGCCCACCAAGCCATTTGATTTGGCCCACAAACAGTTGCCAAAGTTACAAGGTTGTAACCTGTTATCCTACAGGTAGAAACACAGTGTTTCCACTGGTCAAATGACTTTATAAAAGGGCTGTAGTGAAGGTAGTTTTCAGTCATGGTGATGACATATCTTTGATTTATTAGGATTAAACATGAAACGACAACAAGAAATACTTAGATCGGATTTAACCGCACATGTAGATTTGCACACTTTATAAGGCCACAAAAACTCATTTTATCAATTTATGACATGTCCCATGAGCCTTTGCTACCTGAGAGTATGACAGACTTTCTCCAAGTGCACAGACTAAAACAAAAGAGGGCCATTGCACAGCTTAATCGTTAAAAATAAAGGAATTTACTTAAAAAAAGTTTTTGTATTTCATGTATTATATAACTGCTTTTGGCCCACAGCCATGGATATATTTTCATTTTGGCCCCCTCYGGGAAAATGTTTGGGCACCCCTGGATTAGAGGATCTAAGTTCTCTGTGTGGGGTGCAACAGGGCCAATAAATAACTGGGTGCCAGACCATTTACAACTTTAAACGTATAAGAATCTTAAAATCAATATGAAAGTGAACAGGCAGCATATGCATCCATCCATCCATCCATCCATCCATCCATCCATCCATCCATCCATCCATCCATCCATCCATCCATCCATCCATTCCTTTATATATAACGGGCCTTTTCTAAAGAGGTTTTTGTTGGATTGAAAAGCAAACTCATATAAACAAAATGTATATTACCCACTACTCCACTGTATGTGTTTGAAGGGTGAGGTCTTGAACAAGCCGGCACACCTCAACACATTTCAGTTAATATACCAAACCTTGTTATTTTGAACTATGACTTCGTGCTGCTGTGGTTCTCMGGGTTTTTGCTCTGCAGCAGCAGTCGGAACAGGTAGGTATCTGTGGCTGAAGGCTAATCTTCAGAGGGGTGATAGAGATAACAGTGATGTATGGAGAGGATGGGGTGGTTTAACACCCAGAGCTGACTGTTGTCTGGTGGGGTCAGGCCTGTGATACTGGAGTACCGCRCCAGCCAGCTCCTCTCATGCCTGGGATTTGGCAGTCTTAATAGCTTCAGGTGGAGGCAGACTGTATTCACAGGATGCCGATGCATTGATGAACACTGTGTTGCTGCTCAGGCATCTGTCAGTCGCTTTCTGCTCTCCAAGTAAAATACTTCCTTGGCTACCAGCCAGACAGGCAGCTAGTGCATACGGTGGGGTAGTTATTGCTTTTTACTGATGAGTTTCTCTCCATTTGTGCTTATTTCTGCTGGAGAAGCAGCATAATTAAAACAAAACAAAAATCTATCAATAGATAATTTCAATGAATATAAATGGTAAAAATTATTTGCTACTAATGATTGTTAAAGGGGTAATATTGGTGTCATTTGTACTAATATTTCTTAACTACCAGTAGTGAGAAGCCAAAAAACTTTCAACCTACTTTGCTTTGCTCAGACCCTATAACATTTATCACTTGTTAACTAAAGTTTGTAGTTTTTATCCAGTTTTCTAAATAAATGCTTAACTTTGTTATTTTACAAAGAAACACAGAAACATATTCAATGCAAACTTTGACATGGGTACCTTTCTCAAGAGGAAAAAGTACAAATAAAAATGGAGGAATTGCTGCAGTGATTTGCATGCTTTTCCATATTTCTTTACATAATCCATTGTCAGGTTTCTATTATCTGTTTGCCATCAYTATTGATCCATAAACACTTGAAAATGAAATTCAGGTGTTGGCTTAGACATCAGGGCAGATTTGTCCAGATTGTGACTAATTTCATCATGTTGTTTTTAAAGAAATATCCAAGTTTGTTAGGACAAATGTTAAATATACAGTATATACAACTGATTTTATATGAGCGGGTTAGGGTCTCCCCTTGACTCAGTGACCTTCAGCATGTGCTGCGGTTGTTTGCAGCTGAGTGTGAAGTTGTTGGGATGAGAGTCAGTTTCCGTATATATGAGGCTGTGCTTCTCAGCTYGAAAAAGGTGGAAGGCTCTATTTGGGTTGGAATGAGATTTTTTTCTCAAGTTGATTAGTTTGAGTATCTTGAAGTTCTAAAGACAAGTAATGGCAGGAAGGAGCAGGAGATGGATTGAGGCCTTGTCCTCAGTAATGAGGTCATTGCATTGATCTATTGTGGTGAAGAAAGCTCAATTACTACGTTTCAACCCTCAACCATGCATAAGATATGGGTTATGAAGAAAAAAAATTACATAATGAGATCCCAGATCCAAGTAGCTGAAATGAGCTTTGTTGTAGGGTGGACAGGCTCAGCCCAGGTGCTACGTCATCCATGGACAGCTTAGAGCAGTGTTTCCCAAAGTTGGGGTCGGGACCCAAACTGGGGTCCTGGAAAATCAAGATGGGGTCCTGAAAAGATTTTCTGAATTAATTACATTTTTGCCTTAGTTGTTATAAAGGAGTGAGGTTAGTGTATTTAAAATGGATAAATGTAYTATAAAATATTGTTACTATGCCCATGTTTTGTTGACCTGATACAAATGCTTATTGTCCAAAATTAGCTGGGGGCACAGGTCTCTGCTGCTGTTATTTTGTGGGTCAAAAGCTGAAAAGTTTGGGAACCARTGCACTTTGGTTCCCAAAGTTGGGCTTGGGACCCAATTATGGGTCATGAAGCACCTTGGATAATCTCCAGAAATCAATTTAAAGGGTAATAAAATAATTGCTGATGTAATATTTTCCCTATAACTAGTACAAAAACACAAAATAAGTATAAATAASTATTTATATTTGTGTACAAGCTGTTTAGATTGTCAAAAAGCCTGTGTTTTTAGGGTTATTAACGAAGTTCGTGTACTCAGACTAGTAATAACTGGGGTCACAAGTTTTTGCCATGAATATTTTGTGGGTCAGAAGATAAAAAGTTTGGGAACCACTGGCTTAGAGTAGAGCAGGTGGTCCAAGGAGRCAATAYAGGRGGTTCAGGTATCTGATTAGGATGCCTTCATCTTAAGGTTTTCAAGGCATGTTTCATTGGGAGGAGACCCCGGGTCAGAACCAGAACTGTCTGGCCTGAGAACATCTCAAAATTCCTTTAGAGGAGCTGTAGAGTGTRGCTGGGAACGGGGAAGAATGGCAGAGGGATGTTTCCTTCATGGACTTCTTGCTTCCAGAACCTGATCATGAATAAGCAGCAGAAAATGGATGGCTAGATAGATGGATAGATGATTTTATGTTTATATTATAATAATAAGAAGGTTGTGAATTGGTGAAYAGATTTAGGTGAGAAGTGAATGACTGAGAAAAAACATTATGTAGCTTTTCCCTGACACTGTTTTTTTTTTTTATCTCAATGTAAAAACAAAGTAGGTTATTTGTTGGGTCATGGAAAACACTACCAAAAACATATTGCAAATAAACAAAAACTGTGTTGGGTTTGAAGAATATGAGCTAATGTATTTTAATATTGTTTCGTAAAGGGTTTACACATTTTACAAAAAAATGTAATTTAGGTAAGAAAAATACATACAAATACTTTCACAAGTTGTTCACATTACATTCTTATTCACACTTTGGTGTACAAGACTCTCATTTTAGGTTTGTACTGTTTATGATTYTATAAACAATATTCAATCTGTATGCTGATCAGTAAAGAACATCTGAATTCCATCCTTACATTCATACATACATACGTACAATGTACATATAGGGCTGCAACAACAAATCAATCAAATCYATAAAAATCGATTAWTAAAAGAGTTGMCAACGAGTTTCTTCATCGATTCGTTGTGTCYCGCGATTTATGCATCTCTCGCCATGGCGCAGAGCTGTTTAAGTCACCTGCAGAGCGTTGTCAATGCTGGCTGACCTAAATAAAGTTTTGGAAGAAAAAAAATTCTACCTGTAAAGATCCGCTCCTCTGAGTCCTCGAGTGAAAAGCAAAGACTTCGAGCTTTAAACCAGTTTTTAAATTGTGTTGTTAGGCCAAGTAGATCCGAAGTTATGATAAAAAGTATATGCCACATTTAATTTCTTTAAACGACGGTCTGATTTGATYCGCGCCGCGTCGCGAGGAGGACACACGTCCCATGGCGAAAAAAAAGTTCCTCAGTCGACATCAGTCCACCATTTATTTCCTCCTCTTGGACCAGAAACATAAAACTCTCATCTTTTTTTCTGACCGAGGCTCAAAGTTATTTGATACACAACAGCAAAAAGGTTCAGGATGAAGGAAAAAAAAAGACGCAGCAGAACTCCTGGTCTGACACAGTAGGGGAGGGATGGGGGCTGCTTCAGAACRGGGTCATTCAGTCAGACAGAACCAGAAGGAAGCAAAACGTAAATAAAGAAAAATCATAAATTCTAAATGCAATTTAGTTACCAGTGATAAGAAGCTGATTCTGAASAAAGGTTTTAGCGCGTTGTAGCACATATTTAGTCGATGACATGRACACACAACAGTATATATTTGATCTTTTATTTTTTTACATTTTAGGGGAAGCTGAGCTTCCCTTGCAGTCTTAGAGCAATCACCACTGATGCATACCTGCATATTTCAATTCAGGATTATGGTAGCCAGTGCCTACCTCCAGCAGACACTGGGCAAGAGCAGGGTACTCTCTGAACCAGCCTATCACAGGGCCCTATAGAGACAAGATTATGAACTCACAATGTCAATTTAGAGTTGCAGAGTAATTAAACATGCATGTTTTTGGATGGTGAGCAGAAACCAGAGTACTCTTAAGACAAAATAACAAAAAAAACAAAAAAAACCAGATAAAATAACTGATAACCGGGCCGAAGCTTTTCCACACTGCTCTACACAGATCTTTAAAGTTTTGTATATGGCACTGTTCTCTCTTTGCTTTGGTGTAGAGTGCTTGAAATAATACCATCCTCTTCCATATCAGTTAACAACCGTGAACGTTTTCAAAACTAGACTTGCAGTTAATGTATCGAGTGTAGCAGAGTCCCCGAGAGCAATGCTTTGTAATAGGATTACATTTATGTTAAATCAGATATAATAACAGCTTTAACTTGGCACCATATCTGAACTTYTTGATAATATTTCATTTATTATTTACTGAGCACTGCAATTGTCTGCTCACTCTCAGTTTCAGCTGGTATTATTTATCGTTTATAAATCCATAGATTTAGTTAACCCAAAAATGTGTGTATAAGTCATTTCAGCACGCCTTTGTATGTTACTTTTCCTCTAATATAAATTTAAAGTGTTCTATGTTTTCTTGGCCTACAGKAACAATTATAGGCAGATTGTGCCTGGCTAACCAGAAGGAAGGCCTGCACAGAGAGATATGACCCATAATGACTCGATCATAATGGTGCTGCTGGTGGGGTGGTGGTGGGACAGGCTGTGGAATAAACATTCATTATTTGGCAGGAGGTGATAATGCACACAAGTGTTGTGGTTGTAGCTGAAAGACAATCACAATAAATACTCTCAAGTTCTTCTAATTGTCTTTGCCAACATTTTTTGGCATTGGCTGTTTGTCAGCTAGCAGAGTAAAACTCAGAGTGACCACTGTCTGTACGTCTGAAACCCCAAAACATCTGGAGTTAAACCAATTCAAAATGGCCACTATAGCTAATTGGCATTAGCCCACACAAAATGGCTAAATGCATTTCTTCAAGAAATGTTAGTTTTATTTGTTTATAGAAATGTGTATATCATAGTTAATGTTTAAAAACTTTACAGACTAATGTTGTTTGATGTTGTAATTTAATTTATTTGTTGTTATCTTATAGAATTGAAGGTGATAATTACTGCACAATCACAATAACTGGCTTCATTTTGTTATGAKTTTGCAAGTGAATGAAAAAAATATCTGCTCCAAGGCGCCTAATGAGTGAATCTGGTAATGCTTTAACCAGCTAAGGTCCAAGCCGGCTCCAGAGCGGGCATCAACATGACACATTTATGGGCTAATGCGACAAAAATGGCAGCACGCGGAGTGCTCATTTCAACTGGGTCGGACAGCACAGACTTCACATTTTATAAAAAAAAGTGTTTTTATATAGTTTTTGTTTTGTTTACTTCCAAATAAACCCAGATTTATGATAAATCATTTTCAACATAATTTTGAGAGCATTTTTTATGCATTTGCAGCACATTAAGTGAACATTTTGTGACCAGGAAGTGCTTGAATGCAACATGACACCCATTTTTTCTGATTTCCTGAAATGCACCACATTTCCAAAGCAACCAATAATAAAAAAAAGTTTGTCTTTATGCCTGTGGAGAACGTGAGAGAGTGTTTTGGACAATGGAGAACAGAGCATAGTCAACATTTTGGTTGTGCTGAAAATAATGATACCAAACAAGGCAAGGTGAATGGTTTTTAAGGTGAAAATATAAGAAGGGTAAATTCAAAATTAGCCAAAATGGCCAATTAGACCCCAATCCTTAGAGGGCTAATCAAATACATAAGATGGTCAGAGTCATGCAATTAGTTTGAGATATTTTTGATGAACAATTGATCTTACCTTTTTCTTTTTGCTCCTGATTAAAAGTATAATCAGCATTGCCTAAATTTTTCAATTTCAGTCTAGGAAACCAKGACTAAAACATATCTCAGTTTAACAATATTGAGCAATTAATGTGATTCTTTTTGTATTTTAGAAAAAGTTGTGGTTTGTGATACACTGTAACTTTTTATAATTTGTTAGTAGTGATGGAAGACCTACAATGTTTTAAAATGATGAGTCACATGGGTGAAGGCAGATTTACAGAGGTCGACGTGTGATCAGCCTGCATGAGGCCAGGTAAACCAGACAGAATGGTGACTTGTCTCTCTRGAACAGAAACTGACAATAACATGATGAAGGCTGTGCAACTCGAATTATGTTGCAAAAACAAAAAAAACAAAAAAAAAAACTTCAGCAGCGCAGAGCAAACGTGTAGACTGTGTTGTTAAGCTTAATGAAACAACTCCACCACCAGTCGTCAAGGCAAAATGATTATTATTATTTTCTGTTTTAGAATGGGAAATATTTCTTCCTCTTTTGTTTGAATCAAGCATCTGCAGCAACCTGTGCAGTGAAAGAGGACAGTAAACTGCTCACATCTTGCCTTGATTTGTTTTGATTTGCAATTTGTTTCGTCTAACAAAATTGTTACCTGTTGGGTGATCGGCCTTTGTTTAATGCTCCATGGCAGATAAAGCCCAGCTTATGAATAAATCAGAGCCCTCACTTTCGCTGCTTTGAGGGCTAGGAAATAGAATTGCTGTGTTTTTGTGCCATACAGAYCGATGGGTTGCTTTCATCTTACATTCACATTGTTAGGCTAAAAATAGTCCAGCTGCATAACATATATACKTTTTATATGCAAACCTAAAGGTGCTTGTTAATTCTGCCTAATTTCACCTCCAATTTGMACCAAGTGGTTGACATTTTACACCAGTTTGGTTCAAAATAGTTACCACTTTGCACTCGTGCACTAAGACAATTATTCATATRATTTTACTCCCAATTACTTAATAATTATTTATGCATTTTACTCCATATGCATACAACCCTGCATGCACATATTTTTTAGGAATCCAGTCCACATGACTCTGCACAGGATCAAACTGTACTTTATTTTATAGTCAGAACTTTAGCAGAGGGCTCAGGATGAGTGGCCCTTTGCCTCAGCTGGCTGGGGGCTGAGAGACACAGACAKACACAGAAGTGTTCAGGAGTAGTCCGGGAGCAGTTCTGTGGGAAGGAACACAATCAGAAACACAAGGTTAATGTTATTTGCATGTTCAGTCATGGAGAGGAGAGCGTAAAGACAGCAGATTGAGGAAATATGGTCYGTTTTTCCTGCATCTGTTTAAGCCTAGCAGAATGTCTAAAGGGATAGCTCTGGATAACCTAAGCCAACTGTAACTATAAATGTTTAAAACAGAAAGTTTTAAGCCTAGCCTTTTTTGAGCTCGTTTTTAGTTTATCTAACTTGGGCTATGTCCAAGCAGAATGCTTAATGGGGTTTGGATGGGTACAGGAAAAGCTGCAGAAGAGTCTGTAAAACTACAACTCTGTTTCCTGATTTGTACCTTGATTGTCGTTCATTTGAATGAATAAATGTAAAGAAAGAAGAACAGCATTACATAGACAGTCAGCATTTGAATGATGTCATGTGGGGAAAAATGCAATTGTTGGTCAGCATGAAGAGGGAGCCAGGGAAAATTACACAGTCCTTTTTTCATTTTGAAAAGTTACACAATGAGAAAAAAAAACCTTTAGAAACAGAATAAAGTTTATTCTCTTTTTGAATATTTTACTCAGCCATCTTCAGTGTTACTCAGGATTTAGTCATATGTCTTTGTAGAGCAGGGATGTCCAAACTGCGGCCCGCGGTACRGTTTTTATCGGCCGGCAGCAAATTCTGAAAATATAATTGAATATGGCCCGCACAAGAAACAGTCCATTTATTGCGGAGACTCTAGCTTCGGCTTTGAGCATCTGATCCAAGCGGAAGAGGGCTTGTTTTAAAGCTCTAGATCTGCACTACAACCTGGCGGTGGTTGCAAGTTCCTGGGACGTTCCCCCATGGAGATATACYTGGTCAAATATCGGCGGGCAAGCTCTGGTGGGTAAAACGGCTGAATTTCAGCACGGGGCTGCTGGTGCTGAGGCAGGGGAAGAAAAGGAAGAGATCCAGTCAGGTGGAACCGGTCCTGGATGCTAAGCACTGGGTTTTATAGCRGCCTGCCTGCTAAAAACCCCTCGGGCTATATTTCTGCAATAATGCAAAAAAATTCAGAAACCCACCTGATGGATCTGTTTGTTCCAGGCAATAAAAGGAACAGATCTGATCAGGTGGAACTGGTCCTGAAAGCTCAGCGCCGGGTTTTATACCTGCAAAGAGGTGCAGCCCCTTGCGGGCGATATTTCTACAGAAATGCCTAAAAATYGATAAAAATCACAAATCACAAACCACAGTGACCTTATGCCCAAAAGATGAGTTAGAAATACACACTTTATTGACGTATCAATATGTCACTTCTAGTGTGTGGCCCGGRCCTTTGTTTATTTTTCTGTATTTGGCCCTCACTTAAAAAAAGTTTAGACACCCCTGTTGTAGAGCAACATATGCTTAACCCTCCAAATCAAATAATTACTTTCACAAATTTAGCAAAGCACATAATTATGCTGTTTTCAGTTTAGATTACAGGACAAATTGATTACATTTCCTCATTCTATTGTTGTTATTATTATTATTGGCTCTACTCTACATGCAAGTATTTGTAATTATTTGTATTTTTAACATATATGTTCTTTGTTTTTCCTCATAGAAAATTACACCTGGAACAGTTATGTAGTCTCAAGTAGTCTCTTTSTAGTCCTCTCAAACCCCAGCCAGTTAAGGCAGAAAACAACTCATSTGAGTCCAGTTCTGCTGGAGGATTTACTGTTAAGAGTTGCTTTTGTTTTTTGACGCCAAAGTGTTCAAAATTGGAATTACAACAAAGTGAATATTTGATAAAATCTGATGATTTCCCTATATAGATAAGCTTAACTACTTGAACTTTTACGAATTTTGAATGTGGATCTTTTTGTACAGTGCTTTTTACTGTCTGAAAAGTAGCTTTGATACTAAATAAAATGTCAGAAGAATGTAATGTCTGTCAAACCCAAATATATTACAAATGTAATATAGATCAAACCCATGAGAATTTCATGGGGAGATTGAGGATTCTAATGATATCTGTTTCAGCTACACTGCAGGCTATTTCCACAAATTGCCCAGTAATATACCTTTAAACTTTCTGAGCACATTGCCTACCTCGCAGAGAGGAGCCTCTGAAAATTCTGTGCACATACTGAATGAGTCCCCTGCTTCTCTATCAAGCATCTTTGAATTCATGTAAGACCACACGCAACACTGGAGAAATGAATGAATGCYGAAACCGTAATGAGWGCTTCCTTGCTATTAGGTAGAATTTCCAACACCCCTCTCTTGTAATCTACGGAGTAGCATGAATGGTAAAGCTTGGCAGCCTGCAGCATGATTAATGTGCTGCACACTAAATGGATTTGCGATGAACCAATCGTGTGATGAGCTGCTTGCACTTGCAATAAACTGGTACCTTGACAGTGTGGAGGTTCCTGCTCTTTTATGAGGGAATTTGCATGTCAAATAGCCACGGTGGGTTTAATCATGTGTTTATTTGTGACCAGTTCGAGTCACACATCACAAACACAGACCCCTGATTTCTCACAGCCACTTGTGGACCGTGTGCTGTGTTCCAGTCACCCTATAGAGCAGGTTGCCTGGTCAAAAGCCTGTTTGCCCTCTTTTAGGCATCTGTCCCCACAGCCTGGTTTTGGATGATTCTAAGTCCAGAGGAACTGTTTTGCACCGTGACCTCAATCATTTCCCCCACCTGATTTACACAGACAGTGGTCCCAGTGCCAGCTTTGCACTCAGCATGCCCCCTTAAGACATCATATTTCTAAGGCAACCCATATTCTTTGCAAAGTGAAACATATCTCCTGACATCTGCAATTATTCTGAACCTTTAAACTTTCTTTTTCTGCTATATGTACATTCTGAGGTGTGATAGATTAGGTCTTATCTTCATGGCCACATTGCAGCCTCTTTTTTCTTATTGTTTATGTTTCTGTCTATCATTCGGCAGGGGGCTTTGTGTTAATATCAGGGCAGCACAAAAGCAAGCTGCAAGGTCTAATGGACAAACACCGTGGCAATCCCTCAACCTTAGCACTCATTGTGCATTGTTATTTTGTTACCCAAAGGAATCCTCTTATACTCTTGCTACACAGCAAAACGGTGTTGTACTGAAACAGCCATATTCTTTTAATTGAAAACATGTCCTGAAGTTATAAGAGAATTATTGTGTATCTACAGTGCTGAAATACATCGATCAACACATAGATTGTTACCTGGCCAAACAGTATCTGTTGCAAATTTTGGTTGAAATTAAACCCTTACAGTGTTTAGGCATGAAAAAAATACATTAACAAATCTAATACAGGAATGTTAATGTATTCAACCTCTAAGGCTCTGACTGGATAAAATGCATTCTCCTGTCAGGTTCTGCGGTCAAACGGGTGGTGTGGTGTTGGTGGCTGTGGCTGTGATGAGTGAAGACGTTGTGTTGCCCGATGGTGGAGGATGAATGGCCTCAAAGCACAAGGTTCAGGAGGAATGGGCCCTATGTGCCATTAGGGGGATAGGAAGAGAATGATTCGTGTTCAGCATCACTATAAGGGATGATCTCATTCGTTTGTGAGAGTGGACAGTACCGAACAGGTTTACAGAACCGTCACCCTGATATATATGTTTTATACGAAATGGTTATATTGTTTTCTGCTATTAATTATTGGGCAATGTTGAGGGCAAAAAGCTTTCAGACTGTAAAGTAAAAAAACACAAAACAAAAACCAAATAAAGAATGCCTYTGAGGATTTTTGATTTATTTGTGTGATATAAAGATAGCATTAGAATCTATTTACTTTATATTCTGTTGTAGTCTAGTTTCATAGTATGCTTGTGTAATACTATTTTCATTGCTCACATGGTGTGAGAAGAGGCAGAAAGTCCAAGTCAGGTCTTGTTTGCAGGTTGAATCAGTTCAGCAGATGAAGGATGTTGACTTTGTCAGGGTTGACCTTAATGCATGRTGGACGTTCTCTGTGCTAACATCATCTTTGATGTCTTTAAAGTGACATGAACTGGATGGCACTGCTCAGACGCCAACTTCCTGGTTGTGTTTAGATAAGGTGTAAAATGTGACTGGGTAGTCAGTACAAATGTTCTGTCAAATATGAAATAATTTAACAAGAAGCAAGAACACAAGTTCAAAGGTACAAATGAGGACAGTTCAGGAGATTAATAAACCACACTGGAAGTAGTACTAGAAAAGTTAAAGGGGCAATATCATGTAAAATCAACGTTTTTGAGTTTTTTATCATGTTATAATGTTATCCTCCTATCAAAAACACACACAGTCTTGCTTTGACTCATTCGTGCATGTTTGAGAAATCTTGTAGTGTCCTGAGGCAGCCAGGCAGGGGAGCAGAAACGAATGGTTGGGCCTTTTGGGATCAGCTCCTCCTCTGTGGCTCCAAGCTGAGCTTCCTCATCACAGAACACACACACCCCATGCTGAAATGGGCAGGACAGAAGAACAAGGAGGCTCTTAAAGAGACAGAGGCCAATTTCAAGGTATTTAGAAACAGATATTAGTCAAGTTTAATTTCTATATAAACGTATAAACAGCATTTTAATTACAACTGGAGGTGACAAAGCTACTTTATTATGGTATAGAATTTAAATATATGCCTGAGAAACACATAATATTGCCCATTTTACAGTGTTTACAATTACAAAAATAAAAAAGTAAAATATGTGCACTTTCTTATAAAGAAAGGCAAAGTCAATTTAATGGATTCCATTTCTTCAGTAGAACTTGTCCACTGATCTAATTTTCCTACTCTGGGCACAGAGAACTGGTTCAGTTCCATATGAGCAGAGGCTCACCATCCATCAGGCTTTTAGGACGAAGGCATTAACATCTTAAGCACACCACTTCTCCTACCCCCATCCTCCACACTTTCAAGTCTTCTGTATGTATCTTCTTCTGGCTTCATAAAATAACTGCAGTCACCCTTACGCTGCTTACCAAATTTACAAAAGTTTATGAAATTTACATAATGTAAAAATAAAATGGTGCCCAGAGGGTGTCCTGAGGTGTTGCCATCTGAAAGAAGGGACCAGAACAAAGTCAAGAACAAGTAAATGGGATTTTCAGTAGTAAACTGTAGTAGTAAGTAGTAGTACTCAGTAGTAATAACTAATGTCCCTCGGGGATCAATAAAGTATTCTGATTTTGATTATGATAATGTTAGCAAAGCAGCTAACAGGTTCACACGTTAAAACTCAGCAGCACACAAGTCAGCATTGGAAAGGGAAATGCATCAGTTCTAAATTTAAAAACAGAACAATTAACAGAACATTAACTTGTGGCATGAAACTTTGTCATATAAATGAAGTATGTTCCTGTATGTTGTTGCGGACCATGTTTGCAGATGACATTGTACTCTGTGGTGAGAGGAAAGAGCAGGTGGAAGAGCACCTGGAAAGGTGGAGGTTTGCATTGGAGAGAAGAGGAATGAAAGTCAGTAGAGACAAGAATACATGTGTGTGAATGAGAGGGAGGCAGGTGGAAAGGTGAAGATGCAAGGAGTAGAGATCAGAAAGGTGGAAGACTCAACCATCCAGAGCCATGGACAGTGCAGAAAAGAGTTGAATAAGAGGGTACAGGCAGGATGGAGTGGGTGGAGACGAGTGTCGGGGCTGTTGTGTGACAGAAGGATAGCACCAAGAGTGAAAGGGAAGGTTTACAAGACCGCACTGAGACCTGCTATGATGTACGGTTTTATAGGGAAAGGTGCTTAAGGTGAATTAAGCTTCTCCCACATCTCTCATACATAAGGTTATGAGGAAAACTTTTACCAAGGTATTTCTCATTACTTGTTAATATCTTGACTATACGAAGTGGAAAGTGACACAACAAGTGAACGCTCAGACGAGTTCAAGTTGATTCATAAAGACTATGCAATCATTTATTTACACAAATTGAACAGATCGTAAGTTACACTTGATTGTAGTTATTCCTATAACAGCGTCAGAGTTAAATGGGATAAAACTCGCGTCCGACTTTCAGTCCACATTACTCAGATTACTTATATAGAACAGTAAAAACGTCAGTTCTGATGTTAACAACCAAACAATTTTCCTGGCACTTTCAGCTTAAGTTTTGGCAAATTAAGAACAAGGAAAGGAGGAAAGTAAGGTTAGTATGTTTGCTACTACTTTTACTTTTATCAAAGTGTGGGTCAACCGGAACTGCACGTCTTTTCTAAGCTCAGGTTCCACATGACACGTCACTCTGAACACATCAGCTTTTACCTGATGATTACTTCTTAAGGCACCCTCGGGGTAGGAAACTGGCTCGCCTCCGATCAGTCAGGGAACTGATGTCGGCTCACTTACCGGTCATTGACGAACAGGTGTTTTTCCAGGTAACTTTGCATCTGTTTCAGTCCAAACCAGAAAAATTCAAGCCGTATRCGGTTTCTCCTTCCAAAATAAAATCTCCCCTCGGGAGTTGAAAACATACACTTTGGGGCTTGGAGCCCCGAGTGGGATCACGACAGTGTGTCGGACCCCTGGCTGTGAAATCCTCCCGAATTGGCTCATGGGATGAGATTTCAGCCAAAGCTGAGATCTCCGAAGAGAACGACAGCTTCTTCCTAGCTTAAGTCAGGAAGTAGAGTGTGTTGCTCAAAGCCGTCCAGGTTAGTAAAAGAACGGACGACTTTGGTTCCGCCCTCAGGCTTAGAGATGAGTCAGAGAAGAAAGATAAGAGACTTGCCAGGCCGGCGCTATCCAAGGTTAAAATTCTGTGGTTGTTCAACAACATGATCTGATAACCTCTTTTCAGCTTTCTTCTGATAGACTAAGAGAAATCACTGCAAAACATTTATGATGATTAAATTTAACATTTCTGTTTTATAATCAGCTTTGAACCATTCTGCCAGTCCAGATAAATGAAAAATTTTCTCAAGAAAAAATCCACAATTATATTACTATGTACTATGTAAAATAAATACAGTGATTTACATAAAAACACAATGAGAACATTGTAATCAGATTCTCTGTGATTTTTTTATACCATTATAAATCTCTATGGCACGATAAGAGAAAATAAGTGGTTCCACTTTTCCTGTGACAGTCATTATCATGATTTAACAAATGCATAAACATTCTTAGTTAAACACGCATGAATCACAAACAAAAGAGATTGTTCTGTCCATTATCTGATTAAGGGAACTGAGAGGTTCTCTTCCACGGTTAGAATGACCTGTCATGGCCTAAATAGAGTTCAGTTTGTGACAGAGTTCCTGTCCTCTCGTCAGGCCTGTCTGAGGCCTGCTTCGAGGCAGTAAATCTTGTTTCTTCACTCGAGGTGACCCCTACAGTTTAGAGACAGTGGCACTGTCTAAAAGACAGGAGGCTGAGCTGGAGGTGGCAGAGATGAAGATGCTGAGATTTTAGTTGGGAGTMATGAGGATAGACAAGATTAGAAATGAGAAGATCAGAGGGACAGTGAAGGTGGAGCAGTTTAGAGATAAATCTAGAGAAGCCGGGTTGAGATGGTTTGGACGTGTTGAGGGGGGATGGTGGATATATTGGACAAAGGATGTTGGCGATGGAGCTGCCAGGCACAAGGAAAAGAGGAAGACCGCAGAGAAGATTCATGGATGTAGAGAAYAAGGACATGGATATGGTAGGCATAACAGTAGAGGAGGCAGGGGATAAGATGAGATGGAGGCAGATGAACCACTGTGGCGACCCCTAAAGGGAGCAGCCGAAAGACAGAAGAAGGAGAAGAAGAAGATGTTGCTGCGAAGACTTCCAGCTAGTGTCTTTAGCCGTGTACACACCAGATGCATTTTGAGCAGCTGAAGCAGCCAGTTTACATGCAAAGTCTATGTTGGACGCGCATCTAGGAGCAGCGCAGCGCGTTTACCCAGTTTAGCGCGGCGCGCAAGGTAGCGGTAGGTGCGGTTGAGCATTTGACATACTTGCAGTGCATCGAAAGCAGCCAACGCTCGAGTTAGAAAATCTGAACTTTTGCTACTTGACGCGTCACGTCAACCAATCAGAGAGACTCATTTTTCCACGTGATGGTTTCCTGAATGTTTCCCACTAACCTGAAACAGGCGGACAAGAGCTCTTTAGCTGAAATTGACCGTCTGCAGTTGGTGTTCTAGCTGGAGATATCAGCATCGATGCGGWCATTAAACTGACCGCGGTGTTAAACTGGGCTCGGGACAAAAAATTGTTTGTCAGCTCACATCTCCTGGAGTGGTAAAACTGCGAACAGACCACCTCAAAATTATCTGGTGAATTAATTATCTGCTGTGCGCAACATTCACTTGCTCTTAGTAAATGAAACAAAGCCATTTTCTTTATTTTATCTTTATTTCATCCTCCATTAAAGACAGACTGGGAAAAAAACAAGATGCTCATCCCTCTTCAAACGTGCGTCTAGTCTCTATCCTGGTCTGAACGTAGCGTGTCCAACTAGAGACTGTCTTTGCTGCTTAAAGCGCGTTTGGTTTGAACCCGGCTTTTTTTCATAAAATGGCTGCTGTGCGCTTTGAGGATCATGATCAAAACAGGAAGTTGGTTGGTGGAACACAGAATATAATTGGCTAAAATGTTACTATACCACTGGATAATATCAGTGTCTTAAAGATACTTTTTTTTACAACTCTGTATTTGGTGTTTTTTTTTTACTTTGTGCACTGATACACTTTACAACTTAAAAGTGGAACAGAACTACAAAAGAAAAACCTTTGAATAAAAATAAACAATCCAGTGTGGGTGTGTGATGCTCTTCCTTATTTATTCTTGATTTATATATCAGTTTTGCTAGTTTTAAGTTAACAATACATTTTTTATGTATTTTTAAATATTTTTAAATAACTTTTATTTAACTTTTTATTCCCCTAACCACTTTTGTTTGTTCAGATAGATCTTCAACTGTGGATTGCAAATTCAAAGACTGGTTTATATTGTCAAACATAATTTATTCATATTAACTCATGGAATTAGTTAGTTAATTTCAGAGACCAACACTAACACTTTCACAGCATAAAAACAAAAAGACAAGGGAAAATTGTTGAACATTTTATTAAATACAAATAAATGTCAAATAACAGGTAAAACGAGTACAAATATCACACTGAGACACATCAAACTTGTTAATCTTTTTATCCCCTTACAACCAATAGGTTATTCAAAAATGAGTAGGTGAAKCAAAAAAATGATCAATTTCAAAAGTAAAAAAAAAGTTGCAAATCAAACAGGTATCAAAATCAATAAAGCTCGTTTTTGTAAAGACAGTTAAATAACCTATTTAGCAAACAGTTTATTGTTTACAGCTAGGATCATTAAATAATGGAGAAATAGAACAACAATTGTGTAAACGCTCTGGACCTGACAAACAATGGCCTCTGTATTCATATCTAATTTAAGCACATATAGCTCAATAATTAGATGTTTTGAGTACAAATCAACAAAGATGTGATGCAAAGCTGTGCTGATTGTGAACAAACTTTATAAAATTTAGGTATACAGAAGCTAATTATTGCCCTTAGCCAAAAGGCAAAGGTGGACAACTATGTTTTTCCCTGTTTGTGTGTGTGTGTGTGTGTGTGTGTGTGTGTGTGTGTGTGTGTGTGTGTGTGTGTG
>NW_013952504.1:1538068-1540174 GCF_001266775.1 Austrofundulus limnaeus | reverse complement strand
GTGTGTGTGTGTGTGTGTGTGTGTGTGTGTGTGTGTGTGTTACATATCACATGAACCGCTGCACACATTTCAATGAAACTTTCAGAAAGTAGTCATTAAATTTAGATCTACAACTCTCTAAATTTGGGAGTCAGCTCAGTGTAAGCTGGCCACCTCAGTCTAGCCTTTAAAACAAACGTATCTATACCTCGGTTAATTTTATAGTTGGAATTACATTTCCCACTAATTAATTATTTTAAAGTCAAAATGAAAATGGCCACCACAGCTATTGAGCATTAACCAATAGTAAAATGGCTATCTCAGTCTTTATTAGGTATTAGCGGAGTCTTCCACAACTCAAACTATGAAAGGGACAATGAATGATATCTCATGAGGTTGTGCATAATGCTAATTTCAAGGTTTGACTAAAATGGCTAAAACTATTATTTTTTAACATAACCATAAGATGATCTTAGTCTGAAAGGCTGGCATAATAGACACTGTAATATGCATTCCTTCAAGAAATACTAGGCCTTCATTTTTTTCCCACAGTATTACCACAAGCCTAATGACATTMAATAATGTGTTGTTGAGATTTTTTATGATGCATAAACAGACTCTTTTGATCAGTGATTGTGAAGTAATACTACAAACACTGAGCCCAAACAGAGTACAAAGTATTTCATTACAATAGCAAAAACATCACATTAAGTACATTTCAATTTACAAAGAACATGGTATTTATATATTTTTACATTTCTTCAAAGGTTTAGTCATTTTTACATTTTTTATGTGCTTTCAAAGACACAACCATTTAGCGTAGTGAAGGAAAATGTCTCAACAACACACAGATGTAGTAAAATTTGTTTGGTCCAAACATAGCGGCACCACTATTCCTCTATGATCTCATCTTTTTTGTTTGTGTTAATTAAAGTCATTGACAGTTTCTATATCTCTTTTTACCAGACTATATCTGCAGCCCCTCATGTCCATGCTTTTTAAAGATGTTACTAATTATTTCTTCTCAGACTTTTTCTAAGTCGTAAAGGCTAACTCAAGCATGAACGTTGAAAGAACATTCAGATGCAGCCTAGTTAAATTCTTTTTCTTTTTGGATTGACACTGGCTTCTATAATTGATCTAAAGAGACACTAAAAGCTGCTTATTACACTGACAGTCATATTTTCACATTTGTGTAATCTAAGGAAACAGTTTGATTGTATTTGGAGGAGGCATACTGTATCTGCTTTAATTTGTCAGCCTTTTCTGATTTCATCTGATGCCATCTTTAAAGTTTTAAATTCAAAGTTTGCCATATAGCAAATTATTTTGTTAAATGACTGGAATGGCTATASCATAAATGACTTGAAAGTTCATGTTTATTAAATGTAAATCTGCTCCTACAGAGTTTTTTGTTAACCAATGGCACATGGTGACAGTGGGCCATTCTTATTTCTTTATTGCTTTGTCAAGCGAACTTATGATTATGTAATACAACAATAGTTTATCCAACAATAGTTTATGGTTGATGCCGACTTTAAAGCAGCTTATTTTCAGACATTAATACTGTGCTATCCAACTAAATTGCTCAGTTACTTAACAGCTCAGGGGCAAGAAAATTATTTTTACCTTTCACCTTTTAAATGTATTTTGTTGCACTTAATTATAAATTTAAAGTTTACCATTGATATAAAACCATTTCCAATGTTYGGTTAAAAAAAATCAAACCCTGAGTTGATTTTTTGACTTAGAAACGGGTCTCTGTGTCCATGCCTGGTTCTGCTCCGGTGTGGTGGGGGGCCGGCGGGGCCTGTGGTCGTAGCTGTTGGCCCTGTGGGTTCTGCATGTGGTTGCTGGTCGGGCTCTTCTGGTTCTCTCCTGTGTTCCTCTCTGGGGGGTGGGTGGTTCTCGCTGCGCAGGTGGCCTTGGGGGCTCGGTGCTTGGGGTCTCTCTCTGGGTCCCCCTTATGTTTGCCTTGGGTCTTGGGGGTCAGGTCTGTGGTCCTCCACAGTCATTGTTTAATATTTCGCTGGAGAAATCTTGTATTTATATGCATGTGCACAACCGCACAAAAAGAGACATTTGGATCCTGGGGTTTCTGACAGTCACTGGATGTGTGTGTGTGTG
>NW_013952504.1:1533793-1537669 GCF_001266775.1 Austrofundulus limnaeus | reverse complement strand
TTATAATTAAACATCAGGGAAATAATTATAAGGCTCTGTTTATTTAAAAAAGAAGTATGGACTTAAAGTAGACAGAAGTACAAATACTAGAGAATAAAGCACAACRAGGACAACAAGAATAATGGGATTTTCAAGTAACACACAGTTTGGCAGGTCTACAGCATATAGCTCATAAATATTCACACAAACTGAAAATTAAAAAGGGMGAGATGTATTACATATAAATTGAGRTGGATATTGCACACAAATAGGAGTGATGTTGAACATCATTGCAAAGCCGTCAGACTGTTTAACTTGATTAGTTGGTATAGATTAGAGTGTGGGGGTTGGTGGCCTGCTCAGTGTGTTTAGTACCATCACAGATTGGGAGTAAAGAACTGTTTGTCAGTCTTGTTGTGCATGCATGCAGAGCTCCGTAGCATTTGCCTGAGCCAGTGCCGGTGCTGCTGTATTGTGCTCTGCTGTCATTTCAACACGCTTGGATTCCAGTGAAACTACCAAACATGCAGGGAAGGCAGCTGGTAATTCTGATCTTCTCACAGTGTTTACAGTGTGCCTCATCAACACGTCTAATGACGTGCTTTCAGAACAAACAAAATTGGCTTTCGCATTATGTGCCTTAATGTCTAAAGTATGGCAATCCTATTTTAATCTCAGCATGTGCTAACACCCTGTCGAGTTTCTAAATGCTGATGCTCTCTCTTCTGTTCGACTACACGTAAAATGACAAGTCCAATTCTTAGCAGTTTTCAAAATCTTTAATCAGCAGTCTGTTTTGTTGAATAATTCTGGATGGCAATATTTGTTGACATTTTACAATTCAAATCAAAATCTGAACACGGATTGTATACAGACCAGTTAATGAAATTCCTCTAACTTTCTGACAGGTGTCAGTCCAGCTGACATTTTCTGTAAGGGCCTATTTTATCAATTTGAAGTTTAAAAAACACAATGTGTAAAACATAAATAAAAACAGAATTTGACYATTTGTAAATCKTTTTGWACCTATATTCAATTGAACACTACAAWGACAAGATATTTAATGTTCAAATTGATAAACTTWGTGTTTTTCACTCATTTTGAATTTCATGCCTGCAACACYTTTCAAAAAAGCTGGAACAGGAGCATGTTTACCACTGTCTTGCATCAGCTTTCGTTTTAACAGCTCTCAATAAGTKTTTGGGAACTGAGGACATTAATTGTTAAAGAGTTGTGCTTGATGTGCAACTTTAATTGCTCAACAGTCTGGGGTCTCCATTGCGGTACTATGTGCTTCTTAATGCCCCACACATTTGCGAGACAGGTCTGGAGTCCAGGCAGGCCAGTCATCATTATGTAACGAGACCTGATTTGTCGAACAAAGCTTTGGGTTTTGTTTTACTCAAAAGGAAACTTACTGTTTGTATCACTTCCTGACCATTTCTGATGAGAGTAAAAACTAGAGTTTAACGGAGGAGTAAGACGTTTCAAAGTAAAACATTCTCTCTCTTATTGGCTATTATGATTTGGTTGCAAACTCTAGTCCAGTTTGATGGACTGCCTTTGACTCTTTATGTAGCTATCCAGGCTTAGACACCCCCAGACCTCTCCCCCTCGTGAGCTTCGGAGGGAAACAGATGGAGAGTGTGAGCTGTGATAGCAGAAGCAACTTTGAGTAGTGGCCTATCAGAGGCACACTGGCAGCAGGAGCTGGATGGGATTTGAAGACCTGGCCCACCATTAATCATATTCAAATCAGCATCCTGCTGAATGCCTCCCCTAAGCCTCCCACTTCTCATTCGTGCTTATCTTAATATGGACAGATGAGGCCACYGTGTTGATTGTCTTTTCTATAGTTGTAATCATGTTTCCATCGCTCAGCAGAGATGATGTCAAATTTCTTGATGACTCGAAGCTGCGATGACTGTTTTTGATAAACAGTTAATCAAATAAAACAACAAAACCACTTTAAATGAGCAAGAGTTACTTTAGTTTTTGGGGGATGATGTGCTTTATTGAGAATCAAATTACCAAAACAAAAGAATAGAAACGAGATGTGACTTTAGATTGCAAACCCTAAATAAATCTTGGCTCTCGCTGTTTTCTTGAAAGCAATCCTGGATGCAGTACTTTTTAAACTTCAGTTGTTCCAGCATTACTTTGAAATGACAAGTCATTTTTGACAGATCTATCTCAAATGTACAGCTGTTCAAGGAACTCTAATTCCACAGAGAGCCAAGGGAGATCTGTGCATGTTTAGAGAGATAAGAATTTCATTATGCTCTCAAGCAGTATGAATATCGAATGGGAGTTCGTCTCCAATGGCTTGTCTCTCTCTGCATCTCAYTAATATTCAGCACAAAGCAGAGATTTGAAAGTGATGTTTGCCTGTTCCTGCTGGAACAGTTGTTCAGAATAAAACAGTTAAAAAAAACTCTACATTTAATGCTCATCTGAAGCTTGACCTTCAGTGATCCTTCAGCTCTATCAAAGCGACTGTGTAAGTATATAATATGTAATCTTAATGTAGCATAACGAAGTAGTCTCATCCCATTAAAAGCTATAATTTYACACTGGATTACAGATAAATCTTGTTTTGTTTCAGAGGATCATTTGCATCCCCATCACAATAAAAGAAACTGATGCATTATGTCATTTTTCAATGATGAATAATTAGAAATACATACTAATTGCACTTATCCTAATAAAATATTAATTATACTTACATGCAGACCCTATTAAAATCATTTCTTTCAAAGAATAAATATCATTTCATTAAGCTGTTTTTGTTTGTGCAGTTAGCACTAATTTGTATAATATTCCCATTTTTACGCAATGGTTCACACTGTAATTACTGACCGACCAGATGAAACTCTTTTGRACCTTACAGGCTAATAAAAAAACACTTTTAAATTTAATTGTCTGAACATCCTTGCATTTTCCCCCCATGATGTCAGTGTTGTTATCATCCATGAAGCACAGATTGCAAAACGAGACAAAACTAACTACCAGGAAGTGGACTGTCCAGTGTGCAAACTCTGTTAATTAAAAAAACCTCTTTGCTAAGAAAACATGCTTATTGTAATAATGTGGTGCTGCACAAGGCAGCCAGCCTGCTCTTCCTTCTTGAGTTCCTTTTAAATATACCAAAAGGGAACAAAATGTACYTTTTGCTGTGCTGAAATCCTGTAAGGTGTTGTCAGAAAACTGCACACAGTGCGTTTGTTTCCTCAAGCAGCTGTGATGCTTTAGAAACAAGAAGCTAAAAATGTTAATGAGTTCAGTCTTCTTTGGACAAAGCCTTTGTGTACTGCTGCTGCTSGTGTGTAATTTTGCTTTGGTGTTCAATTGTCTGCCCCCCCCCCCCCCTTTTTTAGCAAGTATAAAGACCCAAAGGAAAATGCAGGTAGCTCTGACTGAGTCTGATTTGAGCTTAAATAATTTTGCTCAATACACGCATTTGTGAGACTAAAAGTTGAAGATACAATATTGGTCAGCAGCTTGYAGCAGACAGACTTAGACAAGAACTGAACACAAAACACTAAAGATGGGTGGTGGTGGGGGGCATTTTCTCCAACATGTACGCCTGTTTTCTGTTTCCAACTACATTTAGATTGCAAACAGGTGGATCTTATTTAACTAATCATGTTGCTTCTGAAAATAATGGTTGGGGCTTTAAAGAAAAAGGGGGAAAATACACTGTAGCCTATTTCACAATTAATTATGACCCCCGCACGTGAAGCGTAAGCGGGAGTCATATTGTCTTTGTACTGTTTATTTATTTTTTTCTTTATTTTTTTCAGTGAGTTTTGGTCAACCGTACCACAAGAATTGCTGCACCGATCAACATGAAATTTGGCAGGACTGTGGATGAGTCTGACCTACACTGCGCCAGCC
>NW_013952504.1:1530915-1533015 GCF_001266775.1 Austrofundulus limnaeus | reverse complement strand
GGGTATCTGGACTAGGGCTGCACCGATTATTTGAAATAATCGATGACGTCGATTATGTAAATTTATTTGCTGTATTACATAACCACCACGTTAATGTTCATGCAATTCCATTTCGGTACCTAAATGCATCATTGCGACCGTATTGGCATAAGAGTGGTGAGTTTTCCATGCTTGTCCTGAACGCAGCATCACGCAGGAGCGTAARGACAGCACACATGACAGCATAAATGGACTTAATCTTGTTCTTTCATTATTCAAGATGATCTGTTGTAGTTCAGTGATTTTATTCACTAATGGCCAGCCTGAACCGTTAGGTGTAGTGGTCGACTCTGGTAGCACCTTGTTCATTGATTTGTGTTAAATGAATAAAGTCTTTCACATTGTGAAATGTTTACTCAATTTTAAATGTTTAAAATGTTAAATTTGCATTTAAAAACAACCTGATCATGACTATAATATACATTTAAGAATTTCTATTAACATGAGAAATTAATACGTAACGATTAATAATAAACATGAGTAATGTTGAGTCATTTACTCAAACATTAGTTTTTTAAACTTGAGTTCTTTAGAAATGGATTATCTTGGGACACAACACTTAAAGTAAACAGAGCTTGTTTAGTTTTTGATTTTGTAAAATGCAAACAAACATACCAGTGCAGTCACTTACCCAAAACGGCTTTCATAATGGTTACTAATTTGGGGACTTTTCAAATGACTCTTGGGTACCTAAGAGTTTAAACTTGGATGTGGTTGCTATTTTGTATAATGCATGTGAAATATTTTACATTGTAGAAGGTTTTTTTTTTTTTTGCTAGAACTTAAAGCCAATTGAGACTTCAAAACTAAACTATTAGATTAGCATTACAATAAAATTCTAACCGGAAACTACAAAGGCATATCCAATTTGGGCTTAAAAATTCAATGCAGGGTCGTTAACATCAACAGGAAGTGTTCACACAGTAGCAGGCAACTTAAATAATATTTGTATTTTTGTGTGACGTACCATGGCTACGTTTGTAGTATTTTTAAATGACCTTTTCTGTCAACTGTCACTCCAGTTTAATCAACTCTTGGTCTGCTTTGCAAATTACCCCTCTGACCTTTTGGGTGAGCTGTCATCATATCACACTGTCTAATTATTTTGAGGTGTCAAAAGTAGGCAGTTTAAACAAGGTGGCTTGAAAGCCAAGGTGACTGATATCACTTTATTGCACAATGCAATTACAGGCCTGGGCTAAAAAAAATAATTTACCTGCATTTGATAAAAACGTTTAGGTACAATCTGCTCATACAATGCTGCTTGGAAACAATGGGGCAGTTATAGGGGGCTGGATTTTCAGCAAATTACTTTTCTTTTTTCAAACATTATCTAGATTTGAATCACCTATTTGCTCTATATTTATTTTCCAGATTTTATTGACTGAAAATTAAATCTTTGATTTGAAAACAAGCATTTATTCTATAGTTCTTGCCTGACATTTAGCTAGCGTTATTTTTTTTTAGAGTTTACCTTTGAGCCGTATACATGCACATTAGACAACTAGTGGGCTAAATAATCAGAATATTTCAAAATAACTATCTTTACTTTGATATTTTATTCTTATTTTTTGTGTTTATTATTCTGCTGTGTTGTGGAATATGTTATTCTAATAAGCTTCTTCATTGTTGATTTTCCCTTTGGGGATAAATTAAGTATTTATCACAATGGAAAAACATGTCCATCACAGCTCAGGCTTCTTGATCCCATCCTCCTCCACCTTCATTATTGCACTTTGCACAATAAAGTCACTACAGTCCTTTAACACATATGAAACAAAGAGGCAAAATAAATGGCTTCAGTTTAATGAATTGCAACACCACGGTAAAGAGCTTCAGGTCAGGTCAGTTTTTAGCCACTTCATACCCTTACACTGCCAGTGTGGGTCCAAAGGGAGTCATGGTAAAAGGGTAAGAAGACTTGGTCTTAATACAAATATCCAGAACTGCAAAAGTTCAAAGTGGTGAAGAAACAAAGTGACCAGCATCAGATGTTGTAAATCAACTGCAAGAAAAAGAGATGAAAACAAAAGCAGTCCACCTAC
This sequence comes from Austrofundulus limnaeus, assembly GCF_001266775.1. Lineage (NCBI taxonomy): Eukaryota > Metazoa > Chordata > Actinopteri > Cyprinodontiformes > Rivulidae > Austrofundulus > Austrofundulus limnaeus. The sequence continues at coordinate 1,530,931 of NW_013952504.1, read as the reverse complement.
AACAACAGCATAATAA
>NW_013952504.1:1529497-1530454 GCF_001266775.1 Austrofundulus limnaeus | reverse complement strand
CAAAACAAAGTAAAACAACAAATCCAAAAACAAAAAGATTCATGTCAGCATAACATGTCCGAAAGGGAGTAGGAAGAAACAAATGCTTATTTAATCCTACTCAATTTTTTGGAAAAAAAAAATCTACCAAATACCAGCTAAAGCCCCCTGGGTGTATTACAGTATATACAGCATATAAAGTATACATATTATCCATCCATCCATTATCTATTCCCATTTTCTCCTTTCAGGGTCACTGGTGCCCATATCCAGCAGTCACAGRGTGAGGGGCGGGGTACACCCTGGACAGGTCGCAAGTCCATCACAGCATATTTTTAGACAAAAGAAAATCAATAACGTAAATAAGTGAACAAATGATCTGTGAAAACACCTGGTGACAGTCAAAGCCCCTCATTGTCCCTGTACCCTGTAAAAACACACATTTTTATACAGTCTGTTGAACTGAGATACTTGAACATTGAGTGCCACATACAACCGGTTCCATAATTTCACTCCATGTGTAGAAATGCAAAAAAAAAATTATAACCACTTCAGTAGAAAGCAGTACTAAYTATCTGAATATTAGTATCTTAGTTTCTTCATCATCAGTGTTTTTTTAGATAGACAAGAAAGAAGATGAAAGAAAGGAAAAAAAGAAGGAAAGGAAAGAAAAGTTACAATGTAATGGAAAAAGGTGAAAGAAATAATTGATATGTGAGATATATGTCAGAAAACAATACAATCCATCCAACATCTGTCTGCACACCTGCAAAGAATTAAGGTTACAAAACATWGCAAAGGCAAACATACTGTATATACATTTAGACAGATAAGCAAACACCCACCTGTATATACCTGGTGATCATTCAGAACCCCTCAGATCTGAACACCTGTCTGTGTGTGGTTGTGAGCAAGCATAAATTTGCAGGACTTCTCCAACGGAATGTATAATAGTGACTGTGGGGGGAGTCTCAGAGC
>NW_013952504.1:1525160-1528397 GCF_001266775.1 Austrofundulus limnaeus | reverse complement strand
GTTAAAAGGAGAGGAAGAAGGGGCAGAGGCTGGCGGGATGCCAGTTTTCCCCTCACCCCAACTCTACCCACCCCTAAGTGTCTACGTGCAGCTATTGGGGGAGGGCACAGATATTGGTGGTCATAGAGTGCACCCCCCCCCAACCCACAGTTTCTATATGTGAATGTCATGAAGATGTTATAGTGACTGTCTAGAGTGTGTAATAAAATTGGGGTTTAGGCGGCTATGCAAAACTTTTCTAATGTTGTACAGACACAGAGATGTTTTAGTTTGCGTTAACTCCATCTCTACTGAAAAACATTTTCTGAATATTTCCAGGAAGGAACTTGTTTGCTACTTTGTACATAAATTGTGCTGCTTGAAAGTGAACCAGGTCAGGAAATTTGAATGGTTTGGATTTTAAAAATAGTGAATTTGTATGATCTTTGAAGTTGGCATTGTTAATCATTCTTATGACTTTTTTTCTAGTATTGATAGTGATCTTCTTATACATTTTTAAGTATTGCCCCAAACCTTCACACAGTGATTTTTGTTCCAGGATGTATCTCGCCTTACTCTGAAATGAGATGCTTCTTGACCCTTTATTGTGTACGTGTTGTGTGGTTCCCAGCTTATTTTGTTGCAGATAGATAGATAGATAGATAGATAGATAGATAGATAGATAGATAGATAGATAGATAGATAGATAGATAGATAGATAGATAGATAGATAGATAGATTTTTATTTTTGTAACATGTATCTAAGTAGTTCCACACAAATATAGCAGTTCGGCTGAAATAAGCTGTCTTCTGTATGCATCACTAGTTCATGTCTTTGATAGTTTGATATTTGTCAGTCATCACATCTCTGAGCAACATTTATTCATGTTTGACCTTAAAACCCAAACAGATCAACTTGGAAATCCTTCATGTTTGACTGAAGTAAATAACATGTATATTTGACTAACTCACACATTTACTTCAGCTGTACTTGGACCAGTGTTCAATGACAACAGAAATGTGTTTTATAAGCAGCTACATTGAAAACATAAATCATATGAATTTGATTAGTGATTCTAAGGAGCCAAACCAAAGATGGCAAAATATTCCCTTTTTAAAATAAAACCAGGCTGGGGCTGAGTGGTTAAGGGAGTCGTCCTCAGAGTTGGCGGTTCAATTTCATCTCTATTCAGTCACGTTTTTGTGTGTGTCCCACCGGTGTATGAATATGATTTAAAGCACTGATTAGTCTTCATAGGATGATCTGTCTGGGTTAGTTTTGTTGAGACTAGTGCAGTGTGAATGGGTAAATGAGGACGGATTGTAGTGTAAAGTGCTTTTAGTTAGGGTTGGGCAATATTGGCAAAAAAAATTAATCAAGATTAATTGTGGTATTTAGCTGATAACGATTAATTTGATAATTAATTCCCTGGAGTCCCTGGACACCCTTATGTCTTGGTAACATGACCAATTCAGTGGGAAATATTTGCTCTTTGTAAAAAATTGTTCCAAATTGTGTAAAAAATTCAGATTTCATCACATTTTAAATCGTGTTGATAGATAAATGAATTACAGCATTTTATTTTTAATGTTCGTCATATTTTAAGTGGAGAGGAGCACCGAGCGGACTGACCGGAGTAATCCCCAGTCAGTCTGCCTGGTGGCATTAAACGTAWTAATCGTCAAGTGACAAAAAATAATAGAGTAATGTTTTACTGATGATTAATTGCACACGATGCGATTATGCACAACCCTGCTTTGAGTGTCCTGGTTGGATAGAAAGGCACTATATAATTACTAAGGGTGCAACGATACAGGAAATTCACGGTTCGGTTCGATACTTTAGTCTCACGGTTCGATATTTTTTCGATGCAAAAAAGAGAAATTTCCATGTCCCTTTAAACTTGTAATTTATTTATATTAATTATGAACATTTGTTTAAACCTCAAAAGAACAGATTTTAAATTAAATGTTGCTGAAACAGTAAGTTTCTCAGTGGACCTGCGCTCAAAAATGCAGCCTAGGTGGAGTAGTCGAACACAGATCCACTGATCCTTCAACACAGAGCATCTTCAGAAGACAAGTTGATAAAGTAAATTTTAAAAATCTGTATTGTTCGATACAGCACTGTTCGATACGGTTCGATACGGGTACATGCATTGTTACAGTCCATTTACTGTTTACAGTTACAGTAACTTGACGACTTGCAGTAGCTTCATTTCTTTCCTGCTAAACCATGCTTTATTCAAGTAAACTTTTTTAGAGATGGTGTTCCTWTTTCCACAATAACTTTGAATGATACTTAGTTTTAGATCTTACTGTTTTCATGTCAAAAGTTTGGAGACATGTGGTGTAACACCACCRCAAGTATAATGTAGTATTGATGTTGTGGATTTTTTTTATTAAAAGACACATATTTCTCTGTAATTAGCAATTCTTAGTCTTTTGTGATTGAGGAATTATAGGTTGATTTTTTTATTTGAAACGTTTCTACATCTCTACATCTACACCTTCCTACACCTCCATCAGACTGCAACAAAAGGGGAGCAGTTAGAAATAATGTTCAAGGAATAATTCTGTCGTGAAACAGCAGTGTGAAGAAACCTTGTTTCACTCCGTCCCTGATGCCAGGCGACATGTGTGTGATTGACATTCCAGTTTTACTTGAAAATACTGTGATTCTTGTTCTGCGCAAGGCTGTTTCACTCCAATAAGTCCTGCTGCCAAACTAATTGGGCTTGGTGTGAAACCTCAAACTGTTCAGCAAGCTTTGACAGGCGAGAGAAAACAGTGACTGCTACAGTTGTGTGTGCTTTAATAAAAACATGTGTCGGTTTGCATCACAGGCTGTCACGCTAAAACTGAAAAAAAAAATGCTCACTGCTCTGACATTGACAAGATGCAGTTGACAAGTTTAGTAGAGAAATTTCACACTTTTTAGAAAGATATTCTAATGAAACAGATCTATCTTTTTCAAKAACTAAAAACTGTTTAAATTTTGAACAAAATTAAGCTGTAACAACAACCTCAATTGACATTTAGTGGCTTTGATATAAAGTGTTTTTTATGCAGGGTTGGTGAGTAACTAGTTAAATGTAATGGTGTTACGTAATGATCTTATAAACTAATATTAAATGGAAAAATTGTAAATAAAACTTCAACTAAGAAAATAACTATGATTACAATTATCCATGTGAAAAAGCTATGTTGTAAGATTAATATAATTTATGAAATGGGGGAATCAAAGAATGAAAAAAA
>NW_013952504.1:1522920-1524671 GCF_001266775.1 Austrofundulus limnaeus | reverse complement strand
TATATATATATATCGTATTTTTCGGACTATAAGCCGCGATTTTGTTCCTGAATTTGAACCATGCGGCTTACAGTCCGGTACGGCTTATACATGGATTTTTTCCTTCAGCCACCAGGGGGCTCTTATGCTCCATTTGCTTCAACCACTCGCTTCAAAAAAAGAAGAAAAAAAAAGAAAAAAGCGATCGCTTCCAGAGCCGACTGTTGTACCAGGAAGCAGCGATTTAAAGATAGTCAATGGCCAAAAACTCATAAAAGGGGATAGCTTTTTTGAGCTTGTTTAACTCCAACCCTGAAGAGGAGGACTTCGATGGTTTCAGTGCGCCGGAGAACAATGAATGAGACTTTGTTGGACCAGAAACGGTTAAAGAAAACTACCAAAATAAGGTCAGTTAAATTAACTGTATTCCACTGAACTTTACTGGTTATTCCTAAAGGTTTGCTTTTTATGTTTTTAATTCCAGACCTCTTGCTTTTTTTCCGAGAGTTTATTATTATTATTATTATTATTTTGTCACTGATGATGAAGAAATAAATAAACTAATTAAACTAATATTTGGTTTCATTTTCTACTGAAGTGACAAAAAAAAAGAGAAAGCAACACTGAACAGATACCGCTGTGTGACGCAGCTTTTTGCAGCTCGTTTAGCTCCGAAACTGAAGAGGACCGCTTACTGATGGGGGGTGGGGGGTGCAGTTTATAGTCCGATGCGGCTTATACGTTGATGTTCGCGCGTTTTTAAAAAAAAATGGCGTGTGCGGCTTATAGTCCGGTGCGGTTTATAGTCCGAAAAATATGGTAAATGTCTTTCAGACTACACATGCCCTCTCAGAATAACAACTGCTGTACAGTAGTTTTGGATATTTGGCCTTGGCTAATCCAGAATGATGAACAGAGAATGATTAACAGCATAAATATTACTAGTATTTATTTAAAGAATGTACAACATTGTTTTTAAATAAAAAATACAGAACATGAAAAAGTCTGCTATTTGCATTACTTGAATCTTATGTATCTTTCACCTCAATAACTAAGATGTGTGGTCATCACAGGTGGGCAGCGCTAATTTAAAAATTAGTTCCGCAATTTTTAAAGCGCTTATGAAAATATTTAGGTCCGCAATTTTTAATGCGCTGATGCCATAGAAAAATTAGCGGAAGCTAGTTTTAGACCGTAGGTTTAATTTGACACTTTCTAGCTGACTACAATTTTGTACACATTATATGTACAGCATATAGTGGTGTATGAACCCTTGTACAGCTTGTTTTACAACTGCCGATTGCTGGGATCTGATTTCCTCAAACAGAACTTTGGCTCATGGTCTAAAATTTAAAAACTTGTTGAGGCTTGCAGTTTGGCTGATTCTTTAAAAAGTTGTTGATTGCGGCTGCTTCTTTGTCTTTTTCTTTTTTGTGTGTTTTTTTTAAAAGAAGCATCAACAAAATAATTTTAAAACTGTTTATTGGAAAACTGAAGTGATGCACTCTGAGTACATCTGTGACGGGAAACGAAAAATACATGTAAATGTGTCCAGCGTGAGATTCTGCTGCTCAGATTGTCCTCTGTGGGATCAGAAATGATTTTTAGATGCAGGAAATTTATACATTAAATGAATGGAGATGAATTAGTGAGAAAATTGTCGAGTGTAAAAATTTGCCACTCGTGTGTGGGTGTTGGTGTGTGCACGAGTGTGCTGCAGTGGTGCAAGCCATTTCCACCTTTACACGTCTTTAATAAATGACTGTAAACAC
>NW_013952504.1:1519632-1521805 GCF_001266775.1 Austrofundulus limnaeus | reverse complement strand
GGGAGAAAAGAGATCTGTTCTCTCTTCTCCTGTAACTTTGATAAACATTCTCTGATTATCAAAATGTGTAATACTTTCAGTTAAGAGAACCATAAATCAAATAAAATAAGATTCTTCTGTTTTTATCTGATTTAGAAGGAAAGTGGCCTAAATACAGTTCTAAGTGGAACAGAGTTTGTGTCCATTCGAGGTCCCATCAGAGGACTGAGAGTCCAAGACAGTTCCTTGATTATTTGACTCGAGGTGACCCCTACAATCTTGTGGAGCTGAGGAACCACCACAGCCGAGATGCTCCGAATCAACACGCTGAGTTCTTTCTCAGTGGGAACTACAGTATAATGTTTCCTTCACACACCTCACTCTCCTCAGCCGTGCACGCTCCGCAGGCCACGCGCTCCGCGTGCGACTCCAACCGCGCGACAACAACACAAAAACTCCACAGTCCACAGTAGACCGGAGGCTCCCCGATCATTCCCAGGCCGACCCACCCTCCTATCTGAGGCCAAATGATCCTCAGACCCGGTCGGGGCCCAGCCCCACCATCGCTCGAGTCCAAACAACAAAAATGAAACAAAAAAATCTAATAGCGTGTTAGATTTTTTTTGTTTTGTTTTTGTTTCACTTTTATTGTTCAAACTCGAACAATGATGAAACTGAACCCCGGGACCGAAAACCACCCAACCCCAGACAAGAAAACAGACCAGCCCAAAAATGATGAAAGAACCCCCAGTCCACTGCAAACTGCACAGTGTCTATAACGTTGCTACGCAGTTGGAACCACACACAGAGCGCACGGCCCAGGGAGCGCAGCGCACACACAGATGAGGAGAACAAAACGTGTGAAAGAAACACCCCAGTTCTCACCGAGAAAAAACCCAGCACACCAATTCAGAACATCTCAGCTGCTACAACTCCCCCGCCCCACAAGACACAATATTTGCTGCGTAAAGTTGTGCGCATGGATCATCTGTCAGCTGTTCCCAGTCCCACACCGCGGCAGGAACTCACAGCGCAGACGCTCCTGCTTACATCCAGAAAACAGAACAGTCATATTTCTGTGGATTCAGGTCAGATTTGTGAKTTTGTGGGTTAAAACTGTCGGCTGAAAAACTTTGCGTGGCTGCCACACATTCTCACAGCAGGTGGTTTTGGTTTTAATATACCCCAACGTGGGCGGAGAACCTGGCGCACACAATTTTTTATGTGTATGCACCGTTTTTACATGAGGTCCCTGGAGACACACTTCAGACGAACCTCAGATCTGAACCTCAAATCAGATCCAACCACAGCAGGCGCGCCGCTGGAGAAGGGCGGATGCGTCATACCACACAAAGCATTGTGGGAGGCGTGTCTTCATTTTTAGTTTAGTTTCAATTGTTTTTTTCATTTCATTTAAAACCAAAAATTTTACACACATTAAAAACAAAAGCTATACACAACATATATATGCACACACACAAACAAAATATGCATAAATATACAATTTCAGAACCGTCACGCAGAACAGTTATTCACAGGATAAAGCTCWGTGTTATTTCTCCATACACCAGTGTTTCAATGCTGTGATTCCTCATGGTGTTGGTCACTGACAACAAACCCTCTCTGCTGTTCAAGAAAATAACAAAATTCTTAGGGAATTTTATTTTCTATGATACCAGTTGGTGTTCTACTGCTGTTTTAAATGAAAAACCATACCTTCTGCTGTTCAAGGTGATGAAGACTTGTAGATAATTAGTTATTAGCGGTACTGTGTTTTAATATTAGAAAGTGCAAATCGGCTTATAAATTACAAAAATTAGTAAGACAGCTAAAGCGCAAATTAAATATTTAGGTCTGCAATTAGCAGATGTGCGCTTTAGCGGACTGATGCCCACCACTGGTGGTCATAAAAACTATTTCAGATATCTGGAATGTAATTGCGGTGAAGTCAATTATATGTAAAAGCGCCTACGGTACAAGTGAGCTTCCTCATGCTGCTGAAATGATCTGCTGCGCTCCCAGAGCAGAACCCGACTGCAAGATGGACTGCAAGCAACCGCTCACATTTCATCTCCACAAAATTTTCCAACTCTGGTTCAAAACAGAAGACAAAAAAAGGTTGTTTTGCTACATGCATGCTTGCATGTGTGTGTGTGTGTGTGTGTGTGTGTGTGTGTGTGTGTGTGTGTGTGTG
>NW_013952504.1:1514752-1519599 GCF_001266775.1 Austrofundulus limnaeus | reverse complement strand
GTGTGTGTGTGTGTGTGTGTGTGTGTGTGTGTGTGTGTGTGTGTGTGTGTGTGCATGTTTTTGCTGCATGATTGGGACAATTTTTGACCATTTTCCCAGTACACACAGCCTGGTGAGCTTAAGTTTTCGATCAGGTTCACCTGTGAGGTTCGGTTAGTCCAGGGGTGTGCAATCCTGGTCCTRGAGGGCCGCAGCCCTGCTTATTTTACTTTTTCCCCCTGCTTCAACACACCTGATTCAGTCATTAAATCACTTCTTCCAAGGTCTGCAGTGTGTTGGAGCAGCGAAACAAGTAAAACATGCAGGGCTGCGGTCCTCAAGGACCTGGATTGTACACCCCTGAGTTAGGCTACAGAAAAAAAATGGAAGTCGATGCAAAGTCCCCACGAAAATAAAAGAACAAACGTGTGTGTGTAGAGCGAAGTGTGTTGATACTGCTGGACTGATTTTTTATGGGACATGGAGACTTTTTGTTTCAGCGGACAACTGCTCCTCCTCGTCCTCGAACGACTGGTCGCAGTCCGGTCCTGGTCCAGTACGACTGGAAATATTTTTTGTCGCAATATTAAAAAAATCAGGTTGCATTTGTGACCTAATTAGTCGCACTCCAGAGCCCTGAAGACTAAAATAAGGTTTTTGGCCATCAAGGTCACCACTGTCTGGGCACAAACCTACTGCTTTTCGTAGTTTYCGTTGTTGGTTTATTTAATGAGGATGGAGTGCATTGATGAACAAGAATCTTTTTGTCTCCATTTAATTTAGCTTAATTTTAAATATATTTGTAGAAATATTACTTATTTTTGAAAATCCATTCAGATTCCTGGTTCTAAGGCAACATCATAGAAATATTACAAATGTTTTTTGGAAACCACTGTATGCACAAAACTTAGAACAGCTGCTTAATAATATTTAATGATTTTACTTGCGTGCTGTGGAATGTTATGTGCCACAGTTTTTATTTAATTTTATTCTCAGCATGAACTCACATTAAAAAGAGGTACTGATGTCTGACTCGTGAAGACAGTCAGTTACCCAATGAGGATCTTCCTTCAGAACAAGTACGGATATTGACAAGTTTTATTCGTTTCATGCTCGTACTTGTCAAAAATGCATTATCCATAACGGATACTCGTCTGAAACAAGTATTCGGCTCAACCCTATTATTTAGTCTCCATTTAACCTAATGAACATTTTTAGCTTGTGACTGGAAACTGGAATACCTAGAGGATACTTACTCAAATAGAGGTAGAACATGTAAACACCATCTAGAAAGGCAAACAAGGAAGCAAGTTATTTTCCATCATTTTTTATTATTATTTTTTTACAAAATATTTTATCCATGTTACTGTTGGTGGCCCCCTGCTGGTGTGGAGGCCTCAGTTAGCAAGCCCTTTGTGCTGGCTCTGTGCATCAACCTCGTTCAGTCWGTTTCTTGTGTCTTATAGCACCAGAGACCATATTGTGAATCTTATCTTGTTTTCTCCACTATGCAATTGATCTCATAGTGTGAATGGGAAACCTGCCAGCTTTACCTAATTGGGTTTCAAAAGATTGCTTCCTTGTTAGAGGCTTACATCAGTTTCTCTACCTATTAGGGGAAGTGAAATAAATCTCATTGTCATTTCCTTTGTCTTTTATTGGAGGACATTATTAAAGGTGTGCATTTTTTATGTCATGCTTCCTCATATTACAGTTTCCTCAAACCAAATTAGTGTACCTAAAGCCACCCAGGTCTTCTAATTTATGTTAATATTTAGTTAGGAGCTTCTAAAACCTTTGTGGTTTATTATATATATTGTACAGATGTGCGTATGTTGTTGGAGGTAGGTTGACAGATAAAAACTGCATGTAGTCATAGGCATAGACAATGCAAACTGAGCCGCATCTTCCCTTGCAGTGATTTCTCTGCACTTTGCAGCACAGCAGTGTGTGGATCATTCAGTTTTTGTGCAGCTGATAAGACCCTTTTCACACTTCCTTGCAGTTTGTGACAGGATTCAAACCCCATGTTCAGTAGAAAAAAAAAGGATTTGCATACTAATTTCAGTGTCCCTACACTTCTACCAAGCAACAGCGGGATCTGTGTGGCCATGTCCTGACGAGTGGCTTAACAAACTATCCCCCAGTCACTTCTCCACCTACTGTGGCTTCCTATTAGTGAATGCTAAATGTTTGTCTGCATGCAGAGTGGAAGCACAGCGTTTAATTGGCTGCTATGATTGATCTAGACAGCGTGTATTAGTGAACATGAGTCGGGGGTGGCAGAGTGCTTTTCATCTGCTGCTGTCACAATTACTACAAACAGCTGAAAAAAGGTATTTTGTGTGGAAAACATGTTCATACTTTGATTAAATAAAATCTATTTTCTTTCTTTTTTTTTTCCAAAACCCAAATGTTAGTGTGGTGCTGCCACTGTCTCTGTTTGACATAGTGGCACTGTAGCCACCATTGTAATTGATGAGGCCTAAAACCTGAGGACATTTGTACATGTCCGCTGAGGGCTTATTAACAAGCTAACATTTAAAAGTAAAAGACAAAAACCTTATAAGCTTGAAAAACTAGAAACACATGCGAACCCAGCTTTGGCATTTAAAACTCTGTGTCTGCATTCATTAAAAAGATGCAGCGAGAAAACTGTGTAAGCTATGCATATGCTGYTTTTTAAGTCCGGCCTCGAAGGATCAGTGTTCGGAACATTTGGGGGTTGTTTTGCCTCATATATAAAGAAATCTGTGTGACTTAGAGTAACAAACAGGGTGGTGTTTACCTGCTGTTCTATTAATCAGCAATGAAACAATATGATTTATTGTCTACAAATACAAAAGATGAATGGTTATGTAATTGCATGAGTCTGCATGTATGCATTTGTTTGTTTGTCTGATAGTAAAATACTGTATTTCATAAACCAGGGAACAAATTTAATTGAAACACTCATAATTGGATGTTACGGGTGTAACAAGGTCTTATGAGAAAGTGTTTTAGTAGAAGCTAATCAAAAGGTGATTTACACAAAGACAGAATCGAAAAAAAGTGTTGTATAAAAACCCAGTACATTGTGTTTGTTCTAATTTCTCTTGTAAATTCAACATTTAATTGAAATATTGATGTATGAATATTGTGACATAGAAATAATAAAGTAAACATTGAATAGGTCCTCTCGACTTCTTCTTGTTGAAATGTTTTGTCTCTTCTCCAAGGAGTTTCAGGTAAACTCAGCCTTATAAGCAGTACTTCCACTTGCTGGACAAACAAGTATAAAGATGACAATCCAATTGGGTGTTCACATGCAAAAAAGGACCTTCAGCACAGCAATAGATTGTTAGTGTCATGAATATCCCTGTTCACAGAAGACCATCAGCACCATCAGCCTAACACAAGTAAGATTCAAAGTACATTTGTTTTTGTTAGTATTAAATTGATTTAAAACATTTTTCTACTTGAAACCTCCTTCCGCTTCTGTCCCACCCATTTCAGCAAGGGGCCAGGTGGATGGGTGTGATCTGTGATGGGGAAGCTCAGCTTGGAGACACAATCCAGAAGAAGAGCTGATCCTCATTGGAAAGTCCCCACAAGGATAGAGAGACATAGTGGCTGTGTATGCATTTCTACAAGGAACGCTAGTACTTTAATTTAAAGTTGTAATTAGCTTAAATTAAGACCTGCTAAAAGTTCATATAGATTATTCTTACAATTTGAAGTTTGCTCATATTTTGCATCATGTGGTACACATCTGCAGTGTTTGCCGTTTAGCTTGATTTATTTGCCCACATAAGAAACGTGCCATTTGACTTAACATGGCACTAAATCTCACGGGTCTCCTCCAGGTGATCTGCTCTGAGTTCCATTAGGCATAAAGACAGAATCAGGACACACACTGTACCATACAGCAAATGACCCAAAGAAAACTTTCTGGCAGCAAGAAACCTGCAAGCAACAAAATAATGCCTATTTGCATTTTTCATAAACACTGCAGAAAAATATTACTTTCCACTGTTTAAGCCCACAGAGTGAGTCTATCCAATAAACATGCAAATTTCACCCATTGTGACATTAATCTTTTGTAACTAAGGAGTTGTAAAATAAACCAACAAGGTATAAAATAAAAGCAAACATGTTTTCACCTTTTTTGAAAATGTAGTCCTTGCCCAGCATATAAAGATTTGCACACTCTGACAGAAATAATATGTAATACTTTCCATAAACTCTGGTACTACAAATTATTCTTGTTATAAATGTTGCAATTGTATGATGTTTTAAAGACGTATCCACATTTTTATCCACTGATACTATGCCGATTTTTAATACGTCTTTATCTTTCAGATTTGTTTCTTTAGCTTTTGAAACCAATGCTATTTTGCCTTTAATAAAGACATCAAACCTTGATCTACGGATATAACTATAGACCTATTTCCAAATGATCTTTTATCATTAAACTAAAAAAGCAAATTATGCTATTCTTTTATTAAACCACCTAATTTTAATAAACACACACTAAACCTAAAGCGCAAAAGCACTAAATGCAGACCCTAATTTCTCATTTGCGCTTTAGAGGTTTTACTAATTTCTTCAAATGATTTGTGGATTTGCACTTTCTAAATTTTAGAATTGAGTAGCGCTAATAGCAAATAATGTTTCAAATTCGATCGTCAATTTTGTCTAAAATACTGGGAAAGAGCTGTAAAATTAACTATGTTTTGTAGCCACATGATTTATTAAAACTTCGTCTGGAAACATGCATGAATCACAAACATGCATGAATGAGTCAAAGTAAGGCTACGTTCACACTGCAGGCAAATCCGACCCAAATCCGATTTTTTTGACCCATCTGACTCATATCCGATTTTTTT
>NW_013952504.1:1510893-1513232 GCF_001266775.1 Austrofundulus limnaeus | reverse complement strand
GTACTATATAACATTTTAGACACATTCTAGACAGTTTATCAGCTAAAAAAAGTTGATTTGGGGGTAAGTTACTCTTTAAAAGCCTGAATTTAGCTTGAAACTCTCAGACTGAAGAAGTCTCTTGGAGGAGAGACGAAACGTTTCATTAGAGAAGAACCCGTCCAGAAGACCTATACAATTTTTTTCTTTTAGATTTTTTACCTGGATTACTGAGATTTATCAGGACATGTAARGAGATCATTACAATTTTCTTTGGCTCTACCCCTGAAATGGCTAGACACCCTATAAAGAACATTAGTGCAAGGTATCATGCTTGCACAACCTTTCGAACAATTCTAGCTATATTTTACACCAACCACCCAGACTGTTTGTGGGGTGTGTCTAGTACTAGTACTAGTGCTTGAAGAAAATGCCCTGACATGATATGAATACTAGTATCAATACTGGGAGACTGTATAAATGCCCAATTGCTCCATGTTTAAGAAAGTTATAAATTCTAATTCAGTAAATACTCTGTATGGTATTAGGTATTGGCAAGTACAAAACCTGAAGTACTTGTTCTTGTACTCTGTTTGATAAAAGCTGGTATCAGGACACCCCTAATATTTACTCACACAGCAATGAACCTTTTTACTAATGAACCCCAAAATTTGAGTAGGGGTTCATTGATAAAAAGTAGACTGGGACTGATGCAAATGCATGTTATAGTCCCATGGTAAAAATATGTATTGCTTGGAATTTTTGAATTTTGAGAATTCAAGACATTGTCTAAAAGATTTTATTTGAATACAAATATAACTACCACTTTTTTTTCTTTTGACAGTTAAACCTAATGATGCTTTCATTTTTATTATTTCATTCACTTGAGATTTCTGCCCACATTATAAATATTGATTGGCACGCAAAAGTTCAAACATCTCTAATCTGAAATAATACAAGTTTGTATGCCTCCTTACCAGTATACAGTATATATTGGAAGGTTGGATGAATAGATCTGTTGCCATGAAACTAGAAGAATGAACTGCATACTGTACTGCTTCCTCTCCTCTGACACTTGGCTGAGGGAGGCAGCTGCCTTAATCAGTACTGCTTTAAAATTACTTGATGTTTTGGAGAAGCATATGGCCTCTGTGACCTATCATTATGGTTTGTGTTGACCTGGTTGTAAAAGCAGGCACGGATGTTCTGGTATTAACTTGTTTCACTTTGCCAGTGCAAAACAAGTCTAAATTCCAACCTCTCCTCCAACCTGTCTTTGCTTATTTCTTTCTAACAGGTTAAAGAGCAGAACAATGTGAAATAACACACAAAGATAAACATTTTATTTTATTCACTATGACAGTTTTTGCGAGCTATATCCTATTTTATCTTATGACAGTGGCCCCTATTGTAATGCAGGTTGTGGCAGTTGTACAGGTAGTATATGTTCTCTAAATGTTGAGCTATTAGTCCAGCTAGAATCTGCAGCACATGCAGATCTGGTTCAAAGCTGCAAACATAACAGCATTTACTTTAAGACGATGATGAAATTTACTTTATTTTATTATCTAACATGTGGGAGTCAAAAGCAGCTGCCTGTTGTTTTAAGGACTGTACATTTTCTCATGCAACATACAACACATGTGCTTTAGATCCAATATATGCACTATGTTTTAACAATTAATTTTGGAAAGTTACTGTTGCAGGAAGAATTAGATTATGTAGAAAACATTGTACTTTATAAATTAATTTAAATGTTGCTCAAAAGCCAGAATTATTTAACCATTATTTTGCTGCCAGATTAAATGTGTTATGCTCTTTTATTTTTCTTACTGTAGGTTACACCAGTAGTTCTCAAATATCTAATAAGGTGTACCACCTCAGCAAGTACTAAACTATCCAAGTACCACCTACTGCCACATACTGTAATATTAAYGAAAAACAATTGAACAGACTCATATATGACAAATAAGCAAACTGGCTAAACTTCTAACTACGATATTACCCTGATTAAATAACACTGTTTACAACGGGCTCATGAGGATAGCACTACAGTTACTGCCAGCTTGTCTCTTTTTCTGTCCCGGAGCAACTGAAAACATTTTTTTAGATAACTTTAAACAAACTTTAAAACATCTATCTAATATGTAGTGCATTTACTAAATGCACTGCATATTAGATGTAGTCCAAAATGTCCTGATGCATCTCAGTAATCCAGGTAGAAAAAAATCAAAAAGAAAATATAAGTAGGTCCTCTGGATGGGTTCTTCTTTACTAAATCGATAGATACATAGATAAATACACTAAATAGAGCTCATCAAGCCTATATATTGTTAGGTGATGATCCTCTTTTGCATGTG
>NW_013952504.1:1508657-1509793 GCF_001266775.1 Austrofundulus limnaeus | reverse complement strand
TTTTTTTCTTTTTGATAGATGTGGTCAAATTTTCTAATGGGCTCTCAAATCTTCTCTATCACATTTTTTCTAGTTTCGATTTAAAGTAAGATTTTATTTTTATTTTTGAACCATTCATCTTTCAGCCTCACGTCACATTCTCAGACAGTTCAATGCCTTGATATTTAACTTGCAAATAATTAAAACCAACCTTTTTCTAATACCACAAAAAAAATACTAAGCCCCTCTTGTGGTACTTGTAACACAAATTGCGGACCACAATATTAGACAACAGTCGTTTTGCACTAAAAGTTCAAAATATTTTCCGAGGTTTATAGGAACTTTTAGTGTGTGTGTGCTCAAATCAAAGTGTGTTTATGTATGGACCAATTACATCACTTTYTGTCCCTCAGTATTCCCTATTGAGTTAGGAAAGCATCTATTCTAAAGCGGAAGCTACAAGTGACCCAGTTAACAAATGGTAGTTATAAAGCTTATTACCAGCCACAGTACTGGCTGTGTGCAAATGCAAAAAATGGAGAACTGGTTTTATGAATAGTAAACTAGTCCCCTGCAGTTCAAAAGCACCCAGTGTTTCTTTTTAGGATTAATAAGTTAATTTGGGTTGTGAAAGCATCGGCGAATCCCTGCAAGATCTAAATGTATGAAAATTGTAATAAAATAAAATAAAATAAATAACAATTTTTTAATTACAATAAATGCTAAGTAAAACAGAGTAAAAGCATATTTTAAGTGAAACAATATTTATTCTTAAAGGAAAGCACCAAAAGTCCTGTATTTTTAGGGTTGGTATTACTTTACTGCATTTTGCACAAATATTTAAACAGGGAATAAATCTACAAATGATTTCAACAGCAAACAACCAAAAGTGTGTGAATGTGAGTGTGAATGGGTGAATGTCTGTTAGTGTAAAGCGCTTTGGGGGTCCGGAGGGACTTGAAAAGCGCTCTATAAGTTCAGTACCATTTACCATTAACCAAAAGTAAAAGTTTAAGGAACAATCATTTTGAAGTGCTATTCCACCAAGTAGTTTTAAATAGTACCATATTAGTTTTGACATTGGTCATCCTTAGCTTAGCATGGTCTTCCTCCATGCTAAGCTAATGACTAGCCAAAACGAGAGCCTTATATATATA
>NW_013952504.1:1504114-1506997 GCF_001266775.1 Austrofundulus limnaeus | reverse complement strand
CATTTGTAATCATCAAAATTAAACGAAATAAACATTTGAAATATATGAGTTTGTATGTAATGTATGAATATAATATACAAGTTTCACTTTTTAAATGGAATTACTGAAATAAATCTACTTTTTCATGATATTCTAATTTTATGAAGCACCTGTACTGTATTTAACAAACATTTTCCTTTTAACAATAATGAGACTCTGTAGTGTAAACTTTCAAAATAAATGTAAAAATGGATCAAAAACAAATATTTGTTTTTACATCAAATATTGGGAAAATTCCCAGGTGTTTTTTTACATTTGCAAAATGGTTTAGATTGACTCCACCACAAATTCTGTCCAACTTCAAAATGTAATATTTTTTTTTGTTTGTAACTATTTATAAAGTCATTCTCAATGACTCCACTGAATGTGCAGCGATGCGTAAAACCGTGCACAAAATGATGACTAAAATTGTTTATCATAAATCTCGTTTTATTTGGAAGTAAATAAAAACAATATCAATAAAAAACACTTATTTTATTGAGTTTGAAGTCCGTGCTATCCAACCCAGTTGAAATGAATGCTCAGCATGCTGTCATATTTATAACAAAAGCCCTTTAAATGCATCATGTGTTTGCCCGCTCCAGAGCGGGTGTCAACCTCTGAGGGCTAATCAGAATTATTACTTTTTCTTAAAATTCCTTTTATGTTTAGTTTGACTTGAGCTTTTTTGGCAAATAAAACAGAGTTCAAGGAAGAGAAGAAGGTTTGTAAGATTTGTAATTAGATCTACATAAAACATCTACTTCTCTTAATGTGTGGGCAATCAGGTAACCCAATGACAACGATCTTCTTCTTTGTCTTAATATTAACAACATTAAAGCTTAATTGTAGTTTTGTGTCAAGGAGTAAATACTGACAAGTTAAACTAACATGTTATCCTGTTCAACATTAGTGACTGTACTAACACTTTTGAAGGGGTTTAAATGCAGGTCACAGTATCTCACCTTTAACATGACAGCGGATTTTTTAAATGCTGTTGGTGGTTTTGTTCCACAGCTGATTAGGCAAACTGTGGGAGTAAAGCAGACATACTGTATCTAACAGCAAGAGAGGTTCATTAAAACTCATGTTGTTGTTGTGTTGTTACAATGGTGAACGGAGAAGAGAATCTCTGACTACGTGTTTGCAGATGAAGAGTTTCTTCCGTCCAAGACTTGTCATTTGATTTGATTCAGAGCTCTGTGTTTTACATTTTTTTTAACCATTTGTACACAGTTTAAGGTCAAGATACTTCCTGCTTGCTTTTTAATAAAATATAAATTGTTGGTTAACATGGTGCACTTCTATATGTAACAGCAGTATTCCACGTGTCTCGTTCACATGCAGATATTTGTGAAATATTTGCAAAACTTTCTGGATGTGCAAATCTAATTTTGACAAGTCCCATGCAGTGAAATAAATTACCCATCCCCTGTGATGTTTGGCTCCCCATGTGAAACCAAAGCAAACCATATTTTTCCTTATTCATTTTTTTTTGTGTGTGTGTAATGAAAACTGATCTGCAGACTGAATGTTAAGGGTAGCCCCTTTTATGCCACCTGCTGCAATTTATGCTTCAATACGGTGCTGTAAATCTTTTCCTCTTTTTTGACATATTTTTGCTGCATGTACCATTCCATTTGTTAGTTGCAGTTTTAGCAAAAAGCTAAAATGGAAAATATGTTCTAGTACATAAATTTAATGCAATGAAACAGAGAAAGTGATGCTTCATCCTTCGGTCAGTTTTATAAATTCTGTCAGGTTGTGAGGTTTTTCATGTAAATCGTCTTTTCTATCACTTATGCACCACATTACCCTTTTATTAGAAGCATATTCTGAAAAGCTAAGAAGTAATTTATTTATGGTAGAGGATCAAATTTGCATGTATTATTTTTACTTCATTAACTGATATTAAAATTAATGACACAATTGGAGAAAATCCTGAATTCATTACTATTCACTGTAGTAAGAAGAATAACGCCACAGGAAGGCTCAGAGGATGACAAACGAGTCGAAACGTCTCAGCACACAGCCACCTGCAGTCAGAAGTCCTCTTAGTTGTTAATGATCACCAGTCGCAATTTTGCCATCAATAAAAGTGACAAGGGGATGTTAAAGGTATTTCCTCAGGAAGACATCCATTTTCCCCATTAGAGCAGAGACAGCAATGTGAAAATGAGCCTTGTGGACTGCTGACTCTTACAGCACACGCTCCTTGTATGTTCCAGATAAAATGTCACCACAATTAGGAGCGGGACTGGGAGAGCAACATGAGGAATGTGTAAAGACCAAAAGAGTGGGGTGGGTTGTGGGGGCCGTGGGAGCTCCCAAGGCTTTGAGCGTCACATTTAAACCTTGTGGTGAATGATGGTGAGAGGAAGAGGAAGAAGAATAATAATATAATTTTCAATTAAAAAATAAGCTCCTTCCCTTTCATCATCATATCAGGACCATGTAGAAGATTTCTTTCAAATTCGTAGCTTAACACTTAGAGTTTCATTCTCATAATTAACCCGTGAGAGTTCGTTATTGCCTGCTTCTTAGCTCTGTAGACAGACCACCTGCGTGTGATTGTGTAGTGCTGGGCGATATGACCCAAATTTTATATCGCTGTATTTTCAACAATTATCCCGGTATCATGGTATTTCTTTTCATCACAGCTCAGCTGATAATAAAATGTCCAAATGTTGCTTATTGATTAGCAAACCACCATCAACCACAGTTACGCTTTCTGCAATACAGAGACTATTAACTTTTCTTTTACTGTACCTCTGTCTGTGTTGCTGTCCTTCTCAGTAGGGCTGCCACGATTATTAAAATAATCGATGACTAATTTAATAATCGATTAATCATTTTCTTTTTTTG
>NW_013952504.1:1501376-1503006 GCF_001266775.1 Austrofundulus limnaeus | reverse complement strand
AGCATGACATTTATTAGGAATAAAGACTTCTGAGTTCTGGTGCATTTCTGCGTGCGGGGGTCATTATGTTACCGCTATCCGGTATCTAGTTATTTTACCGGCTCTGATTGAATAACAACTTCCCAATCAACAAGCTAAGAAGTAGCATTCAACTTAGCATCCTGTTGTTTAATCCTGTAAATGGCGCATGCGTGTCACATCGACGGCAGTCTGGAAGTTGTATTTAATATGTGAACATCCATGCCAAAAACGGTATCGGTTCAGTGTATCGGGACATTTTG
The DNA here is from genome assembly GCF_001266775.1 of Austrofundulus limnaeus. Taxonomy (NCBI): domain Eukaryota; kingdom Metazoa; phylum Chordata; class Actinopteri; order Cyprinodontiformes; family Rivulidae; genus Austrofundulus; species Austrofundulus limnaeus. The sequence goes on along the minus strand of NW_013952504.1, from coordinate 1,502,725 downwards.
ATGGAGTAAAATGCTGGTATCGGACTCGATACTCAATACTGGTATTGGTATTGGTGCATCCCTAGTGGCAGCGGTATCGCAACCTGCGGCCAGTTGTTGAGAAGCTGCTCCAACAATTACATTAGCTTGCTAAGGCACATAGCGGTGCTGCGAGGAAAAGTGTCCCTGTGAAACAGTTCACAGGGTGCAGCGTAACATTCTGAACGTGTTCAGGCTGTTTAAACGGTATGCCAGTATTCAGATCTCGAGTCGATTCAATTCAATTTGGCTGCCACAGCTAACTGACTTTAGAAATTACAAAATGACTGTAATTCAGTCAGTTATACCTAAACTGTGCTAAAACTTGGTGCAGTTGTAGTTGAGTCATTCACAACACATAGTCCAAGTGTTAATCGTTTTACATATCTTTACTTAAAACCTTAGAATTGAATGTTTAAATCAAAACATTTTTTGGCAAAATATATTATGTAACACTGAACAATCTATAATGAAATGCTCATAAAGCAATTATCAGAATTATGATGACAACTGATTAACTGTGCAATCAAAACTATTCAAMAAGGCTGCCACAAATGATCAACAAGAAAAACCAAAAATGTATATAACTCAACCCTATAAATACTGACCTAAAACTTGAAGTGGTACTATATGAACATTATTCACAACTTGTACTCTGAACGTGATATTTCGATTTATTGCAATAAATGGAGTATAATATTATGGTCTGGCCAAAATAACTTCACTTTTGTCGATTCTCAAAGTAACATGATCTTAGTGTAAAACTGACATTAAAGGTGATGGGATATACAGTATGTATCCCTTTGAGAAATGCTAGGCCTTTAATTAATCACTGCAAAAAGTAAGCCCTACTCCAGATATTTTAACACATTTGCCCCTCAACTTCATCTATTTATTTTTCATCTAAACATTGCAACAAAAAGCTGAACACCCATGTCAAACATTTGCAAAAAATATCATTTCAAAAAGAACACTCTTACCGTAGTGATTTTTTTTTCCCAAAAACAACTTTTAAAACATTTACTCAAACAGAGAATCAATGATAAGGTTTAGCTTCTTAGCTGGATTTTCAGGATACAAATGTTAGCGAGCTTGTGTGAAACAGGCTGAAAAGCTTCAAATTTTCAGTCTACAGAGAGACTTTAAATTTCTTGTTTTTTATCATTATTGTCTTCAAAAACAATGGGCCTCATGCAAGAACCGTTCGTACGCACAGATTTGTTCTTAAATTGTGCGTACGAGTGATTTAGGAGAATTTGTGGCATTCACCAATGTTTTTTTTTTCAGATACGTTTTTCAGATACGAACAAAATTTACGAGTGGTCCAGACC
>NW_013952504.1:1496546-1500115 GCF_001266775.1 Austrofundulus limnaeus | reverse complement strand
ATATATATATATGGAGTTTTGTTGCACAAAAATGACAGTTCTAAATCAAACCCACAAGAGTCAAATTCATCACTGTTTTTGTTGTCTACGTGTCTTGGAGCTCATAGCACCTAATTTTATTATTCAGTTACATATTCAGTAACTTTTAGAGGAAAATGTAATTTTAGAGTGTTATTGAATCATACTTTTTACTTTCACTTGAGTAATACAGTATTACTATGAAGTATCACTATTAACTGAATAAAGCAGATACTCTACAGGCTATACTTCACTAACTGAAGAACAAACATGTTTTAATCAAATCTGCACCTAATATAGAATATGTTCAAATGACAACACAAACTTTGTTGATCTGAGGTTAGTTTCTATCTGCTGAGCCTTCTAAGACATTTCAAAATGAAAAAGATAATGTAAATACTAATTGTCACTACTTATCCTGTTCTAGCATACAAAGCCTTTGCCTTCTGAATTAGTTTAATATAATATAATATAATTTTAGACATTTTTTGAAAAAAAGTGTTCATTTTGCCTTAATTTGTTATTTTGTAAAAATGACATTTGTTGGTATATATATTTTTTCATTTTAGTCTTTGAAATACTAAACTTGAACATACTTTTATGCTTTTTGTCTGTCTGATGACATCATTTTTAAATATTAAATCAGATATTTCTGCTCAGTTCAGTCAGTTCTTGGGTAGTCTTTTTATCAAGTACTTTTTTAACTCTTACTTGAGTAATTTCTTTGAGGAATACTTCTTACTTTTATTTGAGAAAAAATATGTTGAAGTGTTAGTATTTTTACCTGAGTACAGTTATTGCGTATTCGATCTCCTGTGCTTGTGGGTAAATAATGATTCATATTTTCTGCCATATAAGTTTTATCCTTGATGTTCATTTTCATAATTTATTGTTGTATTTCTCTTCCTGAATACTGTTTCCTGTCATAATCTGTGTTTTTATTTCTATTCAGATCATGTATTTTGTTGTTTGTCTCCAGAATTAATTATTGCTCAAAAGGTCTTGCCGTAAACCTATTGTTTAGTTTCTTAGTTTATTCTTGNTTCAGATCATGTATTTTGTTGTTTGTCTCCAGAATTAATTATTGCTCAAAAGGTCTTGCCGTAAACCTATTGTTTAGTTTCTTAGTTTATTCTTGCATTTTGTTCTTTGTGCGTTTCTGTTTAGTTTAATTTTCTTCATTTAATGAGTCCTCTTTACTTTCTCTCACATTATTAGTCTGCCTCCTGGCTGTTTTTTTCATGTGTATCTCACTCACCAGCGACGCCTCATCATCCTCATGTGTTTCAACTGATCGGCCACGCAAACTCTTTTTTTTTTTACTGTTCAGCACTGGATTCCCTGTTTTCATGTATTTTTCGTCTTATTTTTCCGTTCTGTGTCGTGCTTTTCTGTTCATAAACTCATCTGTGTGCGAGAAGAGCGCGCTGCCGCCCTCGAGTGAGCACGTGCGCTCCATTATTTTTTTTATTTTTTCTTTCTCAACCGGCGCAATTCAGAGCTTTTATGCACAGGGAGCAGAGGGAAATGGGAAACACAGGCTTTACGACAGTTCCGGAACGCATCGGACTCAGGAAATAAGTTCCGTTACGCTGAGGGGTAGAATTGAGAAGTGGTCGTACTGCATGCAGCACTGCACATTATGAAATGTCAAAGAGTAAGAGTTATCTATGTAAGGAAGTTAGCAGATTGCAACAAATATTCATTTTCTCCTAATGTTTTAGTCAGCTAAATGAGTTTTATGAATAAACTCACAAAGTTTTAAAAAGCAAACCATAGAGACAACTTACCTTTATTGACCTAATGGAGTGAGTTCCGAGTAACTTCAGACATAACTGTCCAAGCACACGGATGGTCAGCAGCATCCCAAATGGAGACTTGTAACTCTATATCATTCTTCAGCTTTAATCTACCTGTGTCCTCCTGTGGCTGAGATGTGACAATCATAAAGTTGTGTGTCTTATTTGTTCAGTCTGACAAATCTGTTGAGCTTCAGGAGTGTATAGGGTCGATAAAAACTGGAGTTATTTATATGGGGTGCACTTGCAGTGATTACAATCACCGGCCACTTTATTAGGTACCTGTCCAACTGCTCATTAACGCAAATGTGGAATCAGCCAATCACATGGCAGCAACTCAATGCATTTAGAGATGTAGACATGGCCAAGAAGATCTGCTGCAGTTCAAACCGAGCATCAGAATGAGGAAGAAAGGTGATTTGAGTGCCTTTGAACGTGGCATGGTTGTTGGTGCCAGAAGGGCTGGTCNCCTGAATACTGTTTCCTGTCATAATCTGTGTTTTTATTTCTATTCAGATCATGTATTTTGTTGTTTGTCTCCAGAATTAATTATTGCTCAAAAGGTCTTGCCGTAAACCTATTGTTTAGTTTCTTAGTTTATTCTTGAAACCGAGCATCAGAATGAGGAAGAAAGGTGATTTAAGTGACTTTGAATGTGACATGGTTGTTGGTGCCAGAAGGGCTGGTCTGAGTATTTCAGAAACTGCTGATCTACTGGGATTTTTCACCCACAACCATCTCTAGGGTTTACAGAGAATGGTCCGAAAAATAGAAAATATCCAGTGAGCGGCAGTCCTGTGCCTTGTTGATGCCAGAGGTCAGAGGAGAATGGTCCGACTGGTTCGAGCTGATAGAAAGGCAACAGTGACTCAAATAACCCAGGGCCGGTTCTAGGAATGCATACTTGAGGGGGCAGATGGAAATATTAAGGGGGCGTCATGTGTACACATTGTGCTCCATTATATTGTGTTGTTGTTGTTGAGTATTTTATTCATAGGATTGGGTTTTTACTGTCTGCTGTGTCCTGCTTCCAAGAGATGGATTGAACTTCCCTAAGATCTGTCCAGCTGGYTGTTCCACCTGAAGACGMTTATGCTGGTGTAGCTCTTAGTTACTGAGGCATTTACCTTATTGGATAACCATTAGGCATTTATGCATCTCAGATAAATTAGAATCATAGAGAGTAACGTACTTGGCCAATAAAGCTGATTCTGATTATAGGCCTGTGAGCTCTGCCTGTCCACTCATTGTTTACATCTGTGACATCATGGAGAAGCTAAGACGGTGCCTGAAGAGGTCAATGTCTCCCAGCTGACAAGACTATTGGATTATCAGCAAGCCCAYCTCCATCAGTCAGAATTATTTTTTATTACAATAAATATATAATTCATAATTAATGTTAATTTCATACAACAGTCATGTAAAACAGCTGTATTTTTATAAGGAAAACATATTGTTTACAACTAATGATGATCTAAAGTTGACCTGAAGTCAGTCAATAATTAATGACTTGATTCCAATCATTTCAAGACTCTTTTAACCAGTGAATTTATAATAATGTTTATGTAGGCTCTATATTTGCAACTAATTGCAGTGATCAGAATCTCATCTATATAGCTGAGATTAATAAAATACATTTCAGTAGTAAACTGTAGCATAAATTATGCTACAGTTTACTACAAATGTCTGTACAAAACTTATAGTCTGTAACGTACTTACTCTGTATGTTACAGAAGCTAATAAATATTAGCT
>NW_013952504.1:1494622-1496030 GCF_001266775.1 Austrofundulus limnaeus | reverse complement strand
GATGATGATGATGATGATGATGATGATGATGATAATAATAATAATAATAATAAAACTTCATATTAAAAAAATCATCAAAGATTTCCCAAACAACAGAAATAACAACAGCAGCAGCAGCAGCAAGTAGAGCAGAGCATTATGTACAGTTTATTGTTGATTTATTTTTTGTTTAATTTGAAACCTGGTCAGAAATCTCTTCCTTGTTTATCACTTTTCTCTCCTGCTCTGAGACACTCAGCAGCTTCAGGCAGGAGCAGAAGTGTTTTTAAAAAGCTGTAAAACAGCTGCATCACGCAGCATTACCTGAAAGAAACTATCAGAAGTTCAGTGGTTAGGGTTATCTTGTTATGCTAAGCTACAGTKTCGTGTTCAGGACTGACCGAGRCACAGAGGAGAAATGCAGAGACACGTGAATCTTTCTATGAGCTGCTGAAAGCTGCTGGAGTGGYAAGTMAATAAAAACTTAGTAAAAARAATTGTTGTGATTATCTTTCAAGCCATTTTGCAAAACTAGWGGCTGAACAGCTTCAATGTTGATCCTGACTGTCTGAGCAGCAGAYAACTCCGCTGCTGCTCCGCTTTCTRCTCCTGCCTCYAGGCAGAGTGGAGTGAACATTGCTGGTCCGGCTCATTTGCATACTAAACAGTGATTGGTTGTTTACTGAGGAGGCGGGTCTCTGKTGCCTGCAGACAGTCTGTCCTGCACACAGCACGGAGRGGAGGAGGCAYYGATGAGAGACAACTTGTCCATTTATTGGRGGATTTGATTTAAGGGGGCAGGGCATTCATCTGAYGGGGCACTGCKCCCMCTTGCCCCAGCGTAGAGCCGGCCTCGAAATAACCACTCATTACAACCAAGGTCTGCAGAAGAGCATCTCTGAACACACAACATGTCAAACCTTGAGGAGGATGGGCTACAGCAGCAGAAGACCACACTGGGTGCCACCCCTGTCAGCTAAGAACAGGAAACTGAGGCTACAGTTCACACAGGCTCACCAACATTGGACAATAGAAGATTGGAAAAACYTTGCCTGGTCTGATGAGTCTGGATTTCTGCTGCAACATTCAGATGGTAGGYTCAGAATTTTGCTTCAAGAACATGAAACCATGGATCCATCCTGCCTTGTATCAATGGTTCAGGCTGGTGGAGGTGTTGTAGTGGTGTGGGGGGATGTTTTCCTGACACAATTTGGGCCCCTTGGTACCAATTGAGCATCAGGTCAACACCTCAGTCTACCTGAGTATTGTTGCTGATCATGTCCATCCCTTTATGACTACAGTGTACCATCTTCTGATGGCTACTTCCAGCAGGATAATGCTCCATGTCATAAAGTGTGAATCATCTCAGACTGGTTTCTTGAACATGACAATGAGTTCACTGTACTCAAATGGCCTCCACAGTCACCAG
>NW_013952504.1:1490060-1493452 GCF_001266775.1 Austrofundulus limnaeus | reverse complement strand
CTTTCAGGTCCCAAGCCGGCTGCTCTACCACTACACCACAGCCGCCCCTAGATAGTATAAAAGCACATAAATGCATTTTATGTATAAACCAAAGATCAAAAACTCTGTATATGTATCCATCCATCCATCCATCCATCCATCCACCCATCCATCCAATTTCTGTACACGCTTCTTCCTTTCAGGTTTGTGTGGGTCACAGGTGCCCATATCCAGCAGTCACAGTGCGAGGGGCGGGGTACACCCTGGACACGCTGCAAGTCCATCGCACTCTGCCAGTGTATTTTAGAAAAATCCAGTTTCTTATTTTTTTCTGACAGTAGTGCATATGTGTTCACCCTGCTGCTTCAACACCGGCTAATCATTTWAACAAAATTCCTTTATTATACAGCATAAGATCCCTTCTTTGATAGAAACGCGTTTATTGTTTAGATTCATTCTTAGAGGTCCTAATTGTTTAGTTGCCATTTTTCTTCAACAATACAAAACAAAAGGTTATTTCTCAACAACACAATTGAAAAGCTTTGAACATTGGCCATATTGACTTTGAACATAACTGCTAGATCCACATACAGTAGCTGTGTATGCTATGGTAACTGCAGGATAAAAAATGATGAAAGCACACAGGATACACACAGGCTAGTGCTCCTAGAACTCATTAAAAATGCATCATGAGATGATCAATGAGAGCTTCTGGGGCAACAACAAACATAGCCGCTATCACCCAAGAAAGGATGGTGCTCCTTGCAGCAGGCCTTTACGTTGATTGGGCAATGACATAGAATGAGGTCAAGCTCAGAAAAGTCACAGTAGCAATATTTGCCAGATAACAAGAAAGAAAGAAAAATGTCCTTTTCAAACCTTTGTGGTACATCACTGAATTACCCTTAAGCCACTATGTCATAGGAGCCCAGCTGTTGGTGACTAAGTGGTGACTAAGAATTGTAAGAAAATAATTGCATCCTTACTGAATTCTCAGTGTTTTCCACCACTGAGCCACGCTGCCATGTTTTCATGGCCATGTTTTGAAAATTACAATCTAATTTTGTGTGCCTGACATACAAAACTTTATTTTAGGCCATGCACATTATTTTATCTCCCACACACACTGACATTGAACAAATTTTGACTTACTATGCAACAACCTTGGCAGCCATCCTCATATTTATGATTTAATCTAACCAKGTACACTTTAGATTTTGGATATACCTTGTTGATTTAGACCAGTTTATTATTTATTAGTCATTTTGTCATTAGTAATACTGTCATTATTGTTWATCCTTGTTATATAGTCACGGTCCTGAGCAGTCCAGTCCTTGTTCGCTCATATCAGTCCACCTGCAATGTGGCCTTGGTCCGTCGATCTCCTAGTGGTCTCTGCGACAACGCCAACTGTTATGGTAAATGTTTATCTAACAACAGAGAGAAATATGTGGTCCAAGAATGAAGGTACTCCGTGAGATGATCAGCTGAGTTTTATTGTAACAACAGGAAACACAGAGAACCTGGCCTGTCTCTGTGCCTCTGTCTCTGTGTCTCTGCTTCTCTCTATCAGTCTCTCCACACTACTGTTGAACTCTGTCTGAACACTTTTGTCTCGAGAGGCCTCATATATATATTAACATTCTGTCATCTTAGCAAGATTTGATACAAGGTCAATGGAAAACACAAAGATAAACACAAGTGATATCTAAGAATGATTATTGTTGTTAGCAGACCTTGTTCTGACTTTAATCATTCTGTCTGCAGATGAACAGCATGTCAGGAAAACCTAGGTCATTAAAGGATGTCATGAATTACTTGCTTAAACATAAAGTATTATTTCTACCACAATCCTTCAAATCAGATAGAAGAAATTTTAAAAGGCAGTTTTAAACTAAGGCTTTTAGCTTCTTAAACTAATTCATATGTTCACCCAAAGGTACAAGCAGGGTTCAGCATTTTTCTGCAAGCAGCATCCACTACATTAACCCTGTAAGACCCACTGTTGCAAAATTACAACATGCCTTTTAGCTGTACCAAAACTTGCATATGTACTTTTCCAATGTATTTTTATGTTTACGTCATGATTAGATCTTATTGTTCAGCCCTGCAATGCCATTGGATGGTAAATGTGTAAACAGGTCTCACTATCAGGCCATGAAGTTATACAACTTGCGAACCTTCCTTCATGCACCGCTCTCTCATTTACTATAGTGAATATCTCAACACTGAAGTAAAATCCCTAAATTTATTTATTTATTTATTGTGATTATTTGAATGTCTACAACATGTAATAATTACTAAATTGTTGTTGAATGCATGCACCAACTTAGATTTTTGGCTTGTTATGTCTTTGTTGTAGTTTTACAACGTTGGGTACAACGGTAGTCAAAATGGAAAATGGCACAAAACATGAGGTCATGGCATCTCTCAGATGTATATTGCAAAATACATATTACTACTAGAAAAACTATTTATGTTTATTTAACCAGGCAAGTCTAGTTGAGACCGCAGATCGCTCTTTCAAGGGTGGCCTGGGCCTGAAGGCAACCTGTTGTACATGTTTTTGGGGGTTGGGGAAACTGGAGTACCTGGAGAAAACCCACGCAAGCACGAGGAGAACATTCAAACTCCACACAGAAAGACCCCAGGTCCGAACCGGGGATCGAACCCCAGGACCTTCTTGCTGTGAGGCTTTGGTACTAAGCACTGAGCCATCATGTTGCCACTGAGCCATTGTGCAACACATTTGATTATTTGCTATTGTTATTTTTTTATCCATTTAGAACAGATTTGAATAATTCTGAAGGATAAAGATTAGAAAACATGTTTTATTGTTGTGATATTTTAAGACCTTACTGTAGCAGTTTTTGAAATGTCTGTATTTTATCTGTAAAAATACACATACAGCTGTTTTTTCTTGGCTTTGTTTGCTCAAATATCTACAGCCAGATACTGGTTGTATAGGATGGTTACTGGGTGTGGGGACAGATGTGAATAGTGTGAATGTTAGTGGTTATGGTGCATTGTTCTGGACACTGGAATACATTGGGATTATAAGGCTAAACAAGACCTAATGAATATGTAAATATGTTCTTACAAGAAAAAATTGCTCTAAGGAAGTTCCGTGTTCCACTAGTGGATGTGTGCAAAGATATGATTTCACATTCCCTGTAAAACTAAAGAGGATGTTGCAGACACAGCAATAAAGTCTTCAACAATAACCTCTGTAGGAAGTGCAGTGTGAGTTTATGCTTTTCAGATGAAAAGAACTGCTTTTTAGAATAGCACTACATGACCACAAGTCCAGGGTGCACCCCGCCCCTCGCACTGTGACTGCTGGATATAGAATAGAATAGAATAGAATAGAATAGAATAGAATAGAATAGAATAGAATAGAATAGAATAGAATA
>NW_013952504.1:1487557-1489761 GCF_001266775.1 Austrofundulus limnaeus | reverse complement strand
GCTGTATAATGGTAGGGGAAACACTGCTTAACAATTTATTTTATTTAGACCAGTATAAAACTGATAGGCTTATTTAAATTTAACTTGTATTTGTAGGAAGTGGTAGGAATTAGTTTTCATAATTGGGATTTTCCTGGTTAAATAAAGGTCAGTAAATAAATCTGTCAATCCATCCWTCATTAGCTTTTAATCAGTTACAAACATACACATATCGATCTTGTAAATAAATGTAAAAACCTCCTCTAAACTTGTTTGGGATAATTTGTCAAATTAATTTAATCATCTGAGTCATAACTGAGTTTAAAAACAGGACGATGCAACCAATTTAATGAAGAATCTTTCTCCAGTCATTAAATCAGGTGTTTGTTTATGTAGGTAAAAGTATCTTTAACAACCTGTTAAAATACATTAGAAATCAGGAAATAGCTTCTAATTAATTCAAAATTTTCTGGGGAGGACCCCCAGATCCCCCTCCAGTGTGTCCTTTACTGTTATAAGACTTCTTATGCGAGAAAATGAACCAACACACCTGTGCTCCACCTGTGTGTCTCTGTATGAAACTATGGTTGACTGTCAAACTGCATTCTTAGTGAGTTTAAAGGTTGGTACAGTACACGGTTGAATGAAGGRGAACATAACCTCAGTTAATATGGTTTGAGTATTATTGCATCACAAAAGAAACATTTGGTGTTCAGTTGTTGATGGGTGCAGACAGTTAAACTGAGCACACACTGAAGACGTGAACAACAGAAAAACCTGGTCGCACAAATGTGGGTGCGTCAGACCCTGTCCCCCACAGTGCATCCCCACCAACTTTCAGCACAAAGTTACGCCCTTGAATACACATGTCATATTTTTAGAATATAGGGTCACTAGCTGTGTTTCCATTGAAATTTTGCGCAAAAGTTTGTCCATATTCTGTTAATGTCAAAAACACAGTRTTGCAATTGCGGTCTTTCCATTAAGTAAGAAAAACTATTAAAGTCATGCGTGAATATGCTTGTTCCTGCGATAAGTCATTACAAACATGGCAGCAATGGATATTAACATATGCATAATTGCTTATCAGTCTTATCAAGGCTTTCCAGTGACAAGCTCCTTATACTTGGGAGCGGCTAAGTATGCTGCATTTTTGGGAAATTGTAGTCGTTGAGTTTACTACTTTCTTTTACAACTTCTGTGATATTATTACCGCTTCTACTTCCTGTTATCTTCTTCGTTGTCATCATTTTCGCCAGTAGAAACAGCCGGTTGTTGATCACATGACTCCTGTGATGCGAAAAAAGTGTTRCCATTGCAGTTTTGCGAAACACCAATTTCGATACATCCGAAAAACCACCTCGTAGCTCAAAAACATATTGCCGAAAAAATGAAGGTTTTTTTTTTTCGAAATTGACGTGTTTCCATTGAGCAAATAAATTTTTGAAATTCGAATTTGCGCATTTTCATGGTCAATGGAAATGCAGTTCTATATGTAAAACTTCTATACAGGGACAGGAGAATTTTTTTATTAACATTTTGTTGCACTTATTTATTTTAGAGTTGCAAACAATGCATACCATGTCAAGTAACAAATTACTATTAGTATATAAAAATAAATAAATAGGTGATACTGTACAAAAATACAACTGAAGCATTTTAAAAACAAAGAAACTATATTTAGAAGGGTTCAAGTTGATTTCGAGACACTCCCAAACTCTGAGAAAATTTGTTATGCAAACCTTTTGAACATGCTTTCAAGCAATAAGATTGTGGCATTTGTGACTCATGCAAGGAAACTGAAAACCCCCACAAATGTTCTGAGACATTTGAAAAACTCCCTCGCAAATGCAGTTTGCAGTTTGTTGCAGTCACAGCTTGGTAAGATATTGACTTTATAAATGAGGCATCCATGATGTTAGTGTGATTCATACAAGCACATTCATGGAATTCTCTTCCAACTCTTAATTTATAGCTTTATCTCTATAAAACAGCAACACCATTGGATAAACATGGTAATAAGATTGAAACAAAAAAAAAAAGGCACGACTAAAGTTGTGTCAGAGACTGCACTTAGTGTCTTCCTAAAACTGGTATAAATGATTATTGCTTAAGTGCCCATGAAAATAACTTTAATGGCTTTTGACTGGTCAAAAAATGAAACAGAGCAAAGGCTTTAAAAAGGAAAATGAAGAATGAAACACTACAAACATCACCATAAAAGC
>NW_013952504.1:1483091-1487346 GCF_001266775.1 Austrofundulus limnaeus | reverse complement strand
ACTTTGAAGAGGACATATTATAGGGTGCTTGAACAAGTTAGGATACATCTGTGGGCTATAGAAAACATGTTCATTTGATTTAATCCACAAAATGAATCTCAGATACTGAGATTTCACCTTTTCAGTTCTGCCTGTTTTGAGCTCCGTTCAGAACAAACTGTTTATGCAAATAAGTTGCTGTTGACAACACCCTCCCAACCTTTTGTTTACATTAGCTCTGCCCACCCAACCTTTTGTTTACATTAGCTCCGCCCTCCAAACAGTGTTTAAGCCGGGTTCACATTGAATGCGTTTTGAGCAGCAAAAATGCGCCCAACGCCTCAAGTTGGACACGCTACATTCAGACTGGAACGAGACTAGATGCCCATCTGAAGAGGGAGGAGCATCTTGTTTTTTTTTTTTCTGGTCAGTCTTTAACGGTGGGTGAAATAAAGATGAGATAAAGAAAATGGTTTCGCTTTATTTACTGAGAGCAAGCAAATGTTGCACTCACCAGATAATTAATTCACCAAATAATGCAGTGGCGTTCTGTTCGGTGAGTTTCACTCCAGGAGCTGCGAGCTGACAAACTGTTTGGTCCAAGTCCTGTTTAACACCGCAGGCAGTTTAACGAGCCACTGACCTGCATCGGTGCTGATATCGCCAGCCAGAACACCAATTGCAGACAGTCGATTTCAGCCAAAGAGCTCCTGTCCATCTGTTTCAGTTTAGTGGACAACATTCAAGAAACCGTCGTGGAAAAATGATTTTCTCTGTTTGGTTGACGTGGCGTGTCGAGCAGCAAAAGTTTAATATTTTAACTTGAATGTTGGCTGCTTTGGATGCGCTACATGCACAGAAAATGCTGAAGCCACACCTACAGTTTCACACCGCGCTGCCCCTAGACGCGCAACCACCATATAATTTGCATGTAAACTGGCTGCTCCTGTCATTCAAAATGCGTGTGAATCTGGCTTTATGTTAGCACATCAGAAAAATGAAAATGGCTACTAGTATCAGCAGATTCACAGTGGTACAATGGTAGTAGACAGGCTGCGTGCAGTGAGGCCACKCCCAGGGCTTGGTAGGGAAAGACTGGATCATCTGAACGAAGTCAGGTGTCTTGGTGCTAGGGAGTCCTTCACTGCTTCCGGAGGCCAAGAAAGACAAACCGAAGGGCAGTCAAGGTCCACGCCCAGCAGCCTGGAGTCTCCTGTGTCACCAGCACTGTGGCACAGGAGTCTCCAATCCTCCAGCACAATTCCTCCCCGTCAGATTGGTTGACCAAGTTGTGGAGGACATGCTGTCTGGTTCTAGTACCAAAGAAAACTCAGACATCAGCCCTCAATGACTATAGACCTGTTGCACTGACATCCCACATCATGAAGGTCCTYGAGAGACTCCTGTTGACCCACCTGAGTAAGCAAACTAGCAAACATTAGGACCCCCTGCAGTTTGCTTATTGCCGTGTTGGAGTTGAAGACGCCATCATACACCTGCTTCAACAAACCCACTGTCATCTGGACAAAGCAGGCAGCACTGTGAGGATCATGTTCTTTGATTTCTCCAGTGCTTTTAACACAATTCAGCCTGAGTTGCTTWGTCTGAAACTCCAGAAGACTCCGGTGGAGGCCTCAACAATCACTTGGATCAAAGACAACCTGACAAACAGACCACAGTTTGTGAGACTGAAGGACTGTGTGTCTAAGCATGTGGTCAGCAGCACAGGAGCACCACAGGGAACTGTACTCTCACCATTCCTGTTCACACTTTACACTTCAGACTTCCAGCACAAGTCAGACTGCTGTCATCTACAGAAATACTCAGATGACTCTGCAGTTGTTGGGTGTTTCAGAGATGGACAGGAAGCTGAGTACAGAGAGCTGGTGGACCGCTTTGTGACATGGTGTGGGAACAATCATCTCATCTTGAATGTCAACAAAACAAAGGAAATGATTGTAGATTTCAGGAGAAATAGTGCTAAATCAAACCCTGTTTCCATCATSGGAGAAGAAGTGGAGGTGGTTGAGGAATATAAATACCTCAGTGTTCATCTGGACAACAGACTGGACTGAAGACTCAACAGTGAAGCAGTCTACAAGAAAGGACAGAGCAGACTGTACTTCTTAAGGAAGCTGAGATCCTTCAATGTCTGCAGCAAGATGCTGCAGATCTTCTACAAGTCTGTTGTTGAGAGCGTCATCTCTTCTGCCATCATCTGTTGGGGCAGCAGCATCAGAGCCAGGGACCTAAAAAGGATAAACAACCTGATAAAGAAGTCTGGTTCTATTCTGGGGACGACTGTGGAATCTCTGGAGATGATGGTGCAAAGAAGGATTTTACATAAAATCAAGAATATTGTGGACAACCCTGACCATCCTCTTCATCAGACTGTCATAGAAAAACAAAGTGTCTTCAGTCGGAGGCTTCTTCAACTTCGCTGTAAAACAGACCACTACAGAAGATCTTTCCTGCCCACAGCCATCAGCATCTACAATAAGTTTTTAGTTACGACAACATCTAATTTCCCTCTGGGATCAATAAAGTATTTTTGAATTGAATTGAAATGTATGGTTATATTTATACATATATTCTGTCAAAAATTTATAATTCTGTTTGGGAAGCAGATGGCAACATGCAGAATGTATACACATAAAATGTGTGGATTTTATTTTGACATATGGAATAAGAAAAGAACAAACACGGTTTCAACTGTTGTTACCAGTCCATCTTCCACAGAATGAATTAAATGGGTCTGACTTTCACATTTATCACTGGATTTATTGCACAATCTCACATTTCCTGTGTATGCCTTCTCAGATAACCTCTTTGCTTTGCACTGTGGGGGAGCCACAAGCAGTGTAAATTTGGGTGGAAATGAATTATGGTGAACTGCACAATGGAATGGAGCGGAARTGTGCGCAGTGTAAATAGGGGGTAACACACAACATCGAAGAAACAGCAAAGAATTACAGCACTTTGGTGGCCCATATTTGCTTCGCCAGACGGTGTCCATGCATGGGCCAGCACCATATAAACCAAACCGTAAATAGGCCAGTTGTGGCATGCCATCTTAAGAACAGTGCAATCATTGCCAAACCTGGCCCACATCCTGTTGACAAAGCTCTTGCCATGCCAGCAGTCAGCCATCAGTGCCAGCTTGACACCATATCTGGCCCACACCTGTCTGCTATGTGGACTAAAACCCCTGATAAAACTTGTGGAATCACCACTCTTTGAGGATGTTCTTTCTAATGTTTAATTTTGTATAAAATATAAGTCACAGACATGGCACAAAGACATTTTTTTCCAAATACCCAACCTTCTGCCATTACCATTGAAAAAAAAAACTCTAATCTTGCAGTCAGTCACAATCACTTATTTTAGATAAAGTAGAAGGAAAAGAAACACTCAATTCGAATAAAAAAAGGAATCACTATAATTTGCAGTTCTAAAAACAAACAACACCTGGATCAGAATAAATCTGCTAATTATCTTCAGTTAGAAAAAAGTGGTCGCGCCATGGAGAGCTGCTGCACAAAGCGGATTGACATGAATCATGGCTTTAACAGGAGAATGTCAGAAAAAAAAAGGGAGTTCTGAAACTTCTTTAAGAGGGGTCAATTATCACGGAAGGTTGCAAAAGACTCCTGTTGTTCCCAGTCAGCCAGGTCTACAGTCTGAAAGAAATACAAACAAAATTGGAAGGTTGTGAAAAAGAAGCATACTGGTAGACAAAGAAAGTTGTCAAAGTGTTATGATAGAACAGTTAAAGCAGCATYCCCTGAAAAAAGAAAGTTCACAATAAAACAAATGAGAACAGGTGGAAACTGGAGTCAGTGTCTATAATTAAACTGTAAAAAAATTACCTAAAAGAAATGAACTTTGTATACAGAAAAGCCAAACAACAGCTATCATTTAGAAATGTATGAAGTTGACCTTGGCCTGTACGTCAGGTAAAAGGCWCATTAGAGATGGCAGCCATTATATCTTTAATAAATGCCAAAGTCTACTTTGAAAATTTGGGCATTTTTCTTATTACATAAGTTGAAAATAYGGCTAAGGATATGAAAACTTTCCCTCAAGAAAGACATGTTTGGGATGGCATGCATCCCAAATCAGATGAAAACCRCTGATGGAAATTAAAGCTAATAGTCAATGACTTGGTAACAGCAATAAGAAACAGAGTCAGATTAATGAAAAATATAGTTCATCATCAGTAATGTCCATGGCTTAGAAATTTGCTATTAAAAGTGGTAATGGTAATGTCACAAGT
>NW_013952504.1:1478645-1483056 GCF_001266775.1 Austrofundulus limnaeus | reverse complement strand
AGAAAGAAAGAAAGAAAGAAAGAAAGAAAGACTACAACAGTTTTTTTATTTACTATTTCATAATGTCAGAAGATTGAGATAAAAACAATGTTTTATGGCATGTTTGTGATTTATTTATACAGAATTAGACAATTTAAAGAACATCATCTAAAAGTGGTGATTTCATATTTTTGACAGTGGTTGTACTCTGAGTGCTACACATTGCACAACTTCTTTACCTGTTYGGGTCAGCCCTGGCTGTCTCTTAACAAAAGATCTTCTGAATGACTTGACAGATTTTACTAAATCTCTCAGAAAGCATGACTTTTCAGCAAACATACAGTAGATGTGTGTACTGTATATCTGCCACTGATTCCCCTTTGAAGTTAACCCAATTCAAGATGGCTGGCACAGCTCATTGACGTTTATCAACACGATAAGGGCTCTGATTGGTAATTTTACAGATATTAAGTTAAACTCTAAGTTCTAAAACATCACTTAAGCATCAGCATAAGATTAAATTAGTTTAAAACTGGTAAGAAAGGCAGTAGGTGATGTGTATTCTCCTAAGAAATGTTAGACCTTATGATTCATTGTCATTTCCCTTTTGGTGTGTTTATTATCCATTATCTATGCAAAGTATGTTTTGATCCATTATTTGTATCTAAAGCAGATCAAATAAATTCCTAATAGCTCAATTAAAACAACTCCAAATGCTCTGTGCACAAGTTTACTATAGTTTGTAGACAGCAGTATGAGTGCCTCACTATATCTTATCACTTCAATATTGTTAGCATGAATACAGAGCATGACTATTCAGCAAACTTCAAAGACTTCAAGGCTTTCAGGCAATGTGGCTTTTAGACACAGAAATATCAATTTTTACGATGACTTGTGATATCTATGAATAGTAGCAAACCCACAAGCATAGCACTTACTAAGTTGTAGCCTCATGTATAATAGATGATGAAATGCGTTGCATCACMTCAGCCACCTTTGCTCGCCTGTACTGCTGTATGGCAATCACAGTTTTGTAACTCTGTTGTTCTGGGAATCCCACTTACCTTCTCTGCCTTTTTGTCTGTTACTCACAAAGCAAAGTCGTGTTGCAGCCCACCCTTAAAAAGAAAAAGAATCACCCCCACAAAGTAGTTCCTCCTAATAAATAATGCAAATGACTTGGCTTGCTGTGTGTTGTTTTGTTTTGTTTTTCAACTTTTCTAACAATTTTAAATGTAATTTAAAATGCTTTTTGGCAATTATTTCTCAGTTTTTTACTTACAAMTATTGGGTTGGACAGGTCACCACTTGGTTTTGTCGATTACATTAAATTATTAAATTAACTTAAATTTATGTGATCTAAACCTTGTTTTGAGTTATATGAAATCTAAAGTAATGCTGTTTTTGAATTAGTATCTCAGTATAAATACTTAGATTTTATTATTGATGAATCTTTGACTTTTGTTCCCACATTCAACAATTGGTAAAAAAAAAAAAAAGCTGAAGATAACGTTGAGTTTTTATTTTAGAATTACAGTTTGTCTTTTGAGGCTAGAAAATGTGTTGTTGCTGCCACATTTTTACCCATCTTAGATWATGGAGATGTGCTTTATATAAAGGCATCTTCTCACTGGTTGCATTTGRTGGACTCTGTGTGTCATAGAGCRTTGCAATTTATCACTGCTCTTAGAGCCCTTACCCACCACTGTCATCTGTTTACCAGCGTTGGATGGACGGCCTTATCCACCCACAGATTTATTCATTGACATAATCTAGTTTATAAAGCAATCTTGGGTTTACTTCCCACGTGCCCCCTGCCCTATATCATTAAAAAAACTCAGGAGGTCATTTTCTGCGCTCAGATGAGTTCATTTTATTAACAGTACCTAAGGTTTGCACTGATTACGGCAAAAGTTCTTCCACTTCGCTGCTCCCTCAGACTGGAATCTACTTTAGAAAGAATTGAAGTTGAAGGAGTTGGTCTCTTAATGGGCCTTAAGCAAGAATATGTTCGTATTCTTATCCTAAATTTCTCTTACTTTTGTTTGTACGAAGGATTCAAACGAACATGCCACATCAGATTCAACAAACTCTTCTATCTTCAGGAAAAGTGTGTAAATGAGCAGCATAAACTGATGAATGCGTATCCAGCTGCTCGTGCACGAGGAGAGTTGATTAGCATAATCTACCACCTCAAAAACACCATATAAGGCTATGTTTCCTGCCCCGCATACCAGGAAGTGCTCATTCATTAAAATGACAGCGAAAAGGAAAAAGAACATTGGAGATTGAAGTCCTGAGATCCAGGAAAATAAAAGTCATTTTTAGCAGCGTCAGCTGTGGAATGAAAGAAGCGGCTTAAAGCAGAGGAATGAAATGACGACTGCTGTTAATGTCATGTCTCCCGTGGGTCATATACAGTCACAGAAATAAAAATCTAAGATATCCATCTCTCTCTCCTGCTCCTGGCTTCATTTGGACAAGTTTTTGATTCAAGTGTAAACAACTGTGGTAAATAATTTTCTTTTATTCAGAAGACCAATGAGCCTGTTGCGCACCGTCACCCCTACCCATCCACCCACCCCTGTCCCGTCTCCCCAGCCATCGCAAGTGTCAGATGGGGTTCTGAAAAAAAGCATTTTAATTAAAATTGCATAGCTGATGTGCTGAATAAATCTCAACAAAAGAAAAATAACGTAATCTATGTTTGAATAAAGCTTGTTATATACCGAGACAAATTAAACTTCAATTAATACATAATTTAAGTTGGTTTATCGTTTGAGATCTTCATATTAAAATTGTAGTGTTATACAACAGCATTAATAGCCAATTTAATTTAATTTAACCAATTATGTCATTATTAATACATTTAAAATCATATTTCCAATACAAACAGAATAGGCTATTGTCATCATAATTATGGAGTGTGATTTATTTTCAACTCAAAATATCTTCAAACTAACAAAATATAAAGTTATTAGGGAGGAAAACCCGTCTGGATAACAGCAGACTGACTGCTCGTAAAATATACGACAGGTCTGGACCACTCGTYAATTTTGTTCGTATCTGAAAAAAATCTTAGAATACGAAAACATTGGTGAATGCCACAAATTCTCCTAAATCACTCGTACGCACAACTTAAGAACAAATCTGTGCGTACGAACGGTTCTTGCATGAGGCCCAWTGTTTTTAGGGCCAATCTTAAACAGTTTTTACATGAGACCTTTGTAAATGTTTTAACTGGTTTTGTACTCTTATTTTAGCCATATCATACCTTCTATGGGTGTTTCTTGTTTTTCTTTTATTTTTCATGATGRATTTGATTGTAGTTTAATATCTGTAGTTTTGAATTTGGTAATGTTTGTGTGCTGCTGCCGTTCTTGGCCAGGTCTCTCTTGGGAAAAGAGATTTTTAATCTCAATGAGACCTACCTGGTTAAATAAAGGTTTAAATATTTTTTTAAAAAAGTCAATGGATTTATCATATCTCTCTGTTGGCAGTGATCAGTGCTGCAGGCAGCTGCAGCAGAGTCTCATTAGGGTGGAAATAGCTRAGCCCCATGAGCACGTTTTGCTTATTTTAGCTCACTGAGATGGCCATTTTTAACACTAGACCTCTGATCTATGCAGAAAAAGCAGGCAGTAAGACATGCTGTGTCCAACAGTAAAGACTTTCTTTTGAAAAATGGTAATGTCAATTTTTAATATAAAGCYCATTTAAAAACATAAATGCTGATCAAAGTGGTTCGAAAGGTCGAGAACAGAGAACTATCAGTAAATAAAATTAAACATCACACATAAACATCAGCAAGTGAAATGAAATAGGCTAAAAATAAACTAAAGCAAGAAAACAAACTCAAACTGAACACTCTACTCTTAGAACACCCACAGGTGGATCCAATTTAACTAATTATGGGATAATAAATGTCAAAGTTGTGGTTTTAMAGCCAAGGATGAAAAAATATGCTCACACCACTTTTTCAGTTTTAAAGTGTCTAGAATTATTTTACAACTTTGTTTTTTCCTCCTCTTTGTTAATTTTTAGAGTAGAATTATTACTTCAAAACAAATTAGAAATCAAATATAGAAGGCAGATCGAAGCAAAGAAGCWATGAAAGTATACAGGACAGTGACCTCAAYGACCAGGATTGGAAACCATTAGCATTGCACTAGAGAGAAGAAAAAAAATGCAACAACTTTGTGCACATAAAACAACCAAGCCAAAAKTGAAATGCAAATCGTAAAGATTTTGTAATTTACAATTTTGGATAGCAATGTCTGTCTACCAGGTAATCACAGTGGTGGGCTGTGCATTTTACACCTAGGCCCTCAGTCGGGGTGGGAGTGAGGGGTAATGGACCATGGAGAGATAGCATCTCTACAATAACATTGCTGTATATACTGTATGTGTGTGTGTGTGTGTGTGTGTGTGT
>NW_013952504.1:1476655-1478635 GCF_001266775.1 Austrofundulus limnaeus | reverse complement strand
TGTGTGTGTGTGTGTGTGTGTGTGTGTGTGTGTGTGGTTATTTCCTATTTCCATTTTTGGCATACACACCTACTTGTGGGGACCAACTGGTACTTATGGGGACCTAAGCCTAGTCCCCATGTGGATAAATGCCATTGGTGGTGGTGGGTGTTAGGTTTAAGACTAAGGTTTGAATGAGTTAGGTTGGGTTTATGGTTAAGGGTCAGGGTAAGGCAATAAAAATGAATGGAAGTCAATGTAAAGTTCTATCAGGGGTAGAAGAACCAGTGTGTGTGTGTGTGTGTGGAGGGGGGGGGTGGAGGCAGTTCAGTCGACTCCACTGTTTCTGTACTTTCTATATCCTTCACCACAATATAAATATATGTATTAGTCTGATCAGCACAGGAAAGTGTAAAATTTTATGATTTTGCAAGCACACATTGATTGATGGATCACTTGGCATTTCTGGCACAATAAATATGAATGACCTTTGCTGCCTGCTGTTTCAARGTTGATGTGAAGGTGTGCATTTGGCTGATTTGCATATTGTGTCCCTAATACTGACATACGGTTGTTTCTTTAATGCTTTTRCCCCCCCTTTTGAGAATGCTGAGGTTTTCAGAATTATAAAGAAATGCTGATTAAAATTGTTTGGCCACCTGGGCAGTCYTTATGAGAAATGGAACTTTAAAAAGTTGTTTACAAATTTTACAACACAAAAAAAATTATAAAAGTGTTTCTGTGCTTTCATTTGCAGGGTCATTGTTATCAGCTTTGCACACTGATAGCTGTTTGTGAATACTTCTGATTGGTCTGCAGAATGAAAAGCTCAGTGTGTTTTATCAAATTTCAGTGGAATTTCAAATGTTCAAAAATATCTAAATGAATTACCAGCAAATCTGTAGAAGATGCTTAATAAAAAGGATAAGGGTTACAATTATGAGGGGATTGTATCATTTTTAAACTGCTTTACACCCACTGTTGAATTATAGGTGTCAGTAATTTATTTTATTTTATTTAATAGTAAAAAATATAATTATTATTATTGTATTAAACTAAGTAATTCWAATTTTCCTGATACATCGTGTTCTTCTAATTATTTGTTTAAAATCCTATAAAAGTCAAGAAGATAGTCTCTCTCAAACTTTTCCTGTATYCTGTATGTTCTGCTCTTCTATTTGTTTATGACACATACAGATACATACCATGTTTAAATGACACATAGTTAGCTTGTTAGTGCCCTGACAAAGAATTCCTGTGGCCAGAAAGCCAGATATAGACCAGTCACCCAGAAGTGGAAGGGCACAGTCATGCAATCTTCAGCACACCTCCGTTTTCAAACTTAAGTACAACAAAAACTCGCAGGTTTTCCTAAAACCTGTTAGAGCTAGCTCCAAACTGTAGAACAATTGACACATGTCATTGTAGATATTCAATAATGAGCACAMCTGTCCTAGTATACAACTCTCGTTTCAGATTTAGAGAATATTGTATTACCCCCACAGTGTTAGGTCATTGTTTCCTCAGCCATCCAGTCTAAATTGAGCCTGAGACCTGGCAGTAATGGGTGTCCTGTCTCCTGGGCTGATATGCCCAAGCTGAGACCCGGGGAGAGACAAATTAATTGAAACCACTGGAGTGCACGAGAGGGCAAAAGTAAAGGTGACTTTAGGGGATACTGTTGTTTGCAATAGTAATTTCACATGGAGTACCATAATCCCTTATAAATGTTGTTTTTCAGTTATGTTGTAATTGTTTTCTTTGATTTAAACAAAAAAAGTTTATTGTAAGTGAATATTTAGGGCAGCATTTCCCGAAGTTGGGGTCAGGACCCAAACTGGGGTCCCGAAACATCAAGGTGGGGTCCTGAAAAGATTTTCTGAATTAATTACGTTTTTGCCTTAGTTGTTACAAATGAGTGAGGTTAGTATATTTAAAATGGATAAATGTAGTATAAAATTATTGTTACAATGCCTGTCTTTAGTTGACCTGATACAAATG
>NW_013952504.1:1466518-1469720 GCF_001266775.1 Austrofundulus limnaeus | reverse complement strand
CATTTACAGGGTGTCTATTGTGACTATTCAGAGTCGTCAGTTTCGTCCACATTTGGATGCTAATAACCCAGTTGGCCCTCTGTCGGTAGTTCTAGGACGATACCCAGTTGGCCCCTCTTTGGTAGAGATAGGTATTTTTCAAGATCCTGGTAGTCCTAGTGTTAATCGATTATTAAATTAGTCATCAATTATTTTAGTAATCGATTAGTCGTCGATTAATCGACTAATCGTGGCAGCCCTAGTTGATATGACAGAATAATTACAACTTTCCCAAAAGTAGCAACACGTTCTTGATAACTTCTCCCCATTTTCCTGACATGCGACTTTCACTTCCTGTTTACTACATGCATGAGTCTGTCGTAATTGATTCGCTTCAAGCCAGTTGATGGAAACACGTCTGATTCGCATTACTTCGTTTTTTTTTTCCTTTTTGCGAAATTTTAAAAATCCGCTCAAAATTTGAATTAGAATTYGATGGAAACATGGCTACTGAGAGCTCAGTGGCATTACAGAACACTGTGGTGGTGAGAGAATTATTTGTAAGTTGTGTGTGTTTGTACAGAGTGGGGTTAAGCAGGAGGATTGCTATCAATTGATAGCTGTCTAGTGGTCTCACAAATCCATAGCCCTTTGTTATGTTAAGAAGGTTTGAAAGCCTCATCTTCTTTACAAATGGATTTTGACTCTTTGAGCTTTGCATATGTTGTTATCCTCCTTTCTTTCTTGCCAATTTGATAGCTATGTGGCAATTAGAGGAAAACATGCAATAGATGGAGCTATCAAGAAAATCCTCAATAAAAAACCCAAAATATAATCTATTTGCTAAATTYAATCAAATACATGCTGATAATTTCTCACAATGACTGCCATCAAACCTTTAGCCATCATCAAGCATCTTCCTACAAACTTTCACCAAACCTTCGAAACAACAACAAAAAATGATTTTTTTTTTCTCTGAGCTAACTGCATCATAGTCTCCTCTTATGTCCTGCCACAGTTAGGATTGAACAAGATGAGAGCATTCAGTCAAAGCCTTGTCAAGACAAACAGCTACTTTGTACACCCCCCGCCGTTTCTAAAATTAGACATTTGTTGTGTGACCTACTGGTGGAAGGATGATAAAATTCCTCTCCATTGTCTGAAATACCAGAGCTGTCTCTCAGATTAGTCAGTTGACTGACAGCTGCAATTGCCCAGGCAGCAAGACAYCCGGGCGGTGTTGACAGAATCCTGAATATCTGTGATGATACTGTAAGGTGTGATGATGCTGGTGTTGCAGCATCAGCAGTTTATGATTGAGTRTTTCTCACAGCAAAATTTAATGGTGTTTTTTAAATTGTACAGATAGCTGCCATMGCATTTCCTCTAAAAAAATAATTTTCTGCTGAAGGCAGCCTCACTGTTTTGTGTTTAAACTTTCCATTTAAAATTCCCATTTGAGTGACTATTTTTTTTATTATAAGGTGATAGTTTTTTGTAACACTGATGTATTTTTATGCATAAATTTGATAACTTTGCAGTCTGAAAATAGTTGTCAAAGTTAACAGGACTAACAACATAAATGTCATGAAGACATGGAACCTTTTCCAGCTACTATATTGAAAAACATTTCTAAAAATATATTGTATACAGTAGGGCTGGGCGATATGACAAAAAAAATNAAAAAGTTTGGGAACCACTGATTTAGGGAATGCAGAAATAAAGTGTGACTGCGTAAGACACAACCAATAAAAAAGTAGTTGAGCCAGTGTCTTTAAGCTAAGTTATTTGTAGTGTAATTGCAAAATATAATAGTTTCTAAAGTGTGCAAATTTTAAAATCTGTATAATAGTCTTGGATTTGTCCTCATTTCAAGACCATAATTTCTAGGTCAAGATTCACAAAGGGAATGTATGAAAAGTGTACTGATTTCAACTGTAGCATACTAAAATARTAGCCTTGAAAGCTAGTTTAGTACAGTTTATGTGTTGACTCAGAATACACACAGATATGTCAGTTTTGAGGCAGCTCAAATAAGAGCTAGAATAGGGGACACATTCAGTTACCTCATTAATGAACAGAGCCATTTCTGAAAAAAAGGGGGTTGTTCCCCTACATTGCCAACATTTGAAAATAAAGTGAGCTCAGAGCCATCTTGGTAATATTTGCCAAGATTTGTCAAAATTGTCACACTCAGTGAAAATTTGGCTACTTTTTATTGTTTATGTTACAGAGAAAATAATGTCACTGTCTTGCAGCCTTACCACAAAATAAGAATTGCAGAAATATAAACAAATTCKATTAATGTCTATACAATTAGATTAAAATATAGTTAAAATTACTGAGAGGCTTTTTGGTTTAAACACGYCAAAAACTCTGGAGGTTTTTATTTGTTACCTGCATTTTTTTATTGCTCACAACCATAAAAAACAGGCAGTCATGTATAGTAAATACCTGTGAGTTTGTGTGTGTGTGTGGGGGGGGGGGTGTTTCTGGTGATATTTGGGGGCAATTGTAAGACAAAATGCCTATATTTGGGAACAAGTGGTGCATTTGAGGACAAAAGTCAAATCCCTATTTGGTTTAAATGCCATTGGTGGGTTGGGGGTTGGGTTTAGGACCAAGGTGTGGATTGAGTTTAGATTAGTTTTAGGGTCAGGTAGGTACTTGTGAGGTTAGCCTTAGGGTTTGTGATCAGGGTTAGGCTGTAGAAGTGTAATGGAAGTTAATGGAATGTCCTCAAATGGATAGCTGTGAAAACTTGTGTGTGTGTGTGTGTGTGTGTGTGTGGACAGGTTTTCCTACAACGTGTGGACAATTTTACCCAAAAAAAGCAGCCTTGTGGGGACCAAAGTGAATCCCGTAATTTGCATTTGGACCCATGGGGACCAATGCCAGGTCCCCATGGGTCCAAATGCAAATTACGGGTGTGAGGTTACATTTAGGACCAAGGTTTAGGTTAGTTTTAGGGTTAGATTTTAAGTTAATTTTAAGGGTAAATGGTTTGGGTTAGGATATAAAGTCTAAAAAAAGGAAAGAAAGTAAATGGAAGGTCCCCATGGGGTTCAAGAACAAACGTGTGTGTGTGTGTGCGTGCGTACATGCGTGCGTGCATGGGAGTACATGTGTTTATCATTCTGTTAGCAAAATATATCCTAAATCAGTGGACAATTTTTTTTGCAACACATAAAATAAATTATTGGAGATATATACTGTATATATC
>NW_013952504.1:1455459-1458497 GCF_001266775.1 Austrofundulus limnaeus | reverse complement strand
ACAGCGGGAGGGGAGGAGGGGAAAAAGAGGCAGAAAGAGTGAGGCATAGCGGGGCAGCTGCAGCCCAAACCGGACCAAACTTCAGTCAAACAAGACCCAACAATTTTATTCCTAATTTAAACTAGCGATCTTGTGAGCAGCTGCAGCTGTTTGCTTTTATTTTTTTCTGTTAGGCTGTTGGAGCACTCCACCTCCTCTGTCAGGGGCTGTTGTGGTGTGAGGCGGACAGAGCACAGCCGAGGCTGCGGTAAAGCGCGCCTGTCCTGATCCAGGGAGACAACGAGTCAGTCCCAGACTGAGCTGACTTGATCAAGTCTCTCTGCRTCTGGTGAGGAGGGTTAGCCGCGCATCGCTACTTACTTTTCTTTTTCCCCTCTCTCTTTCTCCCTCTCTTGGGAGAGGAGCTCAGAGCTCACCCTGCATGCCTGTTAGCAGGTGACAGCAGGTACAGGAAGCGACAGCGGTCAGAGTACCTCAGAAACTCGCCCAAATAAGCGAACGTGTGTGTCATTCAGCGTTTTATACTGGATTACTTGGTTAATTCTGCAATTCCGTCTGCATTTCCTTAGCAACTTATAAACAGAAGTGGGGCAGGAGGAGGTGGATTCTGATTGGCTGTTGTTGCGCACATTTCCGCCATGTTTGATCGAGTAAGAAACTCACAGCTGATCACTGCGATCGACCTGAATTTTTTCTCGATCAGTAATCACGATCAAATAATACACCTATACAGTATATAGACATAKGTTTTTTGTGGGTCATAAGCTTTAATGGGTCCCTCTGTTTGTTGTGGAGGTGGATTTGCTTTTCTTTAACAAGCATGTTTTTTTCATGTTTAACCAGCTCCTTGGATTAGTCAATTTTTGGGAATGGCTGGACTGAATCAAATTTTTAGATCAAAATCTGTAAATAATATATTGATCTATAACGATCTTTGCTCTTGCTAGAATCAATTGGCTTTGGGAGCCATCTTGAATGTTAATGACTCAAAAGTTAGTCAGTTGTAGCTACATCCAATGTTAACMTTTTGATTTTCATTAGAATACACCAAGAAGTTGAATTTTCCTAGTAGACAGAAAGACAAACAGATTTTGTGAGCGTAGTTAGCCCAAGACGTGATTGGTCAGTTTGACAGTGGGCTTTGGAGAAGCTGGGGGGCAGCTTGGTCGAATCAGACAGGATGCACCTTTATTTTTTAAATATAGACATCAACTTTAGTCAGAACTTGAGACAGGAAAGTGCTAATTGCACAAAATTTGATCGCTGTAGAGGGCCTACATATGGAGGGATGTGCAACAGTTTGGCTCAGTTAAAACAGCCCTACTAACCAGCCTGTAAAGGGATTGATAAAAATCAAAAAGAATTTGAATATCAATCAAAACTTGAGACAGGAAGGTGCTAGCTCTAGCTGCATAAAATTTAWCCACTGTGGAGGGCCTCCAATCACAATTAGGGCCAAATACGCGCACAACAAGACATCCGCCATTTACTGGTAGAGGTTAGGGCAACATGTACTTTAGAAAACCCTACTTGCAAAATGCACAAATCACAAGTTGCCTGCCAGTCAAATTCTGGCTTCAGCCTAATCTGCTAATGTTTTTTTTTTCTTCCTCTGTGTGCACTAGTCATCCTGCTCATTTTTCACTTCAGTAACACAGAAGGGGAAAAAATTTCCTTTAAAAAATAGTGGTTTTCATTTTAAGTCATTATATGTTTCATTTTGTATTTTAACAGTTGTGGATGAGTCTGTTTGCAATTAGCAACTTATGCCACTAGCTGTCGCTGCATCATATCACACTTTAAAGAAAACATATGAGATAATAGATAGAAAATAGCCCACTTCATCTTTAATCATACCKCCACCACTAAAGACATTTGTACTGGATGATTGTAGCACAGATTTGCTAACCCTCCACATTTTAGACAGGAAATGAACACTATCAGCAATAAAATGCAAATGAAATCTAACTTTACTGCACTTACTGAGGTTATTGCTCGTGCAGATGTTGCATCATTGAAGGCTAATATATTGGTCATGCATTTTACAGATGGGGAGCATCATTTGAGTGTGAGTTGTATCGTCTTGCAGCTCCATTTATCAACTGACATTATTTTTGCATGGGTGTTTTTATTACCCAAGGCATACCTCACTGAGTAAAAAATTGTCTTATTGTAGCTGGCAGCTCATACAAATAACAGAGCATATATATATCAAAGACACTCTATTGTCTGTTGTTCTTTTTTACTAAAAAGTCTAATTCATTTTGATTACTGCAGTGGTTTCTGTTGATGAAAGAGAGTTATTTATCTGCCTCTTTGTATTAACTGACAATTGAGACATTCATTGTCTTTGCAGTAAATTGGCTACATATCTCAGAGCTGCAAAATGCTTCCCTTGTTTGAAAATCAATCTAGTGGWGGGGAAAGACTGATGCAACAGAGTGGAGTACTTGGGGGACCTGAAATTTGAAACCATGAATTATTCATTTTAAGTATGTTAATGAAAGTGAAAAGGGGTTCCCTATCTTTTATAATCTGTGCAGCTAGAGCAATGGGACCCTCAAGCAGTGGGGACTCGCAAGCCGACATGGTTTTTGGGATACTCTGACATAAAAAGAAAAAAGAAGGTTGAAATGTTCCTATAAATTTAAAAATGAACTTTTTAAACACAACTACTACATTGGTGCTTTATATATATTCAGGAAGGCAATCCATAAGTTGTTGTTTGGCAAATGGTAGAAGCCATTTCTCCAGTGCCTTGGAACTAAAGGTCGACTGATGCATTGGCAAACGGATATTTTTGTCTGATATTTCTCTTATTTTTTGTATCTGTGTCGGCCGATACATACATGCATTTGGCCGGTTCAGCAGCCATGCCTTGAGATCACGTGAGCACATGCATTGTGTCTCTGTCCCTGGGAGAGAGCAGCTGGTAATGTAAGACAGAGTGCCAACAGCAATAGGGGGAGTTTTTAACTTTTAATGTATTTTAACTGTCTAATTTAGCTGTATCTGTCTCGGAGAGAGACCTAGCCAGG
>NW_013952504.1:1440331-1454171 GCF_001266775.1 Austrofundulus limnaeus | reverse complement strand
GCACTTCACTACACCAGACAAGGCTCAGTTAATAAATGTTTCTTTTTAGTTTAAATTGAGACATGTGTAACATTTTTTATTATTTTTATTTTTCTCATGTTAATGAAGGAAGAAAAAGCAGCATCGGCTTCAAGAACTGGCCAAAAAAAAAAATGGCTGCACGTAATGGTGGATCAGTTAGACTGATGTCAAAATAATCAAAATCAGTTGATCTCCATTTGACACAATCATTTCTGAAGAAGCTGAGCAGTATTTTTAAAATGGGGTTTGTCTCCACATTCACAGTCACTGAAACGTCCTGCAGTACCCAGAACCTTCAGCATCAATGAACAACAGTCCTGTAGCGCAGCAGCTTTTTGACTCATTCACTGATCTCTGAGTTAGTTCTGTTTTTAGTTTTGTTTCTTTAGGCATTTATTTTTGTTTTGTTGTAAATTTGATAAAATGTCTTATGGAACTTTTTCACTTGGTTGCAACTGTTGGCAACTACTTGGTGAATGGCATTCATAAGAGTTTTGAAAATGTACAGAATATCAGAATGTGTTCAGTTTCTTCATGTGAACTGTAAAAAAAACACTGTCAGGTCTTGAATGCGTTCCAAAGACTTCTGTGACAGACCTTTTCTCAAAATAGTCTCGGGAGTTGTTGTCAGTGTATCAAATCCTCTTCATTTAGTTTCATAAACTTTGGATTGCTAAAGCTTTGACACCTGCAAGGTCTCACAGAAAATTACAGCTCAGGTAAGAACTCCTGGGAAGACCCTCCCCTGAGGATCTCCGCTTTTACTTCCTTGCAGGTGTGGCCTGTTCATAAGCAAAAATTCATTCTCCCCACAAAGTAGTCCCTCCTAATGTAAATRGGTTWTTTARTTAGCTTGCCATGTATTGTTTTGTTGTGTTTTTTAACAATGTTGACAATTTTAAATGAAATTAAAAATAGGTTTTAGTGATTTCTTCTCAGTTTTCAACTTATTTACAGTCATAGAGTGGGACAGTCTTACACCCCGTGTTCATCAGTGGATTTATCATGTTAATATATCCTCCCTCTGTCGGCAATAATCGAAACTATCAGACCCTCTGATTAGAGTCTCATTGGGGCGTTAAAAATTACGCCCTATGGACACTTCCTGCTGGTTTTAGCACGTTAATATGAACAATAGACCTATGATAAATATAGACATAGTGTTCAGCAAAAGTTGTTTTCCAACAGATGAGATATTCTGGTTTAAATGTATTTGGAGCAAGCATGAGCAAAACACCGAAAATAAAAAAAATAAAAAAAACTGGACGTTTTGCCAAGAGGGTAGGATTGTTTTAACTTAATCTGTGGTAACTGTATGGTACTGTACAAAATTTGTGCTAGAGATCAACCAATACAGGTTATTGAGACTGATACTGATTGGCTGAGGCTGAGTGAAGTGCTYCCACACAGGATTTAATTTTTTCAGCCTGCATAAACACATTTTAAACGTTGAGACGTAAAAGGAATGTGAAGCTGGGTTTTCAAAAAAATTAATCCATGAGTTTTTTTCTTGACATCCATATACTTTCAAAATGGGTGACAAGCCGTACAACTGGCTGGATTTAATTTTAGCTAGTGCCAAGAATTTCTTTTATTGCGATTAATCTCAAACTATTGCTTAGATTAATCACAATAATCTCAAAATCATGCACAAAATTAAATTAGGACTCAAATATGTTTGGAGCTMTTTTGAGTGTGTTTTAATTTTTCTTTTTTAATTGTAGGCAAATATAACACATTCTCACTCCTGACTCATCAACATATTGACGCTACACCAAAGTTCCCTCGCGTCAGTCCTTGCCGCCCGCGGCTTTTCTGGGTTGCGCCACCAGGGGTCTTTTGGTCAGTGGTCTGAGGTTAACAAGACGGATCAGGATTAATGGTTAAGTTTAGGTACTGGGGTCAGGGTTAGGATGTCTATGGCAAATATTAGGTAATTTTATGCTTTGGAACACGTAGTTGACGTGAATTTCCTACATTTTCTAAAAATGGTTAATTTTAGGGATCAGGGTTAATGGTTAATTTTAGGTACTAGGGT
Source organism: Austrofundulus limnaeus (assembly GCF_001266775.1). Lineage (NCBI taxonomy): Eukaryota > Metazoa > Chordata > Actinopteri > Cyprinodontiformes > Rivulidae > Austrofundulus > Austrofundulus limnaeus. The sequence goes on along the minus strand of NW_013952504.1, from coordinate 1,452,112 downwards.
CAGGGATAGGATGTCTAAAGTGAATAAAGGTAATTTTAGGCACTGGGATGGTAGTTTTTGTGCATTTTCTACACTTTCTGAAATTATGACAACAGATTCCGCCCCATCTCGTCAAAAACTGARGCAAGGGGCCCACCCGACGCGTCAAAATCGGATGCAGAGGGAACCTTGGGAAAAGCGTCAATATGTGACGACTTGGGAGTGAGAACGGGTTGGCAAATAAAYCAAGGCAAGCCTGTATTTTTCTCTAACGCTGCATCCAGCCTCGCCTGCAGAACCCTAACCCTACACTGTTTATTACTGTGGATGACAGGCAATGATGGTATGATTTGAAATTAAGTGGTATTTCAGGCTCCAACTACTCTGTGGGAATTGTTGGGGTCAGAGAGCGCTGTGCAGCAGCAGCCCTACAAAACAAGCTGGTTGACACGCATGATGATGGCCATCTAAAGCCAATAGTGATCAAGACATTAACATAAAACTCAAACTMAAAATGCAGCAGGTGATATGCATCCCTTTAATCTATGTTAGGCTTTTAATTTCTCTGAATGATCTAGTACTTGCTTGTAATTTTGGTGAAAATACTTTAAGATGCATTCTGTTGTATAAAATCTATTTAGTTGTAAACAATCAAACGACTAATCTCTGTTTCAAGGTTTTGCAGCCTCTCTACGTGACACCTCTGTTTTCTATTCATCTGACTGTTTCTTTTTTTTTCCCTCTCACCCTTTAGCTGGCTAAACAAGTGATTGTGTCTCGGCTGTGAAGAAAAGAGTGAGCAGACCCCACTTACTCTGTGAGTACTCAATCAGTGGGAAACATGCTTGTCACTGGCCTTTGTGATTTATTACCTGCTATAAATGACTGCGACCATATCTTTTTTTTCAGGTAGAGGACTTGTGGCAGCACACAGTAATCTCTTTTACTTGGAAATGTGTGTCTGAGTGGATGTGTATGCTCTCTTATATTAATTCCTTACTGATTGAGAGTATTTGATGTCAGCGTTCACTTCAAATTAGGGTCTGGAAACGGCATGTAATGCAGTCTGGCTTAGCRTTACATTCTATTTAAAAATCTATGTAATTCAATTTCTGTTTCACTTTCAGGGCCTTGTTTTTTAGTGTTATAGTTTGTTTTTTCAATTTCTATTTTTCTATTTTGTAAATACCAAAATACCATTTATCAYTAATATATCATTTATTATTTACATGTGTATTATGTGTAAATTATATGTGAAGTATCTGTACATTGTTAATACTAGATGGGAAGCAAAACTATAAAATATAAATGTAGATAGTTTCTTTCTTTAAAATGTGTTTAGATTTACCACRGTGGACAGGCACAGCTCCTTGTGACCCTGTATAAAAGTGGTTAAAGAAAATTGTTGCATGAATTGTTGAAGACACAGTGTGAAAAATGATAAGTCTCAAAAAGGCATATAATTTTCTGGTTTCTCTTACTAAAATAAGTACAAGCACTTTAGATTTGTGGAATGGACATATACTGTTTAAAGATATTTCAGAAAGTGTTACTTTCAGTGTCTGAAACTGATCATTTTACCTACATTTTTGGTTTTCTTGGTTTGTATTGATTTCAGAATAGTTTTTCAGATGCACAGTGGGGGGCAGTTTACCACCTGAGTCACAGCTCAGTTTATTCTCCCTGGGGACTGACAGGATCTAGGATGGGCTGTAATTTAAGATCAAGAGGATTTGTTGGTGGCTATATCGCTTTGCATCTTCTATAAATAAAGCTGTGAAGACATATTTAAGCCTGAACACTATCCTATAGAAAAACTGCTCCACTGAAAWGGGCTGTATGTTTCAAAACTCCAAGTCCCAATAAGGTAGTGTCAGCCTGATGTCTTTATGAGTTTTTTTGCGATGCCACAAGTTGCCTTTATCTTGGGATCTTCCCCACTCTTTCAAAATAAAGGGTAGTGGGGGATGTGCGTCTTAATTAATACTCACAAGACTGCAGAAGATAATTTATGTAGTCACATGTTTAACCAATTACTCAAAGTGTAATGAAGTGGAACATGGCTCACCAGAGTTCCCAGGACACCCTCTATTCCTCCCCCCTTTTTTCATCAGCCTAATTTGGCTGTTCCAGAATGGGAAGCTAATCTCCCTTAAATGGGCAGCACATCAATTTGGATACTTAGATTTAAACGAGGTAGTATCCACCCCTCATTTAAAATTTTCTCCCCTGCTATCTCAGAATCAGAAGTTAGGAAGGGAAATGGAGAAAAGGCCAATGCCTATGACTGGGTGTTGCAATTTTAGGGATTAACCCTGATTTACTTTGTCCTTTTAAGGTATCATTAGCCATACCCCATCTCATTTAGTATTTCCAACACCTGCAAACAAGCATCTGCTGAGTACGTTGTACTTTTTTGAGGGTGTACAAATTAATCATGGCAAGAATTGCAACTTCTTTAAATTTTTGGATGGTGACCAAATGACATTTTCCCCAAAGATGCCAGGGAGCTATAACAACATTAAACACTGTTTGACAAGYGAATAGTGCTGACTAGGATTGTTCATTTTTAAACTGTGGCTAATACAATATGTTTCTTATTACACTTCAAGTGATCCAATTCAGGATGACTGCCACAACCTTAGGAAACACAAAAGTTACTGTATTTCAACCAACTGTTCAGATATTTATCCTAAATTCATTTGAGTAATAGCTAGAAGTAATACTCAACACATACAGCACTGAACAAAATACATCTACCGTATTTATTCGTGTATAATACAATCTCATGTATAATATGACCCCCCTTTTTTGAGCTTAAAAAGCATAAAAAATTAAATCCTCAAACTACCTCCAATTTCATACAGACTTCAAGATTTTTCAGCCTTTGCAGTCCTCATACATATCAGTAAAATGATCATTGGACTGTTCATTTTATTTTAACAACATACGTACTGAAAGGTATTTTGACAACAAATATATATCAGCTGTATCAGCATCATATGAATTCTGGCATTTTACACATAGTCCAACAGGATTCGCCAACACAAAAATCAGAGACTTCACATGAGATTTGGACCATCTTGTGGGGMAAAAGCAGATTACTTCCTACTCGCGAGTGCCCCCTCTGGTGGGGAAACTTTTTTCAGGGATACAAAGTTTTTCAGAACACCGGTTGGTGGCAGCCATTACAGACGAACATGTGTTTGTTGTTGTTCAAGGAGTGGCCCGGTCACACGCTAATGGCATTAGTCCGTTATCATTACTAAGGTGCAGGACTGCATTTCCCCCACCCTTTTTTTTCACATCATGTCACCTGCCTGGATCTGTTATCTCATTCTGAAGCAGGAAGGAGTGTCAGAGYTAAGCTCGCTTCAACTGCTTTTTACGACTCGGTCTCATTTCCAGACTCAGGCATTTTGTGAATGAAGCCGATATTTCAGGTAAAATACATAAGTAAAAATATTTATCCAAGTAAACCCCCCAACTTTATGGATGATTTTATGGATTTAATTTTACGTATTATACTTGAATAAATATGGTTTGTCTAAACTTTTGGCAATAACTGTTAAAATGAACACTCTATGTCAGTTAGCTAAATATCTCATGAAGCACCTAAATGAAGTTAATGAAACTCTCTAGTTAATTATTAATTGTACATCTGCAACTCATTGACATTTGGAGTCAACCCAATGCAAGATGTCTGCCACAGCTAACAAACTGTAGCAAACACAAAAGAAGGTATAACGATCACAATTTGGCAAATATTGAGCTAATTTTGGAGTAATTATAACCAAGAGATGTTCTAAGCTCATTTTCTAAACATTAACACATCTCGTGAAATTTCACAWACATAAGATTTTCATAATATTTGAGCAAAATAGCTGTAATTTTTCTCTTTAAAAATACATTTTATTCTGGTAAAATGCTAACAAAGTTTGGTGGGTGATAGGCATTCCTTCAAAGAATTTTAGGTTTTTACTTTTTTTTTCTAGAATATGAGTTTATGTGTATGAACAGGGTGAAGCACACMTATGATGTATTTTTGTTGTTTACACCAGTTTTAGTGCAGTTTTCCTCTTAAACAGCAAGCATTGCTAATGATAAAATAATAAATGACACCAGAACAAAAAAATGTACACCAAGAACTGTCCACTGGAGATCCATTTTAAATGCACAAAGCTACACCTAAACTATACTTAAAACATCTTTCTTTCTAAAATGAGATGCCTGCATAAATGTTTGAACAAGAAGATTTTTTATCTATTCAATTTAATCAAATTTTATTAGTGCACTGATTTAATGAATTGATTATCCATATTTAATCCTACACAACATCAGCACACAGCTACTCAACCAGTWTAAACACATGTGTGTCTGTGAATTCTGGGGAACCCCAAGGCGTTCCCAGGCCAGAGAGGATGTATAATCCTTCCAGCGAGTCCTGGATATTCTCTGAGATATCCTTGAATGACGGAGCTCCTCTCCTTATCTCTTAAGACTGAGCTTGGTCACCCTACATAGGAAGCTCAATTTGGCCGCTTGTACCCGGGATCTTGGCCTTTCGTTCTTGATCCACGCTTCATGACCGTAGATGAGGGTTAGAACATAGACAGACCAGTAAATGAAGAGCTTTGCTTTTCGACTCAGCTATTTTATAACCGACTGAACCTGCATCTTCATTARTGAGGATAAGGCCCCAATCTCTCCATCCATCTCTTGCTCCATCCTACCATTACTCATGAACAAAACACAGACAAAGATATTTAAACTATTCCACTTGGGTCAGAGACTCCCACCCAACCGGTAGGGGGCAWTACACTCTTTTCCGTTGCAAGGACCATGGCCTCAGACTTAGAGGAACTGACTTTTATCKCAGCCACTTCGCACTCAGCTGTGAACTGTCCCAGTGCACCCTAAAGGTCTTGGCCCGAAGACGCCAGCAGAATCACATCTTACACATAAAGCAGAGATGAGACCCTGTAGTTCCCAAACCAGAGACCCTTCTCTCCACAACTGCTCCTTGAGATCCTGTCCATAAACACMACAAACATGACTGGAGACAAAGTACAGCCCTGGTGGAGTCCAACCCGAACTGAGAACAAGCTCAACTTTGTGTGAAGAATGCAGGCACAGCTGTGAAGACGACTTCCTTACCAATTCCGCAAGGGTAAAGATCTGGTCCACTGGCCCACACCTAGGACAGAAGCCACACAGCTCCTCTTGAATCTGGCTCGACAATCTATCTGAGTCTCCCTTCCAACACCCTGGAGTAAACTTTCCTGGGGAGTGCAGAAAGTGAGATCTGATGATAGTTACAACACACTCCTGTCCCATTTTTAAAAAATAGGAACCACCATCCCGATCGGCCACTCCACAGGAGTTGTCCCAGTCTTCCAAGCGATGTTGAAGAGATGTGTCAACCATGACAGCACCACAACACTCAAAGCCTTCAGCATCTTGAGGCAAAAGAACAATAAACAATGAGCCATTGTTTAGCTAATTAGCCTAGCTTGAACAAAAATGTTTGCCTCTTTCTTCATACTTTTTGCTCTATGTGGTTGACAAGGTAGGAACTATTGATGTGACAGGACATCATTAAAAAAACAAGTGTCCTTTTAAATGCCTTTTGTAATTGTAGCTTACACATGTCTACACAATGCACAATAAGCTGCTGAGCATGCAGCTATTTATGCAYTGTGGAAATTCAATCAGTTTCTCTGGGTGTGGCTGTGAATGCTAAACAAACAAGACCTGTATTTGTGTGGAAGTGGACAAAATAAAGTTGATCAACTTGGAAGTGAAAGTGGACAGCTGACTATGGAGAACACAAATGAGCATCGATCACTGAGCAGAGCAAGTCTACTAATGGCCTAAAGCTGCAGGGGCTTGTTAGTCAACCTCTGCAATGGACATGAATGGTTCCTGTGTCCTTAAAACACACTTAATAATAATCAAAATCTCATTCCTAATKAAGCATCCCCTCACTGGCCAATAATAAGCATCTGGTTCTCATTCATAAACAAATGATGTGATCATTGTGTGGATGGTAGTCACCTGCTGACAAAGGTTTTTCTCCCTTTGTGTTTGTCTGCTGTGTTAGCAAAATATCTTATAAATTACTGGACAGATTTTGTAAAACTCTCTGAAAACAATAATTATGTGTATATCTACAAATATTTAGGTTCTGGAGTTAATCCAATCCAACAAGGCCACCACAGCCAACAGAACTTAGAAAACACAAAAAGGGCTACAACAGGGCTATACAACTAAATCTCTCCAGGGGCTGGGGTTACTCAAAGTCCAAAGCTCGGTGGTGGTGGTTGGTCCGAGTAATGGAAGGTGAAACACTGCAGCTTGTAACAGAACAAGTACTATTGTTTACTTTTTAACATAATTTTGTGCATTGAGACATAAATTTTAAATTTACTAATATTTTTAAATCTATTTTTTTATAATAAATTAAGTTAAATTAAGTGTCCTGATGCATCTCAGTAATCCAGGTAGAAAACAAATACAAGTACGTCATCTGGACAGGTTCTTCTTTAATGAAACATTCCATCTCTCCTCCAAGAGACTTTTTCAGTCTGATGAGTTTCAGGTGAAATCAGCCTTATAAGCACTGCCTCTACATGGTGGACAAACAGGTTGGTCACATGCAAAAAATGGACCATCACCCAAACAATAGATCGTTCTTTAGATTGTCCTGTTTAATGACAGATGTTTTTTTCTTCACAAAAATGGCTTCCTTTACTTCTCTCTCAAACCAACGTTCCTCTCTATCAAGGATGAGAACATTTTCATCCCTGACAGAGTGACCGCTGGCCTGTAGATGAGTGTAAACTGCAGAGTCCTGGCCTGATGATGTAGCTCTTCTGTGTTGGCTCATTCTTTTGACCAGTGGCTGCTTTGTTGACCTGATTTGTGGCTGATGGTCCTTTTTTGTATATGAACAAACCTGTTTGTCTACCATGTGGTGGCAGTGTTTATAAGACTAAGCTTTCATGAAACTCCTCAGTCTGAAGAAGTTTCATGGAGAAGAGACGAAACGTTTCATTAAAACGGATGGAAGTCACTGGTGGGTCATGCCTGTTGAATAGCCATGAGGTATAATGTCATGAATTTTACATATATCATACAATTTGCTSTGGTAGTAGTTGAAATTCATATCAATTTTATACAGTGAGAGTTAGTGGAATCACTTTTTATGTGGCAGTAGCTGAGAGTGATTCACAGCGAGTACTGTAAGAGCTTTAATGTCTCACAAGGTCTTGTTATTGCATCAGGTCATGCGTAACGCCGTTATTAGCTCTGTTCAAAATAACTTTAATTACATCCTTTCTCAGCACCTTAGTTTAATTTAAAAAATGCAGAAAGTATTTATTGGCTATACAGTATGTCAATAGTTGAATAACTTTTAGAGCCAGGCTAATTAAAACTGGCCACCACTACTCTCAAAAAATACTGTCAGCGCAAAAACGGTGCAACAATTTTTTTCAATTTCAAATTAGATTATGCATAATGGTATTTTTCAATGTTTGAAAAAAGCAACTTTGAAATTTTTTAACAAGCTTATCTAAGCCTATAGTGCCTTGTGAAAGTATTCGGCCCAGTTGAACTTTTCAACATTTTGCCACATTTCAGGCTTCAAACATAAAGATATAAATTTAATTTTTTTTGTGAAGAAACAACAGCAAGCGGGACACACTCGGGAAGTGGAATGAAATTTATTGGTTATTTTAAACTTTTTTAACAAATAAAAAACTGAAAAATTGAGCATGCAAAATTATTCAGCCCCCTTGAATTATTACTTTGTAGGACCACCTTTTGCTGTGATTACAGCTGCAAGTGGCTTGGGGTGTGTCTCTATCAGTTTTGCACATGGAGAGACTGAAATTCTTGCCCATTCTTCTTTGCAAAACATCTCGAGCTCAGTGAGGTTGGATGGAAAGCGTTTGTGAACAGAGGTTTTCAGCTCTTTCCACAGATTCTCAATTTGATTCAGGTCTAGACTATGACTTGGCCATTCTAACACCTGGATACGTTTATTTGTGAACCATTCCATTGTAGATTTTGCTTTATGTTTTGGATCATTGTCTTGTTGGAAGATAAATCTCCTTCCCAGTCTCAGGTCTTTTGCAGACTCCAACAGGTTTTCTTCCAGAATGGTCCTGTATTTGGCTCTATCCAACTTCCCATCAATTTTAACCATCTTCCCTGTCCCTGCTGAAGAAAAGCAGGCCCAAATAATGATGTTGCCACTACCATGTTTGACAGTGGAGATGGTGTGTTCAGGATGATGAGCTGTGTTGCTTTTACATCAAACATATCGTTTTGCATTTTGGCCAAAAAAGTTAGATTTTGGTTTCATCTGACCAGATCACCTTCTTCCACATGTTTGGTGTGTCTCCCAGGTGGCTTGTGGCAAACTTTAAACAAGACGCTTTATGGATATCTTTGAGAAATGGCTTTCTTCTTGCCACTCTTCCATAAAGGCCAGATTTGTGCAGTGTACYACTGATTGTTGTCCTATGGACAGACTCTCCCACCTCAACTGTAGATCTCTGCAGTTCATCCAGAGTGATCATGGGCCTCTTGGCTGCATCTCTGATCAGTCTTCTCCTTGTTCGAGCTGAAAGTTTAGTGGGACGGGCGGGTCTTGGTAGATTGGCAGTGGTCTGATACTCCTTCCATTTCAATATGATGGCTRGCACAGTGCTCCTTGAGATGTTTAAAGCTTGGGAAATCTTTTTGTATCCAAATCCYGCTTTAAACTTCTCCACAACAGTATCTCGGACCTGCCTGGTGTGTTCCTTGGTCTTCATGATGCTCTCTGCTCTTTAAAGAGAACCCTGAGACTATCACAGAGCAGGTGCATTTATACAGAGACTTGATTAAACACAGGTGGATTCTGTTTATCATCATCAGTCACATTGGACATCAGGACAACATTGGATCATTCAGAGATCCTCYCTGAACTTCTGGTGTGAGTTTGCTGCACTGAAAGTAAAGGGGTCAAATAATATTGCATGTCTCACTTTTTATTTGTTAAAAAAGTTTAAAATATCCAATAAATTGTGTTCCACTTCATGATTGTGTCCCACTTGTTGTTGATTCTTCACAAAAAAAAATCAAAATTTACATATTTATGTTTGAAGCCTGAAATGTGGCAAAAGTTTGAAAGGTTCAAGAGGGTGCGAATACTTTCACAAGGCACTGTAAATGACGAGAAAGGTGGAGGCTGATATGCATTCTTTAAAGTCATGTTTTACGTCACGTGACCCTGAGTGACAATAATGTTGACACCCTGTTTTAATTAATAATATGCCTTTAACTTACTTAGACGTACACATTTTAGTAACATATACATTTGCTAATTACTTTTAAGACGATCGATATTCATGTGTGTTTAAATAATGTTTTGTTTTTAGCTAGATAAAGTTTTGTTCTTTTTTTTCCTTCTTTCTCCAGAAGAGGAAAATTGTCATACAGAAATGCATTGCCTGAATCAGCCGTAATTGATCAGTCCTTCAATGCATATTTGATTGAGACTCCTGACAAGTTTGTGGGCAGAATGACAAACAAAAAGCCAGAAGGTTAAAAACATGGAAACCAAATCAATAATGATGGGTGACGAGATGAAGCTTGGATGAGCAGACTTAGAATAAATGATGCAGAGCACAGTATATCTACTTCTGTTTGACTGAAAAGGCTTTTAGCTTCTTTTTTATTCTTTAGCAGTTTATTTTGTGTTACGACATCTGTCTTAAGTCACTTTATATAGGTTACTAAAACTGAAAATGACAAATATGAACAAAAGAGGCTAGATTTGTGTTAAGATTTATAAATGTTTGTGTTTTCAGACTTGCTTTGTTAACAGTTGCTAAACGCTAAGAAAGCCTAAAAAATCTGGTATTGTGACATTACCAGCTTAATATGTTGGCTGAGTATTTCATCACCCACTCTTTTTTTTGTCCACCACACAGTTTAACAAGTGATTTGTACTCACATATGTGCTGTGTGAGCTTCACCGTTCAAACAARAGAGAGGTGAAAGGACAGATGGATTCCAACATTCTGAAAACAGCTTGTTTGTTCATGTAGTCTGGCTCGCTTATTTGACTATTTTTCAACACAGTCAGCAGTCACGGCTGCATCAGCAGCCATGACAGAAAAAAGGTGCTTAGAAACCCTTTAGTGCCAGACTGTGGCAGTTCGCATGAGTAGGCACTCTAGGTTTGAGAGCAGCCCGTCATTGTTTAGTTGTGTAGTAGTGTTTGCACCTTTTGGTTATCTTACAGCTTTGTTTATTTTTTACCATTCAGTTTGATTTTTAGTTTGATTAAAAGCAATAATTTACCAAAAATACTACAGAATATTAAAGTTTACCTTTAAAAAGTTTGTAAATTAATACAATATAAAGCCCAAAGTTGGTGTGTGCATATCTATTCACTCCCTTTGCAGTAATACCCCCAATCATCACCATCAGAAGCCACATAATTAGGGCTGGCCATAAGAGAGAAGAGGAAGACWTTGCAAACCATTGCCTTCCTCTGCCTCCATTAGTTTGAAAGGCGGCACCTATTGTTATCCATCTCAATAAAAGGATCTCTATACTTTATATTTTCATATCTTTTTTTTAATCAAACATTATTATGGCCTGAACGGCAACACACACCCCTACAAATGTTACATCAAAACGACCAGCTCGGTGGTGGGAGGTGTGCTATTACATTTAGTGACATTTTGGGTTACCATAGTGACATAAATCGCAAAAAAAAAAAAAACTACCATCAAAAAACCTCATTGGAATACACAGCTTAGCTCCCTAATTTTCCATTTTCCACCATAATTTGTAAATAAATTCTTAAAAAATCAGACAGTGTGATTTTCTAGATATGTTTTCTTATTTTGTCTCTCATATTTGAGGTCTAACTACAATGCCAATTACAGGCCTCTCTCATCTTTTTAAGTGGGAGAAATTGAGCAATTGGTGGCTGACTAAATACCTTTTTCCCCCACTATGCTATATCTGGATATAGTTTAATGGCTATYTCCAGATTTGCTTATACTCATTGCCATAGTGAATCCCATTGGAAGTGTCATATACTGTATGTAAGGATGGCTGCCAAGTAGTTAGAAAGTGAGCTGAGGTACAGACAATGTTGGTGGTTAGTAAATTTTTGTGCACCACACAAGATAAAGTTTTGTTAGACACACACACAAAAATGCAACTCGATTTTCAAAAAGTGACATGCCATCACAAACACTCATGACTTTTGTTAGACTACAATAAAACATTGTCTATTTTCTCAATTTCTTTTGTAATTTTGAGTTGCKAATTAGCCTCGAACAGTCAACACATTTACATACCTCTGACTTTCCTTTTCATCAGTCTTTGAAATCCAATAATGTTTGGTATTTCTAAAGTGCACTAATGGACACATAGGTTTGGTGCTATTTATATACTTTTTTAGGATAAGTTCTTCTTTCTAGGTTACTGACCTATTTACTTCATCAGAGTATGGTGCTTTCTATTTTAGGAAAATGAGAATATTGTGTGTATTGACTTTTCCTAGGTTTAGACCCTTTTACAATTTACAAGACAGGTTATGCATTATTACCTGGAAATCACACTTCCTGGTGTAAGATGAGAAACAAACAAAAATGAAACCTCATAAGTTCACAGCCTCTCACAGAAGTCTCACACTTTTTGTGAGAAACAAGATAAATCGATGCTTGGTGTGAGAGTGAGGTGTGTGTGTGTGTGTGTGTGTGTGTGTGTGTGTGTGTGTGTGTGTGT
>NW_013952504.1:1436298-1440188 GCF_001266775.1 Austrofundulus limnaeus | reverse complement strand
GAGAGAGAGAGAGAGAGAGAGAGAGAGAGAGAGAGAGTCTGGCTTTTTTCCATTGTTCAGGTGAGTGAATATAAGCTGCAAATGGACTGACAAAACAAAAACATCAAAAATAAAAAAGCAGGTTTTGCAGGTTTGATGTTTTATCTGAAATCCAACAAATGTTCACTCACACTTTCTGCACACCTGAAAGTGACTGTTTTTCATTATAAGGCATGCTGCTTTTCCTCCATCTTACTGGTGTTTATCTAATGGCTTTATTTGACAYATACTTATTTTTAGTAAACTAGCTGCAGACTGAAAAGAGCTTCTSATTGTTTTAGAAATAGGTGTTAATGCAAGCAGATGAAGTGAAATCGATGTGTAAAGATAAATTCTAACATAACTAAAGAACATTTTCCAGACTTGAAACTGTCTGCTAAGTTCATATGGCTGGGTTCACCCTGTTGTTTACAGTTGTGTATTTTTTTTTGTTTGTTTTTTTAGTCAAAATGTTTCTCCAACTGTATGCAATTTTATCTTTTCATAAATTAGAATGTTCTGCTCTTTTAATGATGAATCCAATTACTTTTGTTTTATGTAACTTTTATACTTTTCAAAGTATTAAACCTGTTTAAAAAATCTCAATAGTAAAACAATATGGTCACTTTTATTCCCTSAAAAACTTTTAGCTTTATTTTGTTTGTATTCACTTTAGATACGTTGGATTTTGATTTGAAATATTAAGTCKTCTATTATCATTTACAAGCTACTTACACCACAGCTCTGCTTYTTTGGTTGAATGAATTCTTAATGTCACACCTGTTGTTCACAGGCCTTTTGTGTTATTGAAAACGTGATGCAGATTGTTTTCCCAAAAACTGGTGTTCCTTTTTTTTCTTCCAGAACCTAACGAAGGACCATTTTCCCAGGAAGTGTCCTCTACTCCCTGTCAGCTGGATGGGAAGAAGGAGAATCTGTGACCTTGTAAAATGAAGATGTTGTTGCCATGGGAGCTGTTAATCCTTCTGTCACTCAAAGAGTGCCTTGCTGGTGAGATGCCAAGACAAGTGTCCTTTCAGGACACGCCCGATATGCATACCTCTGTCACTGGGGGCAGGTAGCCCTTTTTTTCCTCCTATGCCTAGCTTATGGTTTTATTACAAAGGGAGTGAGAGCAGCTGCAGAGGGGATTGCAACTTTAATAGATGTAAACAAAAGTTTAACAGAAAACAGCTTTAAATCTAACTCTGTTGTAAATAACACCTTCAGTGTATATATAAGAATATTAATATTTCATACTCTGTTATGTTTAGATTATTGTTAGCTCTACTTTATTTAGCTTTAGCTTAGATTTGGAATCTAGGTTTATAGCACAGTTGGACCTTCTGAAACACACATAAAAGAGACCATACACACAGTACTTATATTTTATGTGGTTCTATTACGAAAAAGAATAATTACAAACTATTTACAAACCAAGGAATAAATGAATATGATGGTTTCAGAAACTTATGGTAAGAAAGGTGAGTGATAAAATATAGGGTTATATTTTAGTTTACCATGGATGAAGAGGAGTGAAACTGTAAGAAAATTTAGTGTTTGTTAACTGAAATCGTGACGAGATCACATAAATGTTGAATCTGATTAAAACTATGAAGCGAATGGACCATACAACCCCAGATCTGGTTCTGAGCGAAGCTTTATTGCTTACGGCTGAAGCAAGCAAAGCAGCGCTGTCCGAAACCGGAAGTTCCGGTCTATGTATACATGTTTCTTCAGTGCCTGGTACYCCCACTACAGGCCAATGGCTGAATCGCAGACACTCTGGACAGCAATGCTTCCCTGATGTTTTTATTGACGGTTTTATTATGTGTTGTCAAGGTGTTTCGGGTATGTAACCAAACCTATTTTAATCAAGACATAACAATCGATTATAAAAGTCAAGCCTTAAAAAGGAAAATRAAGAAAATGATGTGGTGCTTTCTAATCAGTTTCTAAATGACTAATAAATTCCTTCAAAACTCGTAAACTGATGAACTCAAAGAAAATCAGGAATAAAGGTTTACTCAAAATGATAAAGCAAATAGTTTGAACTTATATAGTGCTTTGTCAAGTCCCTACAGACTTCAAATCCTTTATTCACCCATTTGTTTACTGTTGGTGGTAAGCTATGATATAGCCACAGCTGCATTGGAGCACACTGACAGAAGCCAAGCACCGGCAACACTGGGCCGTATGACCACCCCCAGTAGGCAAAATGGGTGAAGTGTCAAGAACATTAAGACTGAGATGGATGGAACAGGAGAAGATATCAYTTACGGAACAACTRCCCTAACCACTCTGCCACAGCCGCCCATTGCAAATAACAAATAAAAGTACTGTAGAATAACAGGTTTATCTGTTATTAACCCAGAACAAATCTTAGCTAAGCTTGTATTCACAGRTCATYGGTTCAGCTGTGTCTGGTTTGCACAGTCTTAGCAGGAAATTGGATTTCAAAAACAACACTGTTCATCAGAATTATTTCTTAAATGAAGAAGTAATTAAAAGATTTGTTCAATGAATCAACGTTCGGTCACTCTAAAATGTAAATCCCATAAATTTAGGATGAAGAATCTACATATGTGGCCTGCATCTGGGGTTTCGATCAGGTGAAGAGTTATTCTGAAGATTCTGAGTTATTTTCCAWTCACTCTGGTTCTGTTCTGTTCAAAACTGTTCGTTTCAAGTCTTGGGAGAGAAGTAAACTCCACACAAGATTCAAACAAGACTAAACTGAGAGGGAGATCAAAGCTAATTGGGTTTTATGATGATGATTAAGAGTTTTATGACTTGGTCCTGCAAGATGAACTGACCAATGAGACAAAGACTTTTTTTATTGTTTCTGAAACAATAAAAACACCAAGGAGTATTTTAACTTAAAAGAAATTGTAAACTTTGACATATAACTTTTTAGTAAAAGTTATTAATACTTCAAAATCTTAACTAATTAACATTTGTTTATACCATGCTGGAAGTGCAACATGATTTTAACAGCAAAAACCTCATATAAAAATTAAATAGAATAATAAAGAGACTTTTCACCTTAACTTCTGAAACAAAAGAAGTTAAATGAGACATAATTGAATAAACAAATACATTTAAAATCATGAAATAATATAGGTTGTACAAAACAAAGAATAAAACAAAAATAGTTGTTTTCATGAGTTRTGTGGTTTTTCAGTCTCACATAAAGTTAGGCTCACTGATACCTTAATGCAGTCAGGTCAACTCATCAGATAAGGAAGGTCCAGGCCCCCTATGGAGATGAGTTCAGGGGTCTGTCACTGGCTGGAATTTACAATATCCTGTAGTCTGTTTGAGGAGAGTTTTCACGAAGAGTGGAACACACGGGCACTCTCTGARAGTTGGAAAATTGAATCCGTGTTTGATGATATAAAAAACATAGATCCACACGATCCAAGTTCCTACACCATTCCAGSCTTGATTATTTATTGTCACCCGAAGGCAAAGTTGATGATTTTGGCCCATATTTGAGTGTGTATTCACACGTCTTAACATTAGCAAGATGTCTTATGAATTAGTGGGCATATTTTGAGGAAAAGTAATTATATCTACAGTTAATTACCTTTTGGTGTTTTCCTATTCAAGCTAAGCAAGGTTAACAAAAACTAAATACTTTTTATACTAAATACAGATTAGATATAGGTCTATAGTTGGCCAGAACTCCTGAATCAAGATCAGGTTTCTTAAGTAAAGGTTTAATTACAGCAACCTTAAAGCTCTGTGGCACATAACCATTTATTAGAGACAAATTAAGTGCATCTTAAATATACACTCACCGGCCACTTTATTAGGTACACCACTCTAGTAACGGGTTCAGTGTTGCCAGGTGTACGATAATTATCGTA
>NW_013952504.1:1425929-1436288 GCF_001266775.1 Austrofundulus limnaeus | reverse complement strand
GCACTCAAATCACCTTTCTTCCCCATACTGATGCTCGGTTTGAACTGCAGGAGATTGTCTTGACCATGTCTACATGCCTAAATGCACTGAGTTGCCGCCACGTGATTGGCTGATTAGAAATTAAGTGTTAACGAGCAGTTGGATAGGTGTACCTAATAAAGTGGCCGGTGAGTGTAAATATTATTTAAGGGAAATGCTTCTTTGAACAGTCTGGTTGGATGGGATCTAGCAGACATGTTGATGGTTTGGATGAAGCTATTATTTTAGATAAATCAGAGCTCAACAGGACAAAAACTGTCCAGACATAAATCAGGTTCTAGTGACACTAAAGCTGCCTCATCTGACAGAGAATCAAAGACAGTAGCAGGAAGTTTGGCATGAATTTTATTCCTTATTAAAATTAAAATTTTTAAATTCACCACTATAACTCTATTCCTTCTCAACATAAGACAATTTRAGGACGGCAGGTGTTATTCATTCCTTTCAGGAATGCGAGGCATTGTTTTTCAGAAGTAATACCTTCATCCAGAATTTTCCTTTCAGACRGCACCAGACTCACAATTAGGCACAGTGTTAAACTAACATATGGCAGAGTATTCACTGTGCTTTTTTTAATGCCTCCTTGTTTTATGATGCAATTTTCTCACTTTATGTCCAGCTGCTGCCTCTTACATGAAATYTGGACCTGCACAGTAAAAATCTCCACAAATCTAACACTCCTTTATTCTTAAACCCCTCCCAACCGCAGCATGGTTGCAAAGCATGCTTATGATCTCACTTGGAGGGAAAAGCAGAAAAGCATCCATCTTTAGTTTCCTATACCTTCATAAGTTACAGCTACGGTGGTAAACTCTATAAGAGCTCTCTTGCGTAAGTTGTGCAGGCTGGAGATTTACAATCAACAGTCAGATTTGAAGGATATACTGCTCAGTCAACTCAAACCAACCATTTACAAGTCATCAAACAAGCATAATGTATGCAGCATATGGTACTGGGCCTGTTGTATTGTTTATTCTTGTTTTTCCATTGATTACGCATCTTATCTTGAGCACTTCCCTGAGCATAACATGAAATCTACAAATACAGAGCATGGAGGCTTGTCACTTAACCTTTTATGTCCCAAATCATTCTGTATGATTTAAGCTCATAAGATGTTACTTGAGGACGAAGGCAAAAGGGCAATAATGTTTGCCCATGMCTCTGTATGTGTTTGATTGTCTGCATTGTTAACAAAATATTCCGAATCACTAAACAGATTTTAGTGAAGTAATCACTGTGATGACACATATTACTGAATAGGTTTTGGGTTCAACCCCATTCAAGATAGTTACGATTTTCAACTGTCTATAAAAAGCACAACAAGTGGCTATAACTCAACAAATTTTACTGATGAGTACAGTTTGATGTAGTAGCTGAAGGTCATTCACAACACATACTTCAAACAGGTCATGCTGGATGTTGCTTATTGCAATGTTATACATTACGTGTATTTTTAAAAGACTACCATTATTTCTCATTATAAGGTGAAAGTCTAGTGATAGCGATTGTTAGGRCTTTAGTTTGAATGTCAGTGTTTACCAGTGGCCAGTCCAGTTGGTGTACTTAAAGGGTAGGCCTTTTCTTAGGCAGACAAAGCATCATTTCCCAAGTGAAATAGCCCAGCTTTTAAAGGTTCATTAATTTGTTTAATTTAAAGGACATGGCAAGCAGGGAAGAATATGAAACATCTCCCTCAGAGACTGAGGAAACAGGCCTTTACCTGAGGCAAAGACTCCCACTCTCATTAGAGCGATCATAATGATGATGATGTGGGAGGGAGGTCTCGTTCTCCTAGTCAAGGTTAGAGATGTGTATAAAAAAAGGGAGGGGGAAAAAAACATCCAATTTTTCGTCCTCTCAAGTGAACAAAAAGAAAAATTAACAAATTTTCCACAGCAGCGCTGGTATGCAGCTTGGCGCGTGACACATGGTGTCAGAGGAAATGGAGGGTGTGCACTGGTGCGTGCCAGTTTGTGAAAGCGCATCTGTTTAAAAAAAAAGTTAGATTTCACGGGAGTAATTAGTGCACCGATGGTTAATTACTCCTGTGTATTGATAGTTTGGRTGAAACAAACCAAAACAATGAGCTTCACAGAGCACACCTCAAGCAACATGTATACAGACAGATTCACAATAATTAAATTAAAGCCAAAGCAGAACACTATACTGAGTACCTAGTCTCTTATGTAACCAGCTTCAAAACTGTATACCACTTGCATTGAAATAATGCAAAAATAAGAATAATAATGAATGATATTGATGAAATAATGAGTAATTCCTGGGTTCATTGTTGATTTTTCCAATGGTTTTAAACATGTACAAAATGAGTAGTTTGGTTTGTGTGTTTTTAGTCACGTTGAAACATACCAACTGTTACAATTTTTGCATGTTTTATTCCTTGGTTTTAAATCTAAATGCAAAATTGACATTGTTATTGCTTTTAGGAATGGGCTCACTACCTGCTTAAGTTAAACCATGTTGTTAAAAATCATGGTTTTAAAACCACAAAATGTTTTTGTTAAACATTTTAACAAGTTTAAATGCCTAAAAACTAAACTACAAACTAGACAAAGAGGACAATCTTTATCACTGCTGCTGTTTGTGTGTGGCAGCCGAGGTAGAAATAATTGTAAACCTTCATGCTATAGGATGGTTGTACATTGTATTCAGTGTTTAACAGTTGCTTATCTAGAAGAGTTTTGAAACTAATGTTTGTAACAAGCAACATAAGTTAGCAGGTGAACTAACTGAACTGCAGGCTCCCTACACAGGCTAACAATCTAGTTAATTTACACCTTTACTAATTTACACTTAAACCCCCTCAATGACAAATTAGAGGTATGCATACCCTCATTCTGGTACTTCTGAGTAGCTCCTTTGGCAGCAGTTCCGGTTTCCTTGGATAAGTCTCTAAAGGCTTTACTCACCTAGATTTGTAGTTTACTACATGCTTCCTGGCAGTTAAAACATCTGCTATGAGCATCTGTAAACTTCCATGTGGAAACCTTCTAACAGACGTTTCCTTGTGTTCAAAGTTGGACCTTTGTTGAGCTGAAGGACAGTGAGAGATTTTTCAGAAGCCACTTTCAAGTACTCTTGGCTCTTTGAATCACGGTTTTACTCTTCATCCTGTCTCCGGTGGTTTTAATGCTGGAGCAGGTTTTCTTTGGGATACCTACAAATATTTTATTAATAATGTTATATTTTATTTGAAGTTTACTGCAAGTGAAGTCTAATGAAGTTCCAGAGATGTTTTATTTTTTTCTTTCTTTTTTTTAAATAACCACTAGAATATCACATCCGACTTTTTTTCCTTTTTTTAGTCAATGATAAAACTCAGTGCAATAAAACGGGATATAGAGCCATATTAGGGCTTATAAAATGAATGTTGGAGAAAACGCTGGGCGGTATACGTTTCGTATTTTTGTTATGATATAAATTTTTTAAATAGCCTGAACACCTTTGGAATGTTACATCGCACCCACCAGTGAACTGTTTCACAGGGGACACTTTTCCTCGTAGCACCACAATGCTCATTAGCAAGCTAATGTTATTGTTGGAGCAGCTTCTCCATAACTGGTGGTGGGTGGCGATACCACTGCTTATATTGACTGACATTAGAACTCCTGTTCTCACGTAATTCGAACAGGCATTAGAACTCCTGTTTTCAACATCACTGAATCTAATAAACACCTAGATTTCACGCGCAGCATATTTGCCTGATATATGGAGATGTTAATGTGCTTCTAATGTGAAAAGCTGGGGGGGGTTGTTGGTTTTGTTTTGCGGTTGCGGGTGCACAGAGGCTGAGCTTTTCTGTTAAGCTTTATTAAATAACACAAAACGATAGACCCGATATTGATTTTTGCTCAACCCTCCTTCACGACCGTACCAAAATGCGTGACTACTGTCTACAACCAGGCAGAGAAGAAAAGACATGTAGCAGAGGGAAACAGTGACAGACAGAGGTACGGTAAAATAATAAAAGTCAAGAAACAATTTCTGTGTTGCAGAAAGAGAGTAACTTCAACTGACTGTGGTTTTTAATCAATAAGCAGTGTTTGCACATTTTATTAACAGCTGAGCTGTTATCAAAAGAAAAATACTGTAAATACACTGATACTGGTATAGTGGTTGAAAATACCGTGATATAATATTTGGGTCATACCGCCCACCATTAGTTGGAGGAAATCATTTCATCCTTAGCTTTGTAGCCAAAGTTTTAAGCAAAGATCTTGTATGATCTAAGCACTTAGAGGTCTAGGACAACTATGTTTGTGTGCAAATTCAGATTTTGTACAGCAGTCACACAAAGGCATGAGGCTAAAGTTTCACTGACATTCAATGGTCCAATGTAGAGAAGTCTCAGTCCTGATTTAAGTGATAGGCTAGTTGAATATATGCGATTGTGGCAGAGTGGTTATGGATGTTTCGCCTTGGGCAAGACACTTCACCTACCTTGCCAACTGATGGTGGTCAGAGGGTCTGGTGGTGCACGGCAGCCTCGCCTCTGTCAGTGTGCCCCAGGGCAGCTGTACCACTATCAGTGTGTGAATGGGTGAATGCCTGTAGTGTCAAGCGCTTTGGAGTCCAAAGGAACTTGAAAGCGCTATACAAGCTCAATCCATTGACTGTTTTTACCATTTATTTAGCATGAGCATCAGACGTGAGTAAATGCATCTTATAAGAAGAATATCAAACTCAGTTTGCCTCCCTGAGAACTGTTCCTACCTGGCTCTAACCTACCAGCAAAATAAGCCACTTGTGTCTTTTCTAAGTTTGATTATATGTGTTAGCCATCTAAAACTGGGTTGGTTCCATAATTTAAAAAAACAACGGGCCACTCAAGACCTTTGTACAGCACAGTTTGTACAAAATGTACACACATTAAATTAATTTATAGTAATGCAAATAATTCTACAAACATCTGTATATATAGTTTTTTTCTAAGGTGAACAGTTAAGTAAAATACAAAGTAATATTGCAATTTCTTTAAAATGCACAACCCTAATTCAGACATTTACAAAAGGGTAGTTAAAAACAAGCTGTGTTTTAGACAACATAACATGCTAGTTGGCCTATGTGAGACTCGGTTCTGTTCTGTTAATTACTGTTTCATTGTAAGATGTCGTAAACCTTGTGACATGAGGGTTAATTTATGCAGAATCCACTCAGAAAGTAACGCTGACAGCTAATTATAAAAAGTATACAATTTACATGCAGTTTTGTGCTGAGTGATAGCTTTGTGCATTAATTTGGTGTCATTTGATCTTTTGGTTGTACAGCTAATGTTTTATGTATATTTCTTATTTATAACACAGAACATGCCCGCCACGGTCCTGTCTTCACCCAGGAGCCCAGTGACAGCATTTTCCCAATGAGCACTGGTGACAAGTTGGTGTTTATTAATTGCAAAGCAAAAGGAAACCCACCTCCACACTATAGGTACTTTCTTTGTTTCAAATTGGATTTTCTGCAGTGTAAGATCTAATTCATTCAGAATTTAATGAACTAATGAAGTGGAAAAAACATTTTTTTTTATTATCAGGTGCATTTTGTCTGTTTTTTTTTCCTTTTAAGGTTTAAATAATACAGAGAATGCAATTTCAGTTTAGTTTATTTTAATTATATTGCAATTCAAGAGGAAATATGCAAAAACACATGTTCAATTCATAAATACAGTTCAGTTCAAAGTAGAATAAATTTAAAATCCAAGTATGGTCATTTCAAATAAATTGTAATGGTAAAAGATCTTTATCTAAGGAAACCAGGAGATTGTGCTGAATCTTTACTTTGACACATTCCCTATCCTGGGCAGCATGTTCCTAACACAAAGAAACCTCCAGCAGAACCGGGTTTAGGATGAGAAGCCATCAGACTGGACTATCTGGAGTTTAGAAGACAGGAAAGGGACAAACATATTTAATTGGTCGAGCTGGAGTTTCTATGGGAAGAAAAACAAGAAAAAAATGTTGATACATAATTACAGAAACCAGCACGGAGAGTGGAGAGACTGAAGACAGCAGCAGAATGAGGAAATGTGGTCAGTTTTTTCACCAGCAGTCTAAGGCCTGAGTCACACTACAAGATTTTAAAGCAGTCGTCCGATTTTCAGACTGACAGAGCCCACATGTGAGGATAAAAAATCATGGATATACCA
This sequence comes from Austrofundulus limnaeus, assembly GCF_001266775.1. Taxonomy (NCBI): domain Eukaryota; kingdom Metazoa; phylum Chordata; class Actinopteri; order Cyprinodontiformes; family Rivulidae; genus Austrofundulus; species Austrofundulus limnaeus. The sequence continues at coordinate 1,430,089 of NW_013952504.1, read as the reverse complement.
GGTTTGGTCCTACAGTGTGTGGTGTACAGTCACACGGCAAGAGACAACACACCACACACGTAAAGATATTTCATTCATGAACTGTCAGATATTAAAACACGTGAGACTTCTTGAAATCTCGCGAGAATTCATATGTCCGAGGAAAAATCTCAGGTGACCTCCAGAGAGACGTGAGTTCAGAGTAAATAAACGTTTGCGACAAGGAAGAAACAATGTGGATCGTTTGTGGACTATTTTTACCAGAGGAAAAACAATTGCATAGGACTTTTAACATCCAGCAGACTTTCTGCTGAGTCATGACAGGTTTTTTGTGTTCTGTATTTTGGAATCCCCTCCGTGTTTACGTCACCTCGCTTTCTGATTGGCTACACGTCTCATTCAACAGGCTGAGAGCTCGGGTGAACACTACACACACTGTGATTTCGGGCCAAAAAATCAAACATGTTGAATATCCCCSATTTGAGGTTGGAGAGGTCCTGATGTCCTTCCGAGCCGACTAGATCACTCTTAACTCACCACCCACAGTGGGAATATCTGCTATGATTATCTTTAGAGCCATCATGATAATCTGGACTTCCTTAAGATTGTCGGAAGGGCAAAAATCTGCCTGATTTTTTTGTAGTGTGACTCAGGCCCAAGCCAATAGCAGCAGAACTAAGAAATAGCTCAGGAAACCCAAGCCAACACTAGCTATAGGATTTATGAAAAAGGAAAACCTTAAACCCAGTGTTAAAAAGTAGACAGAATGTCAGCCTCACAGACAGAAACTGGAAGTTGGTTCCACAAGAGAGGAGCTTGATAACTGAAAGCTCTGCCTCCCATTCTACTTTTAGAAACTTGAGGAACCACAAGTAAACCTGCAGTCTGAGAGTGAAGTGCTCTGTTAGGAAAAACATAAAAGAGTAAGATCTTGAATTTAAGATGAAGGATTGGTTGTTGACAACTATATATTTTAGAAATAATATTTTATAATCTATTCTGATTTTTACAGGGAACTAATGGAGATAAGATACATTGGAGAAGTATGATCTTACTTCCTAATTCTCAGTAGCAGCAGCATTTCAGATCAACTGAAGTCTTTTTGTTCAGACATCCAGATAATTAAAACTAATCAATAGTTCAATCTATGCTGAATCATAATAAATCAGGATGAATCACTGTGTGTTTTAACAGGTGGAAAATGGATGGAAGGGATATAGACACAGACTCTGATCCAAACTACAGCCTTGTAGAGGGGAACCTGCTGATCAATAACCCTCATTTCATCAATCATGGGGGAGTGTATCAGTGCATCGGCACCAATGCATTTGGAACCATCGTCAGTAGGAAGGCAAAAGTCCAGTTTGCATGTGAGTAATTTTTGGGGCTGTTTATTCATTGTGTATGATTTTAAAGACATGGGCAGATCTTTTTCCTCACTTTATATTTATTACAAGGTCATGTGCAGTACAACCAAGTAAAAATACACCAGAAATTCTCTAAACCAAATGACAGTATCAATTTGACACTAAATAAAGTGTAATATTTACTGAAAACAAGTTAGGAATTTCAAAACATTGAGGATGTATTTAAATGAAAGTCAAGAATCACCTTRGCAAGCTAGAAAAAGCAAAAGACTTAGAGAGCAAAAGAGATTGCCTAATATCATTGTTAGTTTTGTTTTCAGATTTTTGGTCAGTTTTAGCACAGAAAATCTTCACCAACCAGCATGAAATTAGATGTGTCCGACCTACACTGCGCCAGCCAACGGTTTTATGAAAGACCCCATATTTGGGTAGGGGCTCCATCTGAAAAGGGGGTTTCTGGACATACAAAAATGCTTATATCTAAAAAACTYTTTAACGTAAGAGCTTCAGCATGCYTCAGTCTTGGCAGCATGATGGCTCAGTTTGTAGGGTTGAGCGATATTGGCAAAAAAATTAATCACGATTATTGAGGTATTTAGCTGATAATGATTYATATGATGATTACTCCCCTGGAMTCCCTGGACRCTTGCATGTCTTAGTCACATGACCAAGTTAACTCACTCTGGAAAGACTTGCTCTCCGGAAAAATCTGTTCCAAATTGTGTCAAACGTACAGACTTCAGGCTKTACATTAGTTTTTAAATTCTGTTGGAAGTAAAACTGGACTTATGTTAAATGAATTACAGAACTTTTTTAAATAAAATATTTGTCATATTTGAAGCAGAGAGGAGCATCGACCGGATTGACTGGGAAAATCTCCCGTCAGTCTGCCTGGCGGAATTTTTCGTAATAATAGTTAAGAGCCAAAAAAGTAATGGATTAAAGTTTTTCTGATGATTAAATGCACACTATACGATTTTCCCCAACCCTACTCAGTGGTTAGCACTGTCGCCTCACAGCAAGAAGGTCCTGGGTTCAGTCCCTGGTTCAGACCTAGGGTCTTTCTGTGTGGAGGATGCATGTTCTCCTCATGCTTGAGTTGAGTTGATAATTTCAAACTTATCCACAGAACTTTGTGGGTTTTTTTAAATTTCCTGGACAGTGTAGGGGAAACTCTAAAACTTTTCTCATACTTGAAAAGTAACATCAAAAACAATTTTGCTTTCTAGAAAAAATAATAGAAAAATGTAAAAACCGAAGTTCAAACAATTGAACACCAAAGCATATTTGAATCGAGATCTTTTACTATCAGACACAGATTTAAAACTGCTTGAGAATGTTTTTTAAACTTTTACTCAGAGAATAAAGCAGTTGTGTTTCCTCCTCCTACCAATGTAATGCCAGGGGAATACACAACGAGATGAAGGAGGGTTGCATGTCTTGATTTAGAACAGACTTTTAATAAGTTGAGATCTGATTTAACCAGCGCTGATATTTGCTTGACCCCTCCTGAGACCTGATGGTATTTCTAAGACTTAAGGATTTATATGTCTCCCTGCTATTTATTCTCTTGAGCCGCAGAGCAGCATTTAATTAAAGGTGAAATCAGTCCCTAAAGCTGGGCTGGTGCATCCTTTGTTCGACGTTCTGCAGGTGTGACAGTACTGATGGGAATTCCAAGTTTGCTCGTGAACATTATGAACATAACGAGAGGAATTTATTACCTTTCGGGTTGAACAGTTTTCAGACTGTGATTCATGTTCATGGTTTCTGTCACATTCTCCAGTTTTGCAGAACTTCAGCAAGAAGCCYAGGAACACAGTGCTGGTGAGGGAAGGTCAAGCTGTGGTCCTTCTCTGCGGCCCACCGCCCCATTACGGAGGTACTGTAACTCTTCTGAGCTGGCTGCTTTTGTCTCACACACCTGCTTGCCTCAGCAGTTTTTATTGTTCCTCACCCTGCCGCTTATTATTGTCCTGTGGCAGTGCTGTGGTTCGTTTGTTTTTAAACCACCTCACACTTTTTTGTTTCTTTTCTTTTCTTTTCGGTCAGACATGTTGTTTTCCTCTCACTTCTACTTGTTGTATTCTCTACGTGCCCGGATCTATGCTTTCATCTATAGTTCATATTGTCTCATGTTAACCTTAAACTCAGTTCTCTTGTCCATGTGATCTGTCATCTGAAACATCTGCAGTGCTCCAACCCAAGCCCTGTCCACACGAGAACAATGTTTTCAGTTACTAGAATAAGCAGAACAGACATAACAACAACAAAAACAGCAGATTGCATGTTTACATTTGTGTTACAAGTGCCAATTACTAAAATATAGCAAAGCCTTCATATCATAWATTATGTCAGTAAGCAGAAAATACAAATACACCAAATAATCTAAGTATAAATAGGTTTCATCACTTTGTTGAACATGCTTTATCAATACAAATAAAAAGCAATAAAAAAGCAAATATTGCATAAAACTATCTAGKGCATTCATCAAGTATAAAATTAAAACATGTGAAAAATGGGAGTAGTTTGAATAGTTGTGGATGCCTCCAACCCGCTTCAAGAGTACAAGAGCTGTATTTTCACACCTGATGGAAAGTTTGGCTCTTTTCCGAGAACCGGCTCTCGTAGAACGGTTCCCAAACGGCTCTTAACTGATTGTCCTCTGCAGACTCATATTTTAGTGTAACTTGGTAAATATGAATGCTGAAAGTGTTGCCTGTTTTGTATTTGTTCTGTTACCAAGCAMTCAGTTTACTTTTGTCAATTATTTTGTGTAATGTTTTATTCAAACTTTTTTTATTAATGCTATTA
>NW_013952504.1:1423497-1425382 GCF_001266775.1 Austrofundulus limnaeus | reverse complement strand
CAAAATATTATCAGATCCATTTTTATTTTGGACCTAAGTAGAAACAAAAACAAAATAAAAAAATACATATTTTTGGAATGTGAATACGAGTAATCCTGAAATATCTGTGAAAAAGTCCTAATCTGTCCTTACTTGAGAAGACTGCATCATCATGGTCSCTTTAATGTCTCTTCCCTGACTTTGCTCCTTCTGTTGTGACAGTAAAGATTTATTTTAAATATGTGGAAAGTACACAAACACAACCTTTGCACAGAAACTTAAAAGGATTGMGTTTATCTCATAGCATTAACTAGCAAGGTATGTAATATATGTAACAACAATAGRAGTGTATTCTTGTGAACTATTTATATTGGTATGTATTAACTCAATCATTTAGCTAACATTATCTGCCTCCAACAGCACGACTCAACTTACATGGTTTGTTTGGAAAAAAAAACTTCAAAGTTTTTTTTTTTTGGCTCTAGCTGGTTTCTGACTGCTCTGCAGCAGCACGTCTCCCCTCTGTGATCCACAGGTGTACACCAGTGTTAGCTTATGTTGCATTAAAGACGGCTCGGAAAAACACATTATTGCTTTTTAATAATGGATTAAACAGATGTAATGGATGAAAAAAAATGTCAGGGACAGAGGGCACAGATACAGAAAGTGCAGGGGACATGGCCCATGTGTACCCTGCATTCGTTATGCCCATGGCTTTCACAGACAGAAAAAAAAAACGAGAACGGCTCTCAGTGGGGAGCCGGCTCCCGTCGTTCACTTCAAAGAGCCKMCTCTTGGAGCCGAAACGTTTGCGACTGACTACTACATACGACTGATTAACGCCTGCATAGAAGTATAAGAAGAAAACATCACCTGCCTAAAATCCACATCATTGACAGATAACTATCTAAGAAATTGTTCTGAATTTGTCTGACTTCATTTAGAAAATGTATTCCAGTACCATATCTGAGTTGCTTCAGTGTATAAGTTGCAACAGTCGAAACATGCATCATGAAGAGGAGAAAAACATAAGTAAATCACATCTGACTATAAGTCGCAGGACAGACATTTAATCTGGAATAACACACAAAAAAACAGAGATATCTCATGTCTGGGATGTCAAATAACTTTAATTAACAAAGAAAGACAGGTGAGAGTAACTTTATGTGTCTGAAACATTTTTTCTTCACTTGAGTTCAAATGTACAACATCTGCAGCAAGTTACCAACAACAAGCTAACATTAGCTTACCGTCCTCTGTCATCCTGTTCTCTCGTCATTAGCCTCATTGCTGAATGTTCTGATAGTCTTCAGTTCTGTTCCTTCGGGTTTGGTGGAGTTCATTATTGTTGTGTCGCAAATAAATCAAAATAAGATTCACGCGTTTGACCCTTTTYATCCCTGCCGACGTCCAGCGAGGTAGCTTTCTGTTCAAACACAACCAGCCGGGGTCAACGCCTTCCAACAAGCAAGTTACTGGTAAATTCACCACTCTCATTCAAAAAGAAAAAAATAAGTAGGTCCTCTGGATCATAGGAGCCCAAAGTGGGGCCTGCGGGCCAAATTTGGCCCACCAAGCCATTTGATTTGGCCCACCAATATAAAAGGGCTGTAGTGAAGGTAGTTTTCATTCATGGCGCTGACATTTTGTACTGTACTTAACGGTGTATATATGTATATAAATATGCATATGTGTTTATGTATATGTGTATATGTGTATTGGTATATGCACATAACTATATATCACATGTTTATATTGTGGGGTTGTTTTTGTTTATCTTTTATTTATCTTTCTTTATTCTTCTCAGCCTCTCCTGTATCACTAATGTGCAAATTCCCCCACTGTGGGATCAAAAAAGTTTTATCTTATCTTATCTTATCTTATCTTATCTTATCTTATCTTATCT
>NW_013952504.1:1413518-1422021 GCF_001266775.1 Austrofundulus limnaeus | reverse complement strand
TTATATTACAGCGTTTGGCCCGCAGCCCTGGATAGATTTTCATTTTGGCCCTCTCAGGGAAAATATTTGGGCACCCCGCTCTGGGTAGGTTCTTCTTTAGTGAAACGTTTTGTCTCTCCTCCAAGAGACTTCTTCTGTCTAATGAGTTTCAGGTGAACTCAGCCTTATAAGCACTGCCTCCACATGGTGGACAAACAGGTTAGTCARATGCAAAAGAGGGCCAACATTAGCTTACCYTCCTCTGTCATCCTGTCCCATACCAATCTCATTCCACCTGATTAGCTTTTTCATTTTCTTCAGTGTAGTAAGGTAACCTGTGCTTTTTGCCAGCCCCTCACAAGTTACTCATTCACTCGCTCGAAACCTTCTGCTAACAACAAAAGCGGAACAAAATAAACTGCAGTAATCACAAGCCAAGAGCAACATTTCATGACTGTGGACTGTAATGTTTACTTCTTGGTTCATGTCAGAATGAATCAGTCAAAAATATGTCATGACGAGAAAAAAACATTTATAAAACTTTTTTTTTTCTTTCACACGAGTTAAACTCAGCAAGAAGCTAACATTAGCCACAGTTAGCTTACCATTCTCTGTCGTCCTGCTCTCTTGTCTTTAGCGTCATACTGCTGGATAGTCTGGTACAGGCTTCGGTACTTTTCCTTCGAGTTTGGTGTAGTCCATTATTATTGTTGTGTCGCAAATAAAACTAAACAAGATTTGCATGTTTAATTATGATGCCGCCCACATTGAGGTGGCCGAATTTCTGCTCAGCTCAACAGGACTGGGGTAGCGTAAGTCCAGGCTGCTGAAGTCAAAACTACACTGAAATAAGGCTGAAACGGATGTTTTCAATTAATCGAATAGAAGGAATTTTAATCTAGTAAACCATTATTCGACAATTAATCGTAAGTCGATTAATTGTTTGCATCCCTATCACAAACTTTCAGAATTATGTAAGACCGCAATTAAAAGTTTGCATATGTCTTTACAGTATAGAGCCTAGTTTGAGACACCAACTAGTCTCTCACACATATGTGAGTATATTTTTAGAAATAATAAATAAAAGATTATCTTGGATAAATAGCATTTCCATGTGGACCGGGCCTCCACCTATTATTGTTATCAGCCTATTACCTATTCTTTTTCCTTAGTTGTGGGCAGGCTATCGGTTGGGTGGCTGCTGTGGCAGCGCAAGTATTTATATTGTGGCTCAGCTGTGAGTCAGCTCATGTGTCTGGGTGCTTCTGATTAACGGGTTCCCAAAGTGCTCTGCACTCCTGCGGCTATTTGGTACCCACCAGCACAATTTCATGCCTCCACAGCAGCCTTTCTCTGCTCTCTGTTTCCAGCCGAAACCTGCGGCCATGTGGAATCCCACACATTAGCATTTTGTACCATCCCCTCCCTTTTCCCATGGCCTTTGGAATACATCCATGTCTTTATTTTCCCCTTAAATGGAACATAATCACACGTTTGATGGGATTTGCACTGCATGATAATGCTAGCTTGAGGTGTTTCTGAACTGGAAAGTGGCACAAAAATGTGTTTCCTTAGACGCCACAAGCTTTATGTCAAAACATTTCTTATGCCTGTTGAAGGAGTTCTTGAGAAAATCAACAATGCATCTTATTAAAGGAAGAATTATGTAAAGCTTATCTGGGCAATCAATACAGAAATGCCCTAATAGGATCAGAGTTTAAAGTTAAACTCTGTCGGAGGACATGGGATTACACGCCTGCAAGTCCTCTGTTGCRGTGAGACTGCAGCTCTTAAACAGAGCCAGTCTCTGATAGTCCCTAATCATGAAAGGTCTGTCAGTTCATGCCCTGACTTTCCCTGTAATGATTTTAAATCACAGTTTTCCCTCAAGGAAGCAAATGGAACTTTTTAGCAACTGCCAAGTCAGAAGAACTGACTGTGAAATGCCATTTATCTGATGCAGGACAGCTGCTCTAAATATATCGTCCAATCCCTGCAGACTTTTCTTGCTCTCTGTCTCACTCCTTCTCTGCATGTGTGAGTTTTACTGAACACCTCGACTCTGACGTTCTCATCCTCCTGTTCCATTTTTCATTTTGACACGAGGCCTTATTAATCTGAGAGATAAAGGGGTGGGATTTCTGAATCAATGTTTACTGTGAAATGTTTAAAATGGACCACAGTAAAGAAAGGGAGGCGYGATGAAAAAAGTAAACCAGGCATAATCAATTTTGACTTTCTAAGTTTTAAATTTATGGCAAAGTAATATTGTCTTCCACAGCAAAGATAAGGTGAGGATTACTGCATGCATTTTTCAAATGATGTTGGAATGAAAAATCAACTTTGTCAAATTGGCATTTAAAAAAAAGAAAGGAAAAAAAAAGACAAAGTACTTTGTTTGAGATGAGACAAGAAAGCACACACTAACCAAACTACCAATCCATCATATTCAGAGTGCAGGAATGTTCTTGAAAGTACCGTATTTATGCAAAAGTATATAATACAAAAGATTTAATACATAAAATCATCCACAAAGTTGGCGAGTAGTACTATACTCAAATTATTTTTTTCTCATGTATTTTACATGAAATATTAGCTTCATTCACAAAATGCCTGAGTCTGCAAATAAGACTGCATTGCAAAAAGCGGTTGAAGCGAGCTCACCTTTGACCCCTAATTTACACTAGATGTGGCTCTGCTCCACTGCGCTGCGCTGCGGTCTGACCTCCGCAGCAAATATGCACCCATTCTAATCAGTGAGTGTTTACACTGGCTCCTCACAGCGGCGCAGGGTGGRGGTGAGAGGACGGCAATCCACTAAAATTAGAACCYATCCTATTTTTGCCGGAGCTGCTCCAGAGTCAATCTCCAGAGATTACGTTGCATCAACAGGAAAAGGAACAAACACAACATCTGTTATTTAAAAAATAAGACACCATAAGGCGGAGTTATTTTGTTGAAATCCAAGTTATATTAATCAATATATGGATATATTTCTACACAAAAGCTGTCAGAATGTATCGTTCTGTTAGGGACGCAGATGGCAACCTGTAGCATGAAGCATATGTGTGGACACACAATACACGTGGATTTTATTTTGAAATCAGAAGTTTCAAAAAGACGACAGCGATACAGTTTCAACAGCCTTTATACAGTATCTATGTTTTCAGCTGTGTTTGGAGTTCGTCTTTCACTGAATTTGCTCTGGCTTCCACATTTATCACTGGATTTCTCGCACAATCTCCTTCATGCACACACTTCTTCCTCTGTGTGTCGCACCGGAGTGATGCTGAGCAGAGCTGAGTGGAGCTGATGCTGTATAAATTGGGATGCAAACGAACAGCTGCGAACTGCGCACCACAGCACAGCGGAGCGGAGCTGCATCTAGTGTAAATCCAGGGTGACACTCCTTCGTGCCTCCGAGCAAAGGTAGTAACAGACCCAGGCAGCGACGTGATGTGAAAKAAAAGAGAATGATAACAAACTAATGACATTCATGTGCGACCGGGCCACTCCTGGAACAACAACAAACACATGTTCGTCTGTAACATGTGTTACCGTCTACCGGTGTTCTGAAAAGGTTTGTTTGCCCAAAAAACATTTCCCCACCACAGGGGGCACTCACGAGTAAGCATTACCGAAGTATGGTAAATCTCATGCTAAGTCTCTGAGTTTTGTGTTGGCGCCCCCTGATGGACCATGTGTAAAATGTTGGCAGTCATATGATGCTGCTACAAAGCTCAAAATCATAGTTTGCTGATATACATTTGTTGTCAAAATGCCTTTTATAGTACATAAGTTGTTGAAATCAAATTAACAGTCAAATGATCATTTTACTGATATGTATAAAGACTGCAAAGACTGAAAAATCTTGAAGTCTGTATGAAATTAGAAGTTTCTTGAGGATTTATTTTTTTGTGCTTTTTAAGCTAAAAAACGATAGGGTCTTATTATACATGAGACCGTAGTATACAAGAATAAATATGGTAGATAGTTTATGAAAATGGACATGTAGTAAATTAAAGACAAACCTTTCAGATCATTTTCTGTTGAGGAATGACGGKGTTGTAGCTGCTTTGGTCAAACCTAGAGAAAATGTTTTGCAAATCCTCTGGCAGCACTGCCAGCCTCAAAGTGGTGACTCTCAGGTACTACCACGTTCAATTTTAACTCCTTATCTGTAAAGTTGTCCAAGCTATAATATTTTTGAGTTGGCAAATATCAGTTGGATGTGGCAGCTGACTAAAACTGCATTGATGTTGAAAATGAATTAGTTGTAGATCTATTTCTTTCGATTAGATTTAAAAAGTTTCAATAAAATGCATCCCGTGGAGTACAGGAGATTTTGCTACAGCCAACAGGGTTGACTCCAACAATTATTGATAAAGGTTAAAAACAGGTCTAACTTCATAAATGGATTATGTGTTGTGGATTATTCTCACCCTACAAAATCACCAGGTTTTAAGCACATCTGTAAAATGCACTGAATCCTAGCCTATTTTAGAGTTTTCTAAGGTCAGTTGTAGCAGCCATCTAGAATTGGATTGGCTCCAAAAGGTAATCTGTTGTTAATGTACACCCACTCATTATTTCTTGCAAATTTCAATAAAAACTGACTGTGTGAAAGCTATTGTGTTATTTTAAGGTCAATTGGCTGAGGCAGCCTTTTTGATTTGGATTGACTCCAGAAGTTAATCAGCTGTAGACGGACATCTATTGATTAGTTTCTGCAAGTTTCATTAAAATTCACCCAGTGGTTATAAGATACTTTGGTAACAGGCAGACAAATGAACACACATAGGCAAAACACACACCTTTGCCTGTCAGCAATAAATATTTTAAGAAAGACAAATAAAATTAAAGAAAGAAAGCGATAGATAAACCAGGGCCTCTTGCTTTGCTGACGTAAAGTTGCAATTAAAGTTGTAACAAAAATTGGCACACGGGTTTGGAGAGTCATTCATTTCCTCACATTAATCATATCCTCCTGTTACTCTAAATTAAAAAGGTTTTCCCACCATAACACTGTAACATAAAATTCCTATTAATCCTGAGAATTGTGACTGTGTGTGTGTGTGCGTGTGTGTGTGTGTGTGTGTGTGTGTGTGTGTGTGTGTGTGTGCTTGATGTTCAGTGTCAATGAAAAGAAAACTGTAGGAAATGATTAGTATTAGAAGTGGGCCTTCCGATTTGATAAATTGATGTGTTCAAGTACAACCTGTAAATTCGATAATCCACACTGAAGTAAAGTTACTCTTAATATAAACAGAAATTGACTATTTTAAATATTACAGTTTTGTTTAGTTGTAGATGAATTTTTACACACGTTAGTACTTCCTGTGTGCTACTGTAAACATTTTTAAATGCTTTATGAACTCACACTGTTATCAGCAAAATGTTGATTCTTTTCTTTTGGCAATTTCATTCTTATTTTATTCTTTCATTATTTCCTTGTATTTACTTATTCCTTAGAGATTAAATACTCCTGGGTTTTCAATGGACAGCTCAGTTTCCTGCAGCAGGACGCTCGTCGCTTCATCTCTCAGAGGACCGGCAACTTGTACATCGCGAAGGTTGAAGCCTCGGATGCCGGGAATTATACATGTGCAGTGAGAAACATGATGACCAATGCTACAGTGCTCAGCTCTCCAACTCCCGTGGTGGTGCGAAGGGACGGTAAGACTCTCRGGACCGCCGTCTGCTTATTTTGTGCACTGAGCTGACACGAACATTCATAGGGAGGGCGAGCAGGGGAGATAAATTGCTTGTCTCAAGCGTGACATTGTTTTTTTCCCCCCTCTTACTTTTTTGGCAAGATTTTTACACAAGTCAACAACTTTCTAGTACACAGAGTTGTGTATGCGAGGAAACCTCTGGATCTGCATGAAGGCGTGTATTTACATAACTAGAGTGCATGCAGGCTCACGCACAGCAAGGAGCTTGACACCCATTCAAACCTCCACAGAACCAGTTTTGTTTTTCTCCTCAGACTTGCACTAAAACAGACATAACATATCCACCTAAAACTGCTCAGCCTCAGTATGCTTGCTGACAAAGTTGGGACCTTTTGTAAAATGTAAAAAAATAAACAAAAAATACATTAATAAAAAATAAAAACAAATATATATATATATTGTTCAGAATGGAACATAATAAACATCAAGTGTTACAGTTAAGAAATTGGCAATTTTGGGGGGAAAATTGTGTTCATGTTCTCTTGTGTCTGCATTTACCTGCTTCTTTGGCTCTGTCTCAATTCATGGGTTGCAGCCGACATCGGCCGCATTTGTCGGCCACTTCCATCACTGCCCCGCGCTCTAGGCCGTCCCACCTACTCATGCGGCTGACAGATGCGGCCGACAAAACCTCGAAAACATCGGCTACATCTGAGTACCCTACACGGCTGACGGTATCCCAGAATTCATTGCGCTGTCAGCAAGTTAAACAGAGGAACAATGATGGCGTAGTTTTTTTTTATTTTTTTTTATTTAACAACCGGTTGTTGTTGTTTTTTTAATGACTGAGTTCGGAATTTTATCACGGACTGAAAAATGTAAGTTAAACAACTTAGCTGAGTAAACTATTGTTGAAATGAGATGTTAAATAAAATGCAGTTACAAGTACTGATACTGGAGCTAAACCCAAATTGTTTATGCTTTTTATTTATTTACTTGTAACGTTTTTGTAATAAAGCTGAAGTTTGTGAAGTTATACCTCGAAAAAACAAATGAAGCGATGTGATATAAAATGTAGCACCATTGTAACGAGGCAGTGAGTGGACATGCAAACATACGTCTTTTGTAAACTAGAACGTACCATTTCACAGCCGTTTCTGCAGCTGACAGGAGCGACCTACGGCTACGTCGACTGTGGACAACGTTGGCTGTGGTCTACGTCAGTTACAACCCATGATTTGAGACAGCTGTTGTGTTTCTTCTTTGGCGTTCCCACTCTCACCTGTTCCACAATTGTCTACTCACAGGTGTTGGTGTTTTGAGTTAATTCGATTTTGTTTATATTGTGTGTCCTCTCCTGTTTTGTCAGTCGAGGATTGCTCTCTGCTAGGGCCTTCCATGGTCTCCCTAGAGTATTTTCTTAAGAGCTTGTACGTACTTTCAGCTGCCTTGTCAGCACGCTTTATTTTTGAATTAAACTTTATTTTACCTTTTACTTATCGAGCCTCCTTGAGTCTGATCTGCATTTGGGTTCCTACTACTACAACCATGTCAAGGTTAAAAAGGTGAATTTGAACTGTAGGTTTAAAAGTAACTTTGAGTTATTTGTAAACAACACATCTCAAAAAATCAGGGATAAGAGAAAACAAAATGCTGTAAAATAAGTAGTTCAATTAAAAAAAAATAGGTGGGGAAAAAAAAGCTAGACAAGCCCTATACAACTAATTGGATATTCCTTATATTGTAACATCCCCTATATTAAAAATCAACATTAAGGAGCTGAATCTGTCAGACGTAAAGATGTACAAAGGTGTTCCATTCTGTGAAAATTTGCGTCTAAAAATATTGGAACAGTTTCAGAATAATGTTTGGGATGGATTGGGGATTTTACATAAATTACTGATTATAATATTATTCAAGTGGAAAACTGATCTGTGGTCAGAATGAATCCAAATTTGAAATTCCTTTTGGAAACCACAGATGTGGTGGTAAACATGGACCTGTCCCAAATTGTTTGGCAAATGTTGCTGCCATTAAATTTATTATTACCTTTTTGTTTTCCAATGGTACATGTTTTTTACTTTCAACATTTGATGTATTTACTGTTTTGTTGTGAACAAAATATGGGTTCATGAAATTTGTGTATCATTGCATTTAATTTTTTTATCTTTTACAAAATGTCCCAGTGTTTTTCAGAAAGGGGATGTGATTTCAGAGTTCACATGCACTTCTTCTTTTGGGTTTTAACGTATGAAGTTTTGCTTTTGTCARTCATGTAGTGGTGATGGGTGAATATGAGCCAAAGATCGAGGTTCACTTTCCTGACACGCTTCATGTCTCCAAAGGATCTTCAGTGAAGCTGGAATGCTTTGCTTTAGGAAAGTAAGTGTAACACACAACCACCATGTTGTGTCTTTGGGAAGAATTGTGAAGAAGGTACAAAAAGGTCAGTGTGACCTTGTGTGGGTTGCTTCTGCAGTCCCGTGCCTTCTATTTCCTGGAGGAAAGCCGATGGAAATCCACTCCCTGGCAAGATTAAAATCAACCACTCCACTGGGGATCTGGAAATTCCATATTTTCGCCCAGAGGATGCCGGTGTGTACGAGTGTGTCGCTGAGAACAGCAGAGGAAGAAATGTTGCCAGTGGGAAGCTCATATTTCAAAGTAAGAGTGATTTCACAATTTTTTGTCATATTTCCTGTTAAATAATGATGGCAAATGTATATATACATATATATATATATATATATATATATATATATATATATTGTTCAGAATGGAACATAATAAACATCAAGTGTTACAGTTAAGAAATTGGCAATTTTGGGGGGAAAATTGTGTTCATGTTC
>NW_013952504.1:1401328-1413138 GCF_001266775.1 Austrofundulus limnaeus | reverse complement strand
GCATCCTATACTACTTTTTTTCAATTAGAATGGAATTGTAATATTATTTTTATAATACATGAAAATACTGCCACCATAACAAAAATGTCACCATGTCTTTGTTTCTAAATTCAGCATTACTTGAACTAACTTAGATTTTTTGCTGCCTTTGATGCCAACAATTTCAAATAAGATCTCCTGTGATGAAAGAGGACAGAGATTTGGTCAATTTGTTCTAATTTCTTATATTTGGAAGATGACTTGGCTCTTAAAGTTTGTGTTGGAGCATGTGTTGTGGGTGACTCTCAGGTACTCCCACATCCAATTTTTGCTCAGTCTCTGTAAAATTGCTCTGGTGTAATATATTGTGTTTGCTGAATTAGCTTTGTTGGCCATCTTGAATTAGGTTATCTCAGTCATAGTTAATAGCTCTTGTGCAGRTTTGGCTGAGTGGTTATTGAACTGGGGGTTCGATTTCACTGCAATTCATTCACATGTCACAGGCGAAGTGTCCTTGGGCAAGACATTGAAGCCCCACTGCCTTCAGTGTGGGTCCCATCAGTGTATGAATGTGATTTAAAGCACTAATTAGTCTCTTAAACATAAGATTAGATGGTATTTACAGAAATGTCAGAATCTTGGTTGAAAGCTGTTAAAAACACGTCTATGAACACCCAAGACAGTTACAACTACAAGCAGGTGAAGATAAAACTCACATACATAGAAATAAAATTAGTTTAAAAAGCATTTGGCAAGTGAGATAAAGTTAGTGTTAAATAATCAATCAATGAACTTTATTTGTACCCGCAGGTAAATTCGATTACAGTGACAATGAGTCAGCTTCGTTCCAAGAAAAACACTAGACGTATGACGTGGACATACAGAGGACACAACGTGATTAAAAAGTGACCAGGTGCTCATAAAACTCAACTATATAAGAATCAAAGATAAAAACAAGAGAAAATCGAATAAAACTATATAAAACAAAGAAGAAAAAAAAGACTAATTGATATTATGTTATACTATGTTAACTTGAGTTTACAAAGCTAATTGCAACAGAGACAACGCTGATTTTTAAACACTTAGTTTTACATTTACAACATTTACATACAAATAGGAGGCATAATGTGTTATTTTTGTTTCTGATATTCTTTACATATCACTACTTTATTAGGGCTCTGTATGTTTTATTCACGATTAAATACTGAAAAATGAACTAATTCAGAGAAAGCAGATCTTTGTACTACTTGGTTTATTTACATAATGACTTAAATAGCTGGATGTTCGGCCCCTGAACTATTGGCCTGCTGTAACTGTGGCCCCTGGAGCAGTTTAGTTGGTCTGCCCAAAATTAGGTTGATTGACAACAGATCAGTAAAAGATCTGGATATAAAAATAGCCAAACATCTTTTTTGTAAAGTACACGGATAAAAATTCATATTGTTAATGTTAATCATTACTAAAAAATAGTTTTGTTTTGTATAATGTTTTACTTTTTAAAAATTAACTTAAAAAACTGTATGCACTAAACTTGATGTCCATAAAGTGCTATGACATGTCTAATATGCCAGGACATACTGTAAAAAAAATAGCAAATGTTCCAGGAAGTGGCAGCAGCCCAGGTCTACAATCAGTCAGAGACAATGCAATTCTACTTTTTTATTGCTTGCTATTTGTGCCTGTGGTGGCTTATATTGAGTTCAAGTTACTAAAGTTTGTCTACAGAGCAGACTGTAGGAGAATACCCTTATACCTGAGCAAAGTTTTATAGGCCTTTTCTGTCATTATTATATGCCAATAAACAACTAGTCTAACTTCTCTCCGTGGCAGGGAAACTCAGTGCAAGCTATTTTCTTGTCTATCGTCGTGTTAGAGTGATGTACCTGGTGGGATTTATTCAGCACAATTCTTTGAAAAGCAAAGAAGATCTTTTTCTTGTAACAGGGTAAAAGAAAAAAAGATCTTCAAATATGTTTCTATTTATTTATTGTTTTGCTCAGATGTTGAACATCTACACTGGGCCCAGATGCTGAAAGATGCACATATGGCAATTGATGCTGATCTGCAGTGGGAATGTAAAGCCATTGGTAGGCCTCAACCTACCTATCGATGGTTAAAGAATGGTCAGACACTATCAACAAAGGTAGGAAACAGGACATTTTCTTCTCAAATAAAGGGTGCGGGGGGGGAAAGGGCACCACTAAAATCTTCCTATTTGTTATTTGCAGGGGAAAGTTCACGTTGAAGCTGGTAGACTGACCATATCCAAGATCAGTTTATCAGACTCAGGGATGTATCAGTGTGTGGCAGAAAATGAATATGGATCCATATATGCCAGCGCTGAGCTCAAGGTTGTAGGTAGGTGGTTTTGTCTTTATCTAAATCTAAAGCACAACCTTCGACACATCGTCTGTGCATTCTGTTACCAGAGCACTGACAGCCTCCTCCATAAAAGTGAATAAACTCAGTCTATCAACTGCTCTTAGAGTTGTGTCCTTTCCTTTTCATTTCTATAATCACTTCAAACAACAACATGCCTGTCAGGTAGTAAATTATGATTTCTGTAATTGCTGGTAATGCACTTGACATTTTGGCTTATGCACTGCTGTTGGTCTTATGCACTGCTGTTGGTCTTATGCACTGCTGTTGCCGCTCCACAAACTGAGACAAATGGCCTCAACAAAGGTCTCTTTTTCTTCCAGCTTTGCCGCCTGACTTTACCCAGCGGCCTGTGAAAAAATCCACCGTGATCCAAAGAGGGGGAGAGATGGTGTTAGAGTGCCGACCCAACGCTTCACCCAGGGCTACGATATCCTGGTGGCGAGGGGGGAAACTCCTGAAAGACAGCGAGAGGTAAGGGTTATTGTAAACATTGCTGCACAGCAAATTCACAGGGTATGTTGCCTAAATTCATTTTGACAAATAATCTACTACACAAAGCCCTTTTTATACAATCATCTACAGGAATTCACTGTTTGTACTTGTAGATGTCCGCTTTGTAAGCATACACAAATTAGGAAATCAGGTAGGGTTGAATAATTATAATAAATGGATGGGGTAAATGGTAAATACAATAGTTGGATATGTTTGCGTACCAAAAAATAAAGTAACTACTCTGCTTAAATCATTAAATGTGATGAGAAAAGATGGAAGCTAAGTATTGAAATAAACAAAAAAAGTAGTTTTGTAATACTAAAAATCCCTTTGTTATCTACCCTAAACTAATCAGAAAGTTATGTAAACTGCTATTAAAATAGGTAGGGGTGCATGTTTCTTTGTGAATGTGAACTTTTTTCAGTTTTATTATTCATCAGCAGACATGCAATATAAAGCACAGGTTTCTAGTTAAAATACTTACATTACAAAAATCCATTTCATTACCTGACAGAAGAACTTTTGGGTGAGAGTCTTGCTTTTTTTTTCTCCCAATTTTCAACTTCAAAGGCCTACAGCACCTAAAAGTAGATGAAGGGTTTCATTGAAGTGAACAAAAACACTGCTGACATTTTTTCTATAAATAAAATGTTTTCCTGGTACTTGGCAGTTTCAAAATTGTAGATTTAACATTAAGCATTAACAGCAAAATTAAAATGTTTAAATATATTCATTTGTTGTGTATGCCGGTTCAAAAATTCCAACATGTTTACACCCCGGTACATTTTATATACAGTATTGTTTTAAAACTAAAGAGATTTTGAACACATTTTTCAATCAAAAACACAATATAATTCTACAGTGTACCATCATTGTGTTGTGTTGGTCACACCCCTGGGGGTGGAACCTTTTATATCAACATTAGATTGTAAACAATTCTACAGGGTGGGCCATTTATATGGACACACCTAAGTAAAATGGGAATGCTTGGTGATATTAATTTCCTGTTTGTGACACATTAGTATTTGGGAGGGGCGAAACTTTCCAAGATGGGTGGTGACCATGGCGGCCATTTTGAAGTTAGCCGTTTTGGATCCAGCTTTAGTTGTTTCAATGGGAAGAGGGTCATGTGATACATCAAACGAGAATTTCACAAGAAAAACAATGGTATACTTGCCTTTATTACAGATAAAATACAGCCAAAGTTTCAAAAGCTGTTACTGGAAGGGCTTGAAATACCACAATAAATTATGTTTTCTAGCCCTAATCCCTCAGAATTATTCAAATCTGTCCTAAGAAGATTAAAAATAACTTTAGAAATTGCAAATAATCAAATATATTGTATTGGACTCTGGACATATGTCTGGTCCAGATGCTGAGTCCAGAATATTTTGAAAAGTTGTAAAACTACAGCCATAAGTCAAAAATCTAAGTTGGTGCATGTATTCAACAATAACTTAGTAATTACATGTTGTACACACTTGAATAATAACACACACAAATAAACAATTAATTAAGGATTTTACTTACCGTACTTTAGTGTTGAGATATTCACTTTAGTAAAAGAGGGAGGTGTGCATCAAGGAAAGTTCACAAGTTGAATGACTTCAAGGCCTGATAATCAGACCTATTTACACATTTACAATCCAATGACAATACAAGGCTAAAAAATA
Source organism: Austrofundulus limnaeus (assembly GCF_001266775.1). Taxonomy (NCBI): domain Eukaryota; kingdom Metazoa; phylum Chordata; class Actinopteri; order Cyprinodontiformes; family Rivulidae; genus Austrofundulus; species Austrofundulus limnaeus. Next base: position 1,408,612 of record NW_013952504.1, on the reverse strand, counting down.
AGACCTAATCACTATGTAAATATGGTCTTACAAGAAAAAAACATTTGCAGGTTTGTTTTTGGATACAGCTAAAATGTTATTTTGTAACAGTGGGCCTTACAGGGTAAAGTAGACTTGTTGATCGTCTTACTGATTAAAATAAATGACTMTAATCAATCACAAAAAAAGAATACGACTATATCTAAAATCCTGTTAATCTGTCACAAAATTACCTTCAACAGGGTTCACTTAATGAGTGTTCTCTGTGTCCTCATTTAAAGGGGAGTTTTTTGTTACAGTGCTAAAGATAGAGCATTTCTCTTGTATTTGTTAATATGACTTGGAGTTAAAATGACTTGGATCTGTTTCTGTTCTATTTATTTCACATCTTTGTAAAGAATTTTTGAAGCAGTTTCACTGAACATTATTTTTAATGTTCTTTGACTAAAGTGGTTCTTTGGAAGTGGTTTGGTTTATTTTTGTAAAGATTTTAAGACTTCTTAATTGCTTTAGGGTCTTTCTTATATTTTGTAGTTGTACCATATGTCTCACATTTCATTAATCCAGTCTGTTGGTTTTGCTGGTGAAATTGACAATTGCATAAAAAATAAGAAGTTTTTGTTCTTTTGCATTTGCTCAAGAAAATTATAATAATTTTCTTAGTTAATTGTGATAAACACTCTTGTTTTGAAGTAGTTGTTCACTTTATCGTGTTAACAATTTCAATTGTTTTAATTCAAAGCAAGACAGAAAATAGCTGTAAGGTGCTAAAAAGGAGAATTTAAGAAGCGAGTCATCAATTTGCCCAAAATGTGGCTTAATTTTTCTATTTAGCACAGTAATTGGACTGTTTTGTGCATTTGAGTTGCACATTAATTATTGTAGAAGTCTGTGTGAAATCTATTTCTCATTTTGATCAATATGTTCAGCCATGCTCCCACTGATTGTCTATAACTCACCAGAACTGTCTCAACATGTGACCAATCAGATAGATTATTTATCATCTTTTTCACTGGTTTGTCCCGAGAAAAGATTACCGAGTCGTTACAGGGGCAGCACACTTTGACACAAATAGAAATCCCCAGCCTGGAACAGAATTTGTCTACAAAGCAGATATTTCTGTGCATTTCTATTTGTTTTTCACCTCATTGCCCCCGAGGTCATGTTCGCACCGTGCCTCCCATCACTCAGCGTTTGATATTTTTGTCAATAAATCAGTGCAAAGCACCGTGTGTCAGACTTTTATGGGTCTTAAGCTTGGCTCAAGTGAATACATATTTTTTCTTAGAAACAGAGGTGAAATTGTTTGATTTTTTGAGTCAGCTGCTCAAAGTATTTCTGTTTGATTTACTGAGTCCAAAGGTCACAACACCAGAGTATAATCAGCCTCATTTATGCATATGTTTACATGCTTTGTTTCTGTTTGTTGGGGACCAGTGTGCCAACCCAAGTGGTCCATGGTGTAAAGCATTGTAAATGAAGGTGGAATAGTCACTTTGAATCTTAGGTTTCAAACTCCCTTTAGTTTGTTTTAAAATAAAACAGGGTTTTATTGTGTTTATTTTGTAAATCAGACCAGATAAAACCCAGGACTATAAAATCTGAAATACAATCATCTGAGGAGTCCCTTGTCCTATGACAAGAACAGCTCTGTAGGCACAGGCTGTGGAATAGCTAACCCTCTATAAAATGTTCTACCTCACAATAAAACAAAACAAAAACTACTGCTGTTTCAGATGTGCTTTGACCAAAAGACCAAAAGTCTGTATAATTTAACACCAGCATGCAAGAATGTTGAGAAACAGATTTGACCTGRGCAAGTTTGTTAAATGAGCCATCCTGATGACTGGCGTTAATAGAACAATCAAACACTGATGCATCTTTACAACCACAGAGCTTGATTAAACATTTTGTTAATCATCCCCTGATATCTTGTTCATTAAGGTGCATGAAAGCATCATTATTTCAGTAATCAACAATGTGTCATATTTTAAAATAATATAACAGTTTTATATATAAACCTAACCCTTAAAGTAAAATCAAATGAACCTTATGTGTGGAAAGCATACATTAAAACCTCTTAAATTAACATGATACAGACATTATGTCAAGTACCTGATTTGCAGTTTTTTGTGTGAGTCTGAAACTGTTTCAATAAATCTGCCATCACATCTGAAATGCAAGGTGGATGTTTTTTTATCACAATCATTTACAAACTAAACTAGATGTTTTCATTCTTTTTCCTAACAAACCTAAACCATGTTAGCATTTTTTATTTCACTTATAAACATTTAAAAGTAAAATGGATTACCTTGTGATGGACTCACTACTGTCCAGGAGGTACCACACCTTTCACACAGTTACTAGAACTAGCTCCCACACATGTTGCCTAACGCTCAGAATACAGCTCTGGAAAACATTGAGACCATTTTAAAATTGTCATTTTGTATGATTTTACTTTTTATAGGTATATATTTGAGTAAAATGAATATTATTTTATTCTATGAACATTGTGTCTCTGAAATTCCAAGCAAAAATTTAGTATTTCTTTGCAGAAAATGAGAAATGGTCCAAATGACCACAAAGATGCAGAGCTTTCAGACCTCAAATAATGCACAGAAAACAAGTTCATGTTCATTTAGAAACAATGCTAACGTTTCAACTCAGGAAGCATTCAGAAATCAATATTTGGTGGAACGCTTTCAACCAAATACAGGGAAACTGTGCAGTAGTCTCTTAATTTTTTTCCAGAGCTGAATATGTTGGCAATGATGCCAACCCACTACAGCACCAAATCTGTCAAACTAACTGATTTATAGGCAGTTTATATTTTCTTAGGCCACTTGGCTATGGTGACCGCCTTGGATTGGGTTGGAATCTAACCCTGGATTTACACTACATGCGGCTCCACTCCGCTGCGCTGCGGTGCGCAGTTCGCAGCTGTTCGTTTGTGCCCCATTTTATACAGCATCCGCTCCACTCTGCTCCGGTGCGACACACAGAGGAGGGAGCATGTGCAGGAAGGAGATTGCATGATAAATTCAGTGATAAATTTGGAAGTCAGAGCAAAAAATAATTAATTCTGTGAAAGACAAACACCAAACACAGCTGAAACCATTGAAATAGAGGCTTTTGATATATATGGTTGAAACTGTCTCGCTGTCCTGCTTTTGAAACTTCTGATTTCAAAATAAAATCCACGTGTATCGTGTGTGTACACATATGCTTCATGCTACATGTTTCCATCTGCTTCCCAGACAGAACGATACATTCTGGCAGCATTTGTGTAGAAATATATCCATTTATTTATTAATATAGCTGGGACTTCGACATTATTCAAACAAATTATTCTGCCTAATAGTGTCTTATTTTGTAAATACGGATGTTGTGCTCGTTCTTCTTCCTGCTGGTGCAACGTAATCTTTAAAAATTGACTCGGGCGCATCTCCAGTGTCTGGCAAAAATGGGATCGGATTTAATTTTGACAGATCGCCGTCCGCTCACCGCCGCCCTGCGCAGCCGGTGTAAACACTCTCATTGATTATAATGGGTGCATATTTGCTGCAGAGGTCGGACCGGAGCGGAGCGGAGCCAGAACACATGTAGTGTAAATTAGGGGTAAGTATAATAAACCAGTTGAGGAGGTTTACTAAAATAATACTTTTTGAACATTTCAAGGCTGTTTACTAGTCCATGAGATAATTTACTAACAGAGTTGGTTCTAATAGTGATTGGTAAAGATTTAACTAAAACTTTATAGAATCAGTAAATGCAAAAAATTTAAGCTAGGGTTCATTCTTAGTTCTTACACCAAATTTTGGATCAATAACTGTAAAATGGACTGAGTTACAGACATAGGTCATGAATTCTTTAAGTAATTACCCCAATACCAAGCCTCACTGGTGTTTGTAATATTTATTTACATATATAATGTATATTTGATGTGATTATTTGATGTCTACATGATACAAAATTATTAGAGTTGGATGTAAAGACATCTTTCTACATGCCTCTCTTCAGCACTGCACTGCTTTTATCATCATTCTTTTCCAAACCTGGGGCACAATCATGTGTCCAACTTAAATGCAACTACAATACTAAAAGGAACATGCAGTCTACTTTGCTTCTGTTAATATAACTTTTATCTTCTAAAACATGCAAATAGATTTCTGGAATGTACTCTAAAGCCTCAAAGAACAAAGAGCAAATGACAGGGAAAAAAGTATTACAGCCAAGAACTTGTAAATTTGATTCTTATACTCTAATCAGAAAATGTGCTGAGCAAATTAAAGTGGAGGTATTTTCAGTTTTTGTCCCTCTCTTCAGACAAACTGTTTTGGGGGATGGAACTCTGCGAATCACCAACATCTCTAAGTCTGATGAGGGCAGGTACACGTGTGTGGCAAGAAACCATTTTGGAGCATCCAGCAGTACAGGAACACTGATGGTAAAAGGTATTTTCAAAGGTTTTTACACAGATTTTTCCCATCTACTTAGCAAATGCCTCAAACTTTTATTATTGAAGCGGGAAAAGGTCTACATCAAAAGACAAGACCTAAAATTTCTTTAAGCAATGCACTGTATATTGCTTGCCTCTTTTCGTGGGGGTGTTTTGTACTATCTTGCGATATGCGCTCTTTTATGATTTGCAAGTGCTTGAAGTATGTGTAGTGAATAGCTGTCAGCTTCAACTACACCCAATTCTAGTTCAGTATCTGTATAATTCACTAAGAGACCCATTTTAGTGTAGGTGGTTGATTATGGCTGTGTCCAAATTCAGAGGCTGGGTCCTCCAAAGGACTAATTCGTCAGCTGCTTATGTAACAACGCCAAGCCGGAGGCTTCCAAATCCGAAGACTCCTCTGATGCAGCCGACAAATGCATCCTTCCTTTGCCCCGATTTGAAGGACGGGTCAGATGGATCCTTCTCTGTCCACCATATCCCATAATGCARTGCGGGCCAACCAGAGATTKTTTTCTGCTCGTAATGGCGGACGAAACGAGAGAAAGGAATATGTTTTAAATAAAAATCTGTCAGTAGAAAAAACAAAAGTTTCAAGAGGTTATGTTGTTAATATATATGTCATTTGTATAGACATGTTTTTAAATATTATTTTTGTCAGAAATAAAACGAGCGAAATAACCATGCACCTATGGCGGGCCCATTAGTTCTTCAAAAATTGCCTTTAAGTTAATGTTGTTGTTTTGTGATATTAATAATGATAATATGTTGATATTTTTCTACTTTCAATCTAATTTTTCATCTGTTTAGTGTTGTTATGTTTGCTAGGCGACAGGACGTACATTGAGGTAAAGACGGGAGATCTTCCAAATTCACAATCACTTTTTTTCCGGTCTTCGCGGTCTACCAAGGACTTGGACCACCTCAACCGGTACGACTTCGTACGACCCAGCCTCTGAATTTGGACGCAGCCAAAATGTCCATCTTGAATTGGATAACATCAAAATCATTCAATTACTTTCTGAGAGTTTTTTTTGAAAATGTTTCCAGTTCTTCATAAGATATTATGCCAACAAACAGGATGAATAATTATTGCCAAAGTTTCAAGTAAAAATGTAGAGCAGTGTGTTGTGCTCAAAATGTATGTTGGGAACAGCACATGTAGTTTATAACACACTTAGCTTAAAATCATTATTATGATCAGCCATTAGTAGTAGTTAATAGTTATTAGTGAGGTTTTAAACACAGATCTTGTTGTAGGGTGGAACAAACCACTTCAATAACTATATAAATATATATTTTAAAAAAGGTTCCTGATGCTTTTGTAAGATTTATCATTTAAAAGAAGATAATTATATAGATGGAGTCTTTTCATTTTTTTAGTTGACTTTGTGAAAGCAGTGCATTAAATTATTCATTGCAGATTAATAAGAGGCAATTGCTCCCTAAGTGAAGTTATTTAAGGTCACTTAATTACTCTGATGGACCAGAATCTGTCTCATTATTCGGGCCAAATTAAACTTTATTACCTTCTTCATTCAGGCAGATTTTATAGAGTAACAGTTTCACACAAAATAACAAATAACCTTCAATTTATTCCTGTTCTGCTGCAGAGCCCACCAGGATCATTGTTCCACCTTTGACTTCAGATGCAACTGTGGGACAGAGTCTTGTGTTACCCTGTGAAGTGTCCAGTGATTCATCCCTAAACCCCATCTTCAAGTGGTTTTTCAATGGCAAAGCCATAGACTTCAGCAAGCAGGAGCACTACGAGATGATTGGAGGGGTATGTCTTTGTGTCAGGGCATTTCTAACAATTGTTTATTGAAAGGAATAATGTGCATAGATTGTCAATTTGAAGTGCTACAGGTACATTTTATTACAAGCTTTTGACAATGGATGCAGTATTATATGCAGTATAATACACTCAGCTCATATTACGTTTTCTTTATAGGTGATGTTTGCTTTTTTCATGTCAAGCTCAGATCCTCTACCAGAGGTCTAGGAACTTGAGGGTTTTGCACTGCACTCTTTTGAACGTTTATCTGGTATTGTTCTTTGGATCTACAGGAGTCACTTTGCCAGTTTGTAGGTAACAGCGTTGAGTGCTCTGATGACGACTGACACTACTTAGGGCTGGACTTACCAAACATRCCTTATTTCTCTTTCAGCCCTCAAAATATCTTGTACTTATTTTGTTCATTTGTCATTTTCCAATATACTTCTCCAATATTGCACACATTGTGTGAAAGTTGGCAATGGTAGACCCACACAATCGACTACATTCACAAATCAGATTTCACATGCTGAAAATTCTGTCTATCCAGGAGTGTGGTGGGTATAGGGAGGTTTGGGAGGATTCAGGTCAGTTCCAGCCAGAACCAGTTGTTACGTTGTTTTATTTGACCCCATAAAACGCTGCTGCATGCAGGCGCAGCTGCCTTCACAGCAGCCCTCGCGGCCGCAACTAGTGAAAGAATCAAACGTCCTATGCGACATCTCAGGGAGCGGTCCCTCCCAAACTGAAAAAGATGATCTGAAAAAAGAAAATGTGTTAAAAAGAAAGGAGAAAAAGATTGACAGAGCAGAGGAATTAATGGGAGGAAAATGTTTGTGCAAGATGCAGCCAAATGCACTAAATGAACTGATATTTTCTGTGATGGAGGGGCCGAGATCAGCATGACTAAAGTCAGCCAGGCCAGTGATGACACAGATCCAGCAGTATGAATACAGGTTAGTGGCTCTGTCTACATGCTCTATCATCCCAGACTTGGTTTGTGTGTGTGTGTGTGTGTGTGTGTGTGTGTGTGTGTGTGTGTGTGTGTGTGTGTGTGTGTGTGTGT
>NW_013952504.1:1395667-1401176 GCF_001266775.1 Austrofundulus limnaeus | reverse complement strand
GTGTGTGTGTGTGTGTGTGTGTGGCATTGTTTTTCCTACATCGTGGGGCCCAGTTTTAAGGAAAATGCAGCCTCGTGGGGACCAAATGCTCCTTCTGAGGCCCAAAGCCTGGGCCTCACAACTTCAGAGGCTGATTTTGGGTGTGAGGGTTGGGTTTAGGACCAAGGTGGGAATTGACTTTAGGTTAGTTTTAGGTTTTAGGGTCAGGTAGGTACCTGTGAGGTTAGCCTTAGGGTTTGTGGTCAGGGTTAGGCTGTAGAAATGTAATGGAAGTCAATGGAATGTCTCAATGTAGGTTTCACTGTTGCTGTGGTGTATGTCAACTTATTGGACTCTTTTTTTACACTTAAGTCAGTCCTCCTTRAATTCTAAGAAGTTTGATAAAGTTTGATAAATATGGGCCCTAATAWCCTATATCTGARATTWAAAAAGAGCTGCTTGGCGGGGACAGTGGCACCATGTAGGCAGGGCCAAGAAGTAATCTGCCTACTGTATATAAGTGRTCTCCCTTTTTTGTTGCTGGGAAAAAGGAGTTCCAGGTAGAGACCTAAAACAAGGTCCTTTTTCTGGTAACTACCAACTTGTTCAATAAGGTCATGAAGGACAAAGTTTGACAACAAACAAAAGTGTAACCCGTTTTCACCTTGAATTATTTCCTTGAGGGTTAGAGTGTGTGGTAAATTTCTGGTGGAAAAAATGTGAAAATGCAAAAAAGGTATATTGTCAGTACTTGTATATAGGAACAGCTTGTAGGAATGAGCTGGACTCACCACAGTTTTATAGTTCTAATCTCACCTTTTTTATTTGAATTCAATAATGCAGGCCCTGGAGGTACCTCTGAATAATAGTATCAATGTTGTTGAGCCACCACCAAATGTAGGAAGTTATCTCCTACAGTTGCTCACAACTCAAACAGACCCCTCCCCCCGACACACACACACATAAAAACATACATCCATTGTTTGCAGCTAAACTTACAAACATTTAGATCTTTAAAATGCTCCTGTCACCAACCTCAAACTAATTTAATATGTGTCTTATTTTATCAAAAAGAAAAAATAAGTAGGTCCTCTGGATGGGGTTCTTCTATATGAAAAAAAACTGTCCACCATTAAACAGAGGTGGAGGCCTTTGTGTCCAGCTGTCCTCCTCCTAAAACGCTGTTATTGCAATTATGACTCAACCCCCTGTGAGCAAAAGGTATGAATCGGCCCCAACGATACCAACACAAAGAGGGAAYGAGGGACAAAAACAAGGGAACATCGAGCCCCGCCTGCATTCACTACATTCACATAACACGACACGGGTCAGGTGATGGGGCACATGACTCTTTATGAACAATAGAGCTAATCAAGCTTATTGTTAGTTGATGGCCCTCTTTTGCACATGACTAACCTGTTTGTCCATGTGGAGGCAGTGCTTATAAGGCTGAGTTTCACCTGAAACGCATCAGACTGAAGAAGTCTCTTGGATGAGAGACGAAACGTTTCACTAAAGAAGAACCCGTCCAGAGGACCTATTTATTTTTTCTTTTTGATTTTTTTTCTACCTAGATTACTGAGATGCATCAGGACATGCCTTATTTTAGTTTTTAACATGGCTTTAAACCCCAATTTATTACTTACAATCTGTAAACATCATCATACTGTATGTGAATGGAAGAGATATGAACAATCAACGTATATTTGTGCATATGTACATATTTTTAGTAGCTGCGTTTCCATTGCAAATGTCCGCAAAACTTTGTCGATATTCTGTTAATGTCCAAAAAACACAGTTTCACAATTGCAGTGTTTCCATTAAGTAAGAAATGCTATAAATACGTTTGTTCTCACGATAAATCATTGCAAACATGGCGGCAATGGATGTAAACACACATAGCATATTGCTACCATGACACTAGCGCTCATCATCAGAGGAGACGTCGGCATCTTATCGAGGCTTTCGAGTGACAAGCCCCTCATACTTGGGAGTGGCTATGTAAGCGACATTTATGGGAAAATGTTGTCGGTGAGTTTACTACTTTCTTTTACTACTTCAGTGATTTTACTACTACTTTTACTTCCTGTTATCTTCTTCTTCATCATCTTTTTTGCCAGTAGAAACAGCTCTTTCAAACAGTTCTTGATCACGTGACTCCTGTGATGCGAAAAAAGTGTTTCCATTGCAGTTTTGTGAAATACATCAGTTTCAATATGGCCGAAGAACCACCTCTTCCTAGTGCAAAAACATTTAGTTGAAAAACATAACTTTTTTCGAAATTGACATGTTTCCATTGAGCAAATTTATTTTTGAAATTCTAATTTGCGCATTTTCATGGTCAATGGAAACACAGCTATTGTTTACACTATGTGAGCTTTGCTGCCAATAAGCCCAGCACGTGCAGAGAAATGTGTTGCAGACATGACCATAAGCGTAGATTAGAACATGAAATATTTGTGGAGAACATCATCTGCTGGCAGCTTTTAAATACAGGAACAATCAAATCTGTTTACAGAGGATACAGAACGATAGGAAACATTTAGAACAAGCTTTGTTGTTTGTTGTTAACTAGAATTAACTATGATGAAAATATGAATATGGAAAAATAATCCAAGTAAGTATTGGCCTAATATTTTCCTCAAAAGAAACTCAACATCACAGTTCCCAGAGAGCGTCAGTAAACGAGCAGCCGAGGGGACCAGAGCACCAGGAGACAGGGATAATGATGAGGGAGTTTGTTTATTTACAGGTGCCAAATCTGAGAGAGTTTCCAGATGAGTTGTTTTTCCAAAAGGWAGGTGATAATAATGATTGATTGCTTTCTTACAGGTTCTGCAAGGATGACGTGCATGGACGTGCAGGTGGGTTTTTCCAGGTAAGATGGATCCAGGAGGAARGAGGAGGAACAGGTGAGTTAGAGCCAGGGACCAAAGGACAAGGAGGCAGGAGAGTGGAACAGAGGTTAGCAGCTTGGTGAGTGGATTCCAGGATGAAAGTGAGCTCAGGAGGCTTCYTCAGCGAGTGTCTGGCGTGGACTGCTTACAGGGAAAAACCACAGGTATGTAAAACTCAGTTAGCAGGAAGTATTGAGCAGCTTCGCAATTTTTACCAGAGTATAAGATGCTCCAGTGTTGACCAAACCCTCTGAAGAAACCTTTAAAGTACAGGAGCTCATTAAGAAATCTGCTGCAGCTGCTTCAAGTCTCCGCCCACAGGWTTAATTAGGGATAAGAGTCTGCATAAAAGCTGAACTCCTGCATTTAACACTAATATTTATCAAAACATCAATACAAATTATGTTTGATGGTCTTCAAAGTCAGTGTAGCCTGTAAAAAGAGATTTCCTCAAGTTTTTTACATCTGCATTTAATTATGCATAATAATAGTTAAACATGATTAACACTAATTTATTAATGTTTGTTTGTCTGTTTGTTTTGCCTGAAATCATGCGTTCTTTATGTAAACGTGTTTCATGTGCTTTTATTTTATTTTTTTAATTGAAAAGATGAATAAGAAGCCAAAGTTTGGTGTGAAATTTTGGACTGAAATATCTCTAATGATGATTTCTTTTATTATTATTATTTCAACTGACCAAAAATTATTTTCAGTGATACTTTAGCTTTATTTGGAGAAAAGTCAAAACTGGATGAAATAGATTTTTTTATTGAAGTATTCATCATCATATAATCTAAAAAATAACAGATGGATGCAGCTGGTAACAAAATTTACTGATGAGAGCTCTCTAAGCTCACTAATCAGCATTTTTTTGTGTAACAGGTGTTGAGACTAATAAACCAAATATTATGGCCACACTTTACTTCTGCCTGAACAGAAATTGCCTTGGCAACAAGCAAAGGCTACAGGATTTGAATGTCCCAAGTCAGATAGGCAGAAACAATGCTGTTCATTTCATTTTCAATTTATTTTAAATTTGGGTCATAAGGAAGCTTTTAGACGTTGTTTATTATGATCCCTGCACGTAAAGCAGGTGTCTTATTGTTTTTGTGCTGTTGTTGTATTTTTTTTTCACTTTAAGTTTTTATAATTTTTAATTTTTATTTTTTAGATTTTTTGGTCAACTTTTTGGAAACTGCTGAAATAGCAGCAGGAAATTTGGTAGGATTATAGATGGTGCTGACCTACACTGTGCTAGGTTTTGGGATAAACCCCATATTTCAAATAGCACTATTTGAAAAGCTGGTGTCTGGACATACAAAAATGCTCATATCTCAAAACGTATTCAACATAGGAACTTCAGATTTGTTTTGTTGTGTATTTCTGATGAATGGCTTTCAACATGACATCATTGAGTTTTTATGCAACTGCCACCTTGCAATAGGCAAAATAATCAAAACACATGACTAAAAATTGTTATTTTAAGTCTGTACATACAGTATATAAACATGAAAACAGATTTCCTATCTGTCCTACACCGACCAAAAGTCCAACAGCCCCATATGCATGCTCATTAACTCCACTCAAAATGATCTCTGTGGATCGTTTCTATATTTGTAAAGCATCTACAGTACAATTTACTAGTTTAAGTACTGGATTAATACTTACAAGTCACACTAATATTTTGATGGACTGCCTTTAGCTTAMATTACAGCACWSWMTCACTGTGGCATTGTTTGGATATGTTTCTGTCACCAGATTTATTTCCATCCAGTGTTGCATTACTGTTTCACCAAGATCTACCATTGATGATGGTAGAGTCTGACCTCCAGCACATCCCAAAGATTCTCAYTGGACTCTGTGGAGRCAATCCATGTGTGAAAATGATGTCTCATGCTCCCTGAAACACTCTTTCACAATAAGAGCCCCATGAATCCTGGTATTGTCATCTTGGAATATGYCCGTGCCGTCAGGGAAGAAACAATCATTGATGGAAGAACCTGGTCATTCAGTKTATTCWGGTCWGCTGACCTCATTCTTTGAGCACAGACTGTTGCTGAACCTGGACCTGACCAACTGCAGCAACCCCACATCATAGACCTMAGTTAAATACAGGTGGAGACCTTTTTTGGTCAGAAAGTGTATATGACATCGTGCATGAATGTGGTTTGTTTCATTATCACTCTACTTAAATAGACTACAAGAGCAGATCTGTTTTTTTGTTTTCCATCAACAAAATATTTTATTTTTAATGACCATTCCAAGGTCACTTCTTATATAAATACCAGAACATCTTAAACAGCTGCAGCCCATATGTGAGTTCTGGTTCTTGGGTGTTTTATGTTTGTTCTGGGGTCATAAATGCTACCGCTATGCTGTATCTAGTTAAGTAAAGAAATCATTCTCCTGGTTTTAGGTCTACCGTTGATGATATAAAGATAACCTACACATTTAAGCTAAGGCAATAATGTTTTATTGTTTTCTTTTTTGTAGTGTTAAAGAAATGATTCATGTTCACAGATTTCAAATGGATAGACTGGGTGGACATTAAAAACTAATAAACCATCCATCCATCCACCCATCCATTTTCTGTACACGCTTCTTCCTTTTCAGGGTCACGTGGGTCACTGGTG
>NW_013952504.1:1392898-1395019 GCF_001266775.1 Austrofundulus limnaeus | reverse complement strand
GTGATAGTCTGATGCTATTTAGTGTTTAGTGAATATTTCAGGATTCCTTATCTTATCTTCTTCTTGTTTTTATTTTATTATTTTTGTTTTCTTTTCTCAAATACGGAGATTGTTCAAGTTGAAGTTGTTTGTTTGAAGTTGAAAGTGTTTTCTTCTTTCTGCAATGTTTTCATTCAATAGTTGATTTACTTTGTTTTTTTTAATATACTTTCTGTTGATTTTATGAATGAAATAAATGAATTATTGAAATGTGCACTTTATCCATAGAGCCCCACAGATGCTACACAGCCTGTAAACATAGATTTTTTTTTCAGACTGGAGGTGAATGTCTCTGTTTAAACAGATCAGTCAGTTTCCTTCTGCATAAAGGAGACTTAATGTTCATCAATACAGGATTTATAATCCCTCTGAGTGAGTGTGCCAAACCCATTGAAATTCAGCCACAACACTGGCATAACAACACAGATGTTTAATTAGATTTTTTAGCTACATTTTATTTTCTTTCAAAACAGTATTTCTGCTTTTTGTGTAGAAAAAAATATGTATATTTCTTGGTATGTCTGTTTCACAAAACAGAGAGCAAAAAAAAAAAGCTGTGAACATTCTTGCCAGAGTTATTCATCTCAGCTGTCAGAGTGTAAACACAGCAGGGATGGATCCAAAGAAAACTGTTTCAAAACAAGTCATTTTATGTAGCCATCCTTACAATGTAAAACTGAAATAATTTGTGTTCCTAGACCGTTATCCTTTTTTCCCCTTCCTTTTCTTTATCCTTGAATGGTTTGCTGGTGAATTCCTTTAAGCTTTGAAGGATTTAAAACACAAGTGAGACAGAAACTTAATTTGTTTCTTAAAGATTTTCTATACTTTTTTTTCCTATTTTCTTGTGCATCACCTTTGCTTTTCTTATTTCTAAAGTTTATAAATTTCTGTTTCTCAATCATTAGGGATTTTCAGGTGACTTGATGGTGAGGAACATTCAGCTGAGGCATTCTGGGAAATACGTGTGCATGGTGAACACCGAAGTGGACACAGTGTCAGCAGCAGCTGATTTAATTGTCAGAGGTATGCCTTCTTTTTTACAGACTGTCATTTTTATTTACAGTTACATATAAGATGTAATACTTATATGTAATACTTATGCAAGTATTTTCTATTCACACATCTAGATTATTGGGTGTGGGGGCATAAAAAGCTGAGATGTGCACTTTCTAAACCGTTTTGTGAGCCGTGGCATGAACACAAAACACAAAATGTGGCAGCGGAGTTTGCGTGTTACATGGCCACAAACAGAATTCACTGAAACTGCAAGAGAAATTTTCCTTTACGATTGTTTCTGTGCCAGCTGCCAGAGATGATAAAACTAAACATGACCACTTCTCCCACCTTTGCAATCCATCTTAAAATCACTATCCTATTTAAACCTAAAATAGAAACTGGTGCTTTATATGCAATGCCAGGAGGCCCAAATCAACAGCAGGCCCAAATCAACAGTTTACAGAAGCCCCAGGAACCAAACACCATTACATTGTTTTCCTATTATTAAAAATCAAGAAATTTAGGGCCATTGAGGCTTTAATGTCCTCAAAACACAACAGACGTGACTTAACTGAGAAGAATCATACACTGTAAGAAAAAATACACCAAATCTACTCAAAAAAATTATGTAACAGATTTCAAGCAATATTATTAATTAAATTTTACAATGTTTGGAATTGAGTAAATATTAATTAAATGGAACTCTTAATAGTTATTCATTTAAATAAACATTCACTCATTCACACCTAGGGACAATTTAGAGTTACCAATTAACCTTTAAGTCATGTTTTTGGTGCGTGGAAGGAAGCCGGAGTGCCCGGAGAAAACACACCCATGCACGGAGAGAACATGCAAACTCTACCCAGAAATGTCCCCGGGCTGGGATTTGAATCCGACGATCTTCTTGCTGAGAGGCATCAGCTCTACCAACTGAGCCACCGTGCCGCCTAAGTGTAATGTAACTGACTAATAATCATCTGCATTAATCTGAACATTGATTTGAACTTAATCAATAAAATAAATTGAATCTAAATATTCTTATTTATTAGAAATAACTAGTCCATTATATGTACAGTATAATCA
>NW_013952504.1:1390182-1392077 GCF_001266775.1 Austrofundulus limnaeus | reverse complement strand
ATATAAGGTATGGGACTGACGGAAAGGTCTGTCACCGCCCCGTTCTGCATGCTGCAGCGAAGTGTACCTCAAAAGGAAAGAAAAAGTGCACTTTGACAGGAAGTGCTATTCAAATAAAAATGACCTGATTCCATACATTTGAAATCTCTCAATTTTCTCTTTGTTTAGAATTAGATAAACATAATGTTTATGTTTTATTTAACTACAATGACTGGATTTTACTCGAGAAATTTTTATTTTAAATTTAATTAAATTTTTACCTCAAAATCAAAAACATAATTATATTGAATATATTTTACATAATATATTAAATAAAATGTACAAAGCCACAGAATCATTTCTTTCAGTGCAAGGGGAATTTTTTGGCTCAATGTGGCAAACTACGTACAGTAACATCCTCTAAAAACCATTTAGTCTTTGGCTGAAACTTATCAAAAAGTGCTGAGGGGACTAAGCAGCAAAGGGTCAGAAGCAGGAGGTGAGATGAGCACTTGTGGCAGCAACCTTAATGAAAACGTGGAAGTTATTATTTGTAGTATGCTTAGTAAGAAAACTAAAGAAAAGTCCTACAAATACCATCAGGTAATAAAACCTCAGAAATCTGGAACTGGGACAAACTAGGAATTGCAAGTCCAGGACCAAATGAGTGGATTTAAGTGAGAAATGAATAACATCATCTGCTGTTTTTAGTCACAGCTGAGCAGATGCAGTTTTACTGCCAGTCAGCTGAACAAACCAAACAAGAAAGCCAACAACAAGCCATCAAAACAGTCTAACAAGAAAGGGTAAAAGCATCCGAAAAGCTCAAACAAAAAATAATTTACCCACATTTATCCAGGCAAATCCCATTGAGATCTCTTTCATGGGAGGCCTGGGACTTGTATATGTTTTTGGGCTGTGGGGAAAACCAGAYTACCTGGAGAAAACCCACACAAGCATGAGGAGAACATGTTAACTACATACCAGTTCGAACCCAGGACCTTCTTGCTGTGAGGCGTCGGTGCTAACCACAGAGCCATCGTGCTGCCAACAAAACACCTTAAACTAAATAAAATACCAGTCATAGAAACACTAAACTTAAAGTATAAAGTAGGATTCCTTTTCCTTGAAGGAATGCATATTGCCTAKTACTTTGCATTGAAATGGAGCTGAAATGTTCTAAACAAAGCTACAGCAGAATTTGTTAAGTGTTTGGGGTATCACTTGAGGACAAGACTCCAAACTACCACACCACATTTTAGGTCAATATTTGTAAAAATGAACGTGTTACAACCATTTTTATGTTACCTACTGTATATATATCAGCCATTTTTAATTGAAATTACTTCAAAAGGTAATCGCTAACAGTTGAATCAATTTTACCAGCTCATCCATCAAATTAAATGTTATAATTTGAGGAATAGCAAGGAAAAAAAATAGTGTGTAGCTATCATTCTTGTGATGTATTTCAATGCATCTCCTTCACTTCTTGTTACAAATATTTACCCCAATCATTTTATTTACCAAAATATAATTGCCTAAAATTGCATATTCTTTTTTTTTGTCACTTCAGTAGAAAACGAAACCAAATATTAGTTTATTTAGTTTATTTATTTCTTCATCATCAGTGACTTTTTTTAAGTGAAGAGAAAATAGAGACAGAGAGAAAAACAGAGAGAGAAGTAATTAGAAATATAGAAAGATTGAAATAGCGATTAGAAGTGCATTAAATATACACCAACAAAACACAGGACCACACACCCAARATCTGTCCGCTCACCAGAAAAATAAATGGATAAGTACATGGAGGGCATATATAAATATTTACACATACCCATACATATATAAAGATATACATACATACATACATACATACATACATACATACATACATACATACATACATACATACATAC
>NW_013952504.1:1387578-1388952 GCF_001266775.1 Austrofundulus limnaeus | reverse complement strand
CACCAGGACGCCCGGCCAGCCCCCCGCCGCAGAGAAGCCACACCCATGACCACCCCACCACACCGCCAACGACCAAGTGCAGTCCCCCAGCCGTCCAAGCCTCGAGCCCATCCACAGCCCAGGACCTCACCCGGCGGCCCGCCCTTCTTCAGGACCCCCTCCCCAAATGGCAGTCAGGGAATGGGATGGGAATAAAGACCCTGACACCCACACCCCCCACCCTCAGATGTACTGTTGGTGCGTGTTGTTCTATAGAGTAATTAAAAAGAGAAAGAAGAAGAGGCAGAGGCCGGCGTGGTGCCAGCTTCCCCTCCACCACTACTCTAACCCAAAACCCTAAGTGTCCATATATACAAACCTTGGGGGGTGGGCACAGGCACAGGAGGCGAGAGTGGTGCCATCCGACCACCTATAGCCCTGAGTGCCCACCTTAAGTTCCTATATATGTGAATTTCATGAAAATGTTATGAGTGAATGTCTTAGATGTACAATAAAATTTGGGGCCCAGGTGGTTATGGCAAATAGAAATGTAATATTGTTGCTCTTATAACACAACTGTGCCCCCATAAAACTCCACATGGGTTAAGTTGAAAGTGAAGAGGATGGAGGTGTGCGGTGAGGGATGGGGAGAATAAGCTGAAGGAGCAAAAATGCTCCCACAGGGAGTCAGCTCCCCCGCTGGCCCCAGTAAGCCCTCCCGTTCCCCGAAACCCACCCAGGAAGAGCAGCCCAAATACCTCTCCCTCCAGGCAAACCGCCAAAACCACGGAACCCCAGACCATAGACTGATGGAGCCCCGAAGGCCACCAGAAACCGGGACCAACACCCCCGCCCCCAGAGCCACCCAGACTCCCAAAACTCGACCCCAGCCCCATAGCCGGCCTGCCGCCCAGAGAGGCCACCGTTCCCCAGCAAGGACGACCCGGCCAAGAGAGCCCACCCAACTGCCGACAGAGCAAGATGGCACCCAGGGCGGGCCCTCGCCACAGCAAAGGGGCCAACCACCAGGCCCAACACGGCCCCCAGCCACCACCAAAGGCCACCAACCCAATCCCCACCCCAGAAGACATACTACACCCACCCCAACATCCGGGCCACTTTCAGAACATATAACACAAGGACACCCAGGCTGGCCAAGAGCGCCCACCCAACCGCCGACAGAGCAAGGGGGGCACCCAGGGCGGGCCCCCGCCACAGCAAAGGGGCCAACCAGCCGGCCCAACACGGCCCCCAGCCACCACCAAAGGCCACCAACCCAATCCCCACCCCAGAAGACATACTACACCCACCCCAAGATTCGGGCCACTATCAGAACATATCAGAACACAAGGACACCCAGGCTGGGTCGACCTCCCCCACCACTAGCTCCATGTC
>NW_013952504.1:1380068-1386029 GCF_001266775.1 Austrofundulus limnaeus | reverse complement strand
GAAATGTATTGTAGCCTATTAGCTAGAAAGTAGTGATAAAAGTTTGGAAGCTCTAGCCCTCCGGTATCTTTAGTTTTACGTATGTAATGATTTTAGGCTAATACGAGGAGTTTTGTTTTTCCACAGGAATTTAGAAATGAAGGAGTCCAGTGATTTAAACCAGTCAGGTGAAGGTTTATTTGGTATCATTGAGAATAAATAATTTATTCTCGGTAGAACCATCATTTTAAAAGAGGCAACTCTTCCCATGAGGGATATGGGTAGAGAACTCCACCTAGTAACTTAGCTACTTGCTCCTGACTAAACTCCAGTGATACCTTCAGAGCCTGGAATTATTTATGCAGCACCTCCACTAAAGCTAACCGGCTATCTAAACTGCTTAGCTTTTGATCGATAGACTCCAGTATGTCCTTAAAGTCTGTCATTTCTGGAGAAATATTTGAAATATCATCGAAGCTTGCCGAGCGATTCCTCTTTGATGTTGGCATGCTAACTGGCATGCTAGCTGCGCTGCCGGAGGTATGTTTCGGTTTGCCCATGACTATTTTTTCAAAACACTCGTCGATGAAAAACTCCAGACTCTCCYCAGTTTCTCCGTCCAGTTTGTTATAATGAAAAGCCAATTAATAACAGTTAAGACGTTATAGATTATAAATGCCTTAAACGTATTAAATTATATAGTATATTTACCTGAGAACCAAGCTTACCAGTACATTATTCCTTAGTTGATTAAGCTCGTTGAGAACTCAGCAGCTCAGCAGCTCATGCGCACCCTAAAATAGCATATTCTGAAAACCTTTTTTTCTTTCTATTTCTTTTTGTACCCCACCATTAAATTTAAATTGAAGCCCTTACACAGAGAAACTGCCTAATGAATATGGAGATGAAAGTTTAGGCCAGCTTTTTAAAGGAAGAATGTTTTCGGGAAGGTTTAGATTAGCAAAGTGCTGCAAACGTCTACAATCTAAGCTTTGCTCTTTTTACATACAAATTCAGTGTTTATATGTGTGTAAGCTGAAACCATGTTTTTTGATGTTCAGTGATTTACCAGGAGTAGGAAGTCCTGCTGAGGGTGTAAAGCTATTTCTGCAGATTTGCAGGGCTTAGCAGGAAATCTCATATCAGTTTCCCGACAGGCTGTTTGATCTCATTAAAGCTTTTGCTAATTTCAGTGTAACTCCCACAGAAAAAAAGTTTTCCCAAATCCTCAACATCAGTATTGTATCAAATCAGTATTGTTTTAAATAGTTTTCATTTCACAAGTCTAGAATTGGTAAAGAGGGATTTCTTTAGGCCTTTTTTGTTTTCCTTTCTTGCAGTAGCAGTAAATATAGTCAAACCAGTGTGCTGTTGTCCCAGCTAAAGCATTGCTGTACAACAACCTTAAATCAAAAAATCAATGTAGAAATTCAGATAAAAAATATTTACTTTGTACCAGAATCAAAAATTACTAGGGGTGCACGACATATCGGTATTGATATCGGTATCGGCCGATATTGGTCATTTTTTAGAATATGGGTATCGGTCCAATAAGTAAAAAGGTATTAATGTCCGATATTTATTTCCCACTTTTTAGCTTTGTGTTTCTGTTTTGAGAGGGGAAACGGTTGGTTGAGCAGCATCTGTTTGATCGTGATAGTGATATTGATGCTACACAGCCAGGAATAACTGAAGTAGGGAGCCATGTCAGAGGTCTGGTCATTTATTTATGGTATCAAAAAGAGACCCAAGTGTGTTTGTGCGTARATGTATAATATAATTTGTATTTTTGTGTAATATCGGTAAGTATCGGTCATCGGCGCCAATAATTATATCGGATATCGATATCGGCTGAAATTTTCATATCGGTGCATCCCTAAAAATAACTCTAATCGAATCTCTAGTGTACAAAACCACACAACAGAGTTTACATTGTTAACAGTTTTTWTACAAAAATGAAGACGATGACAAATGAAATATGCTTCACATGAATCTGGCTCTCATTTTATCAGGATCTGTGTTTTGTTCATAGTAATGTTTTACGTCTAATTATTCAACACTATTGGTTCTTGTTTAGTTTTCCTATATGTTCCCAAGTGCTTGATGTCCTCAGTTCATATCCTGCCCCACCCACTCTCACCTGTTCCCAGTTGTTTCTGCCCAGATGTTTGTCATTCAGTTCATCTGTCTAGCTCCGGGATGTCTCATCCTGGTCCTCGAGAGRCACTGCATGCTTTAGAAGTTTATCTGCTCTAACCAACCTGATTTACATGGATGGGTGATAAACAGGCATCAGCAGAAAAGGCAATACATTTAGTGACTGAATCTGGTGTGTTGGAGCAGGGCACCAAGGAAAACATGAAGGATAGTGGTCCTTAAGGACAACTTGAAAAATAAGGGAGGTACTGACACATTCAGGTGTGTTGCTGCATTTCAACGTAATAAAGATTCATATTGAAAACTCGATTGCCATGTTAAAATCTATAATGGCTGTCACCTTAGTCTATGTGTAAACTTTGTAAGCTGTATATTTTGGAAAAAGAAAAGGAGCAAGCCAACTTCCATTTTAATGTGTGGCTGCAATAAGAAACGTTGCTATTGAAAATTGGGTTGCCACATCAAAATCCAATATGGCCACCACCATATTTATATGTAAACCCAGAACATTTTAACAAGCTATGCTTTCTAGTTTTTATATTACTTAAAGATACAGTTTCTTCAAATGATTGGCGTGGCTGGTGGGGTGGTTGAAGTCCATTCAATTGTGGGCAAGCCCACCACTGGCATCTTTTGGCTCTGCCACTGAACCTGGCCAGTTTAACTCCTACCCCCTTGAATATCCTACATTGCAAACATTAACCTTTAGTGTGTTCTCTTGTTTYATTCCAGTCCAGAAAAATACTCCTCGAAAAATATAAACATTCACTATTCAAATACTTCAGGGTCAGGCGACATCAGCATACCACGGCTTGTCATTTTCATATCTTGCCTTCAATTTATTTTTCTTATGTCTGATATTGGCGGCACGGTGGCTCAGTTGGTAGAGCTGATGCCTCTCAGCAAGAAGGTCACCGGTTCAAATCCCTGTCAGGGGACCTGGGTAGAGTTTGCATGTTCTCTCCGTGCATGCGTGGGTTCTCTCCGGGTACTCCGGCTTCCTCCCACAGACCAAAAACATGACTGTTAGGTTAAATGATAACTCTAAATTGTCCCTGGGTGTGAGTGAGAAAGTGAAGTTGGTTGTTTGTCTCTATTTGTGTGGCCCTGTGATGGACTTGCGACCTGTCCAGGGTGTACCCTGCCCCTCGCACTGTGACTGCTGGATATGGGCACCAGTGACCCACGCAACCCTGAAAAGGAAGAAGCGTGTACAGAAAATGGATGGATGGATGGATGGATGTCTGATATTCTACTTTCCTTGGTGTCTCCTGTGCTGTGCAGTCTGTGTGTGTGTGTGTGTGTTTCTGTTTTGTGGGTGTGGTGTTTTCTTCACTGCCCTCGCTCTCTGGCTGCTCATCAGCCTGCACACCAGCTATCCATCCACCTATCACTCCTGCAGTATATCATCCCCAGTTCTTAAACCTTCCATCGGCTGCTCATTCTTTCAGTCAGTGTGGATCATTGCACTCTGCCTGCACTCTTTCTCACCTCCACACCTGTCAGTCAGTCATCTATCCAACTTGCATTCTGCTCTGCCCCGTTTTACCAGCCACAAACTCTCTTCTACCTTTGGATGCTCCTGCCTTCCCTATTTTATTAAAAACATTACGATCTCTTTCTTTCTGACTATCTGGGTTTTGTGTTTGGGGCTGGGCATTTTGTGTAACCCATCCTGATGAACTGTAATATTTAGGATTGATGAGACTCAAGCTTTTCATGAACCCTGAGTTATAAATTGCTTAACACGTGTCAGAGTTTAGAGTGCGATACAGAAAACTACCATCCTATGTTTTTATCAGCTTTCTCATACATTGAGGCAAATGCTAATATAGTTTCTTCTTTCTGGTTGTTGTAGGACCACCTGGTGCACCAAACATTCCTGTAGTGTTTAATATTACTGATACAACAGTGCAGCTGTCGTGGAGCTCTGGACCTGATCACCACAGTCCCATCACCATGTACATGGTTCAAGCTAGGACCCCCTTCTCCATTGGCTGGCAGACTTTGAGAACAGGTAAACAACTCTTTATTACTGAGAACACGTAGACTTTTAAATAAATGTTTTCTTCCTCTTGGAAGAAATGCCCTCAGTTCATTCCTCCATCCGTCTATCTTAGAAAATAAGTGAGGTACCAACTTCCACTTTAGTGAGTGGCTAATTTTCCAGCAGTTTTAACATCGATCTCAAGATTATTCCATGGCTGTACTCCATAAATTGAAGTACTTCTTCCCTTAAACTGGTTCAAAATAGCAGTTTTAGAAAAATCTCAATTCTATACCACAGTCAAGTAAATATTACCTTCAGCTGTTATGAAAAAGCTGTACATATCAAAAGTAAATTTGACTTTGCGTGAAAGTCTATCTAAACACCATGGAATTGGCCTCTGCCTCTTTAAGGACCTCCTACCATTTCCAACACTCCCACTTCAGCACATCTTCACAACAATGCTTCCGGGGGAGGGGTGTTCTGTGGGGCGGGAGCTCGGCTGGAAAATGAGCTCCAGGGAGGAGCTTTGTGTAAATAGGCGGTGCTTTGTAACGGCAAGCATTTAGGCAGCTCCACATGGCTACCACAGGAGATTCAAGGATTTTCCTAACATGCATGAATGAGTCAAAGCAACACTCTGGGTATGTTTTTAATGAGGGAATGACAAAACATGATATGAATCTCTAAAAGGCAATTTTGCGTAATAGCCCTTCCTTTAACATTCTTTACATTTCCTTTGATGGATTTTTTGGAGCTAGTAATCACTTCAAATTCCAAGATGTGTTCTCTGAATAACAGAAAAACTCATTTTCTTGTTTTCTTACATAGTATGTCACTTTAAAGGCTTCACACTAAATAAGCTTGATTGTAGGAATATATGGAGCTATGTTGGTCACCTCAGTTAAACTTCTTGTAATACTTCTCTTGTTTGCTAAATGCTTCTGTGTTCATATTTGTATTGCCAGTGCCAAAAAGACATTGTGATATCAACAATAATTGTTGAACTGGAAACATTTAGAAAAGGATTAATAGATTTACAGCCACAATCAATCCAACTTGATCTACTTCACTGGGTTTTAGTTACTTTTTATTTTTGTTAAGTTGTTTGTGGAGAACAAAAAGTGTAGTGTAAAAACACATCTCAATTCTTAATTCTTTAATCCTAGTTCCTGATTCTGTGCCTGGACAGATGATGCACGCAACAGTGAAGGATTTGAACCCCTGGGTGGAATATGAATTCAGGGTGGTGGCAATCAACAGTGTTGGTGTTGGAGAACCCAGCACGCCGTCTAAACAGATTCGAACCAAAGCAGCAGGTACTCTCTCAGCTTGTTATGTTTCTTTACAACAAATCACTCAGTCCTGCATGAGAAACAAGTTAACTGTTTAATGTAGTTTAGCATTTCTTTATTTTATTTCATTATTATTTATCATAACATTATTAATTTCAAATACATTTTTTATTGTCTGCCATCATGAAAGGCAGGCAATCACGTGCTTGTTTCTGGGAATGTGTGTGTATGCATACACGGTTTTATTAAGTGGTGGGGATGATTTTTGACCATTTTCCCAGTACACACAGCTTGGTGAGAACTCATCTTGGAAATACCATTGGTGAATCAGGGGTTAAGTTTAGGTATAAGGTGCAAATTGAGTTTAGGTTATGTTTAGGTTTAGGTATGTACTGGGGTGGTCAGGTTAGGGGGTTAGGGTTAGGGTCAGGGTTAGGCTATAGACATGACCTGTAAATGAATAGAGGTCAATAAAAAGTTTCCATGAGGATAGAAGGGTGTGCGTGTGTGTGTGTGTGTGTGTGTGTGTGTGTGTGTGTGTGT
>NW_013952504.1:1365596-1379688 GCF_001266775.1 Austrofundulus limnaeus | reverse complement strand
GGACAACCCATTCAGAGAAAGACAATACAAACAAACATGGGATAACAGGTGCCTGGGTCATGCAGCCATAAAAGGCGCTACCCGACCAACTGTGAATTACAAGGACCTAAGCCTAGTCCCCATGGGAGGAAATGGCGTTGGTGGGTAAGGGTTAGAACTAAGGTACTGTATGAAATCAGTTTAGGTAAGAGGTTAGGTATGGGGTAAGGGGTCAGGTTAGGGGAGTATTCACACTGAGGGTCCCACCCTCAATGGCTCCGCAGAGTTGGKAAATCCCTTAGGAAGTGCACYKTMGCTCAAGATCAGGTCCAGTGTTGGGCTACTGTGTCCTATCCTCATGAGCAGTGCATGGTGGAGATGGCTGTTCCYAGAGACCATTGGAAACAGCCTGTTGATTTGTGTGTACTGGTAATATGTAGTTGAAWATGGCTGGCATWTTCTGGTGAGTGTAGGTGTACTGRTTGAGTATAGAACTCAGCCAGTACATTGAGTATTTGTCATATGCTGTGCTTCATAGAGAGYGAGGAGAGTTCAGAGAAGGGAGGAATAGACAGAGCAGAGTGAGCGTTAGGGAAGGGGTCAGGAATGGTTGGGGGTGTGGTCTGATAGGTGTATGTAGAATGGGCCTAATCTAATCAAAAGAAATGTTTAGAATATTTAAAAGAATTCCTTCTAGTGACTGTTTGCAGTTCACTGAAGTTGGGCTTAGTATTATAGTATTTTCTGGTTAAGATGTATATTTTGAAGTTAATATAGTGCTGGTAAATCAGTTGGGGGGGACTAGTCTAACTTTGGTAGAATCTGGTGCTATGTTATGTAGGTGACCCATGATGCTTTGCGGTTGGGTAGGGGGTGTGGTTACTATGGTATAGGTGCTGGGGATTGGTTTTAGTGCCAGAGCCCTGTTTTTGTAATAGTTATTTTGCTGTTTTAAATAGGATTTGTGGTTATATTGAGGTCTGGAATTTAAAGAAGCTGGGTGTTTTAGGATTAGGCTGTAGAAATGAATGGGAAACAATGCATTGTTCACATAAAGATAGTTGTACAATACTGTGCATGTGTGCCTGTGTGTGTGTGTGTTAGCATATATCACGAACAAGTGGACAGATTTTAATGAAATTCTCACAAAGTAATTATTAGATGTGCACCTACAAGTGATTAGCWTTTGGAGTCAACACCATTAAAGAAGGCCATCACAGCTAAACAACTGTAGCTTATTCAAAAAATGTTAAGTTGATTTTACAAATATTGAAGGGGTGTTCAWAGCTGGGAGTAACTCCCAACAAATACTCTGAGCGCCACTAACTGTATTAAAAATTGTAGTAAGTCTTATTTATTTGTTAAAAAAGTATCTCATGAATCACTTCCTCAATTGTTATGAAACTTTCAGAAAGTTATCATCTAATGTACATTCACAACTAAAGAACTGTTGAGTTTATCCAATACAATATGACTGTGACATCCACCTGCCCTAAGCAAACAAAAAATAAGTCTATCCCACTCATTTTTACAGATGTTGAGCTGATGTGGTTGTAGCTGACAGTCATRTACAACACATACTCAGAATGCAAGCAAATCACAAGAGCTTTGTGCATGCAAGGCAGTGGAAATATGCATTCCTTTAGGAAACGCTAGCTTTAGTAATGTATTGTTTGTACTAGTGCTTTAATTACATTGTGAAAATGAAAGTGTGTGGGTTCTGAAGATATCTCACATGGTCCTGACTTGTGTTCCATGAACTTGTAAACAGTTTTGAGTAATATTTGTAGTAGCAGAAGACGGCATGCCATGAGGCAGAGACATGGAGTTTCTTTGAGGTGCTTAGAGAGTTCCATCCTGCTGGTTAAATCACAGGGGAACAAGTTTCCTGTTGTGTTTCACACATGGGGCCAGCATATGGTGCGTAACTCAATGCCGCAATAAACTGAGGATAATACTGTTGTCAACAAAAATTTAAACACTCTTCTGTGTGCTAGATTTCAGTAGTAGTTCTGAGCCTTTTATTAAAAGCTGGATGCTTTAGCCCCTGGTGCTTATTCACTGACACAATGGAGAGGTGGATAATAAAAATATATGACATCCCACGGCAAAAGTAGAAACATGTCACTTTCAAACAAATAGAGAAAAAACTGAAAAACCACAAATTTCTAAAAAAAAATAGTGATTTAAGTTTTTTTTTTTTCAAAACATACTAGCTGAAGTTATGAAAAAACTAACAGTAAGCTGCAATTTTAAAGAAACACGTGGCTACTTAACCAGGTAGTGATCGGCTGAAGATGGACCAAGAACATGCTGCTCAAGAACCGAACCATGGCTGTTACAGCACGTCACTATCAGAGGCTATCACCACTACAACATTTGAARCTAACAGGCTAAAGTCCTTACTTTGGATAGGAAAACATACACCAGCCACTTCATCAAGTACCTCTGTCCAAATCAAAAAGAAAACATAAGTAGGTCCTCTGGATGGGTTCTTCTTAAGTGAAACGTTTGGTCTCTCCTCCAAGAGACTTCTTCAGTCTGATGAGTTTCAGTTGAAACTCAGCCTCATAAGCCCTGCCTCCACCTGATGGACAAACAGGTTAGTCAAATGCAAAAGAGGACCATCGCCTAACAATAGGCTTGATTAGCTCTATTGTTCATAGAGGGTCATGACTAACCTGTTTGCCCAGGTGGAGGCAGTGATTATAAGGCTGAGTTCACCTGAAACTCATATCAAACTGAAGAAGTCTCTTGGAGGAGAGATGAAACGTTTCACTAAAGAAGAACCCATCCAGAGGACCTACTTATTTTTTCTTTTTGATTTTTTTTCTACCTGGATTACTGAGATGCATCAGGATACACCTGTCAAACTGCTCATTAACGCAAATGTCGAACCAGCCAATCACATGGTAGCAACTCAATGCATTTAGGCATGTAGACATGGCCATAGGGTTTACAGAGAATGGTCCGAAAAAGAAAAAACATCCAGTGAGCGGCAGTTCTGTGGGGGAAAATGCCTTGTTGATGCCAGAAGTCAGAGGAGAATGACTAGACTGGTTCGAGCTGATAGAACAGCAACGGTAACTCAAATAACCACTCGTTACAACAGAGGTATGCAGAAGAGCATCTCTAAACACACAACACACAATGTTTATCAGTTCCTGTGCCTGTCTACAATCTGTCAGCTCCCTCCAGCAGATTCAGTGTTGGCGTCTAATCCAGGCCTGTAGGGCAGTTCTACAGACTGTTGTTGAGATACCTACAACAGGCTCTSGTCCTTTGAAGTGGGCCTGACAGCTTTTGCAAGGTAGTCAGCTCTCTTGTTACCATTAATACCAGTATGTCCTGGTACCCATTTAACAGTAACACTTTTGTCTCTCCCCTGATGGTTGACTGCTTCGGGGACTAAAATATCAGTTATAAAATAAAATAATAGAACAACAATAAAAAGCCTTTCCCAATCACTATGAATATAATTTGTTTTGCTCCTCTAGAAGGTATCATCCTGAATATTTAAGTCCTAAAAAGTTAATGTTCCATGATGCTGGTTGTGGTAGGGGAAGTTGCATGTGTGTCTGAGAGAGCAGAGCTCGGACAGAGAGTCGGAGGGGTAAACTAGCTCTGTGCTTTTTTTCTCAATTCAATGAGTTGCGGCTGTAACAGTACCTCCTGTTACCATTTTTGGTGATTTGTGAAATGACTATGACTTGCTTTTTTGCATGCTGAGGAGCAATATGATAGCTTTTTAGCTTCACTGCTCAATGATGAGGAGTGCTMTTTTTWGCACATGCTTCACAGGCAACGTCRACWCTAAAGRCTYCAGTATGGTCYCTTGGCTGCRGACCYGTCGACGCGCCGTSACGTGGTTGTTCAGCGTTRGTTTTCSCACAGACCTTTCATAGTTCCTGAGACACCCAGAGCCCAGCTCCTGGGGAAACCCCTCCCGTTGCAGCATACGTCACTGCATGGGATTCCTTCCTGGGAGAGTACAATGCCAAAAAAAAAAAAAAGTCCGCGGCTCGCTCGACATTGTTTATCCTCAAACTGGTCCCAGATTAAGCTCCAAAGTTTTTATCAGTCAGATTCCACCGTGAAAAATGTCTGTTTTATCCCCGCTGATGAGTTTTTGGCCGTTTGACTAAAACTTTTTAAATTGCTGCTTCCTGGTACAGCAGTCGGCTCTGGAAGCGATCGCTTTTTTCTTCCTTTTTTTTTGAAGAGAGTGGTTTAAGCAAATGCAGCGTCTGCTATCAGCACAAACAAAAACACTCCCACGGACTTCTGACCAATCACACCATACAGTTCATATGTGTTCTCATGTGGAGGGGGGTGAAAAGTTCAACCCATGGGTTGCGACAAGAAATGCTGAAATGCCAACAATGCGAACAGAAGTGACACAATTTTCGTCATAAAACTGCGACAGTTCGGCACGATTTCGGCAGTTCGGCAGCGGCATGCTGGATCCTTCAGTAAACGAACAAACCTGGTGGGAAGGCATGTAAAGCCTGGCGGCCRGCCAGCCTTATYAAACCCTGCAGGGGGAAACCCTGCACACCAACCTGTGGAGCTGACATTTCATGTCTCAAAAACAAACCTCATTAGGCCAGGGTCTGAGCACGACGTCCCCCCACCTTTGGCWGTTGCACCTTACTCGTTTTGACCTTCCTGAGGTTGGTGAACTAACAGGATTTAAAGTCATGTTGTTCATCCAGGTTGAGCCCGACTGGGCCTCATGGGTAAAGACTTGATCACCGAGCACTCACGTACACGATCTGGTGAGGGACATTGAGCTCTTTGTTTGGCCTGTCACCTAGTACTGTCCTGCCTTGGGAGACCCTACTCTGGGTAAATGACTCTGACAGAATAGCTCCTGGTATCATTTAGGCACACACACTCCTCAACCTAGATATGGTGAAGATTTGTAGAGCAGAGTCATTGGCACATATGAACCTAAAAATTGATGTCATAGTAGCTGTGAGGCTGAGATCTTACATAACCTTATTTAATGCTTTCCAAAATGACTAAAACATTTGGCATTTACTAACACAAAATGATTTTAGTTGACCACTTTTGCATTTAAAGTGACATGCTTTCCTTTAATTAARGCCAAGTCTTTGATTCTTTTTTATGTTTAGTTCCTAAGGTTTCACCGGTTCATGTGAGTGGCGGTGGGGGAGCTCGAGGAGAGCTCGTCATTACGTGGGAGGTGAGTCGCTAATTTTTTTTGGACATTCATTGTGACAGAGTAGCCTCCCTTTGATTAAAAGTGAACTTTGGCAGAGTCACTGTGCCTACAGAGGCATAGCTTTTGTGGAACTAGTTTTAATTAAAAGTAGAACCTTTCTGATTTGCTGCTTGCTGACTTGCTGAGCAGCGTAAATCTTAACAAAGATACAACCCTACTGCAAGTTAGAGCACATAAATCTGGACTTTGGTGACAGTGCCTCCAGTAGATTCAAATGATTGAGGAGGCTATGTTGTTGTGAGTTRTCATACATTTGTTGGACATAAAACTCTGTTTTATATCTTTACAGTTTCTAATTCAGTTTCTGCTCACAGACATGTTGATCACAGGCATATATTTTTTTTTCTTATCTTAGCCAGTTCCAGAGGAACAGCAGAGCGGAGAAGACTTTGGCTATGTAGTGGCTTTCCGCCCACTTGGCAGCAGCACCTGGATCCAGACAGTGCTCGCGTCCCCAGATGCATCAAGATATATCTACAGAAATGACAGCATCYCCCCCCTGTCCCAGTTTGAAGTGACTGTAGGTGTTTACAACAGCATGGGAGAGGGGCTGTTCAGCCATGTTGTTACAGTGCTTTCTGCAGATCAAGGTGAGGTTGTTTATGTGATGCAAACAGCAAAAAATATGATAGTGCTGATATGAATTTGTTATAAATTGTTGCTATACATAATTCACCTATCCTCTGTAGAGCCCTCTGAGACACCATTGGGCGTATGGGCYCGTGCTATGTCTGCAGCTGAGATTGAAGTGTACTGGGAACCTATTCCTCCTACATCCAACAGCGAGATAATAGCATACGAGGTATTTTATCAAAAKGTTAGAGCAGTAGTCTTACTAGTACAATTCACAAAAATAAAAACATTATTCCTTAGAATGACARAATAAACGTATTGTATCAACAGAATACAAAGATTGCAGATTTTTWAACTGGCTAATTGAGCAAGTACAGGGGGTCTACAAACAACAATTTAACAGAAGGACAGACTGATGAGAGAATGAGAGCCAAGAGTATACGTAGGGTGGGAGGAAGGATTAGAATCAGCTTAGATCAGGGGTTTTCAAAGTGTACAAGTGTAAGCCYCCCAGAGAGCAAACAAACAACTGCACATACCCAAATAACACAATTCTGATCAAAATATTAAGATCAATTGAAAAATGGCAAGAATTCACATTTTGCACTGTTGGATCATAAGAAGGTTCTAAGTAGAGCTTTGATGTGCAAAAAGAAGAAACGGGAGTGAAACATAAAAACATCTGAGTAAGTATTTTAWTGCAAACAAGTGTTGAACTCAAATAGGCTGTTCATCAGCTGGTCAAATGTTTAAGACCAAATCTAAAAAAAAACCTCATTGAATAAAAAATGAAATTACAACAAAAAGCAGTAATAAAGGGCCGTCATGCACTGCAGCCATCCGGATTGGGTGAACATCGAGCTACAGCGGTCGCCTGTCTGTCTTGAGATTTTTTTAAAACACTAATAGGAGCCAACAACAAGCACACCTGGATCTTTGTAGTTGTCRATATMTACACAAGTTGTAAATATGTACCAAGTTTCGAGAAGCTTAAAGATTAAAATGGCAGTTGTGCCATGGGACATGTTCAATGTCGCCAAGGTGCTCTGGCCACACTGTTTGGCAGCTGCTAGTGATAAARATTTTCTTGTATTTTAAAAGGGTCTAAACTGTACACAACAATTCTGAAGCCATTGGGATGAAGAGTGGTGGCGCAGTGGTCAATTCACAACATTTGCATATGGCCATACTTACAGTATAAGATGGTACGCTCAAATTTGAGGATGAAATAGCGTTTGGCCTACAGGAAGTCAGATATTTTTTTCAAAAATGAATTTGACAGTGYGCCAATGGAGAGAAGGTAAAACTGGAGAAATATGYCCTCTCCTTCCAGATTACCAGATTAATGTCATCCAAAGGAAGTGAAAAGCTGCAAAGTTTATTGTCCAAAAATGACATTATCTGAGTTTAGAWGCAGAAAATTCAGAGTCATCCAGGTTTTTATGTCTTTAAGACATGATTTTAGTTTAGGTAACCTATTGGATTCATCAGGTTTTATGGATAAATATTACTGAGTATCATCAGCATAACAATGAAAATTTACCAAATGCTTTTTATAACTTTACCCATTGGAAGCATATACAAAGCAAAGAGGATTGGTCCAAGCACTGAACCCTGAGAAACTGCATGACTAACTCTGGTCTAAGCAGAACATTCATTATTAACATTAATAAACTGAAATCTATCAATTAAATAAGACTCAAACCATTTTAGAGCTGTTCRTGTAATCCTAATATCAACTTTAAGCCTCTGTAATAGAATATTGTGATCAAAGGCAGCACTGAGATCTAACAAGATATGTAAGGACACAAGTCCACTGTCTGAGGCCATGAGAATATCATTAGTAACTTTCACCAGTGCTGTTTCTGTGCTATGATGAGCTCTAAACCCTGACTGAAACTCCTCAAATAGATTATTTCTGTCCAGATACAGTCCCACTGTCTCTGTGAAACCTAAAGATGCAACACGACAGCTTTAATCTCCTTTGATTGTTGAGCAAGTTCATTTTTTTTAGCAGGGGTGGTATAAAATGCTGGGAACATCTTCTGCTCAGGTATTTGAGACATTTTCCCACACGCTTCAAAAACTTGCCATAATTGAGCTTCTGGTGTTAAAAAAAACCCTCCCTAGATGCATCTGTTATCAACAACCCCAGGCCTTTTTGCTAATCTGCCTTTCCTTAGCAAGATGTCTGAGAACCTGCGTGATGCAGCCAACTGAATAAGTGCCTGCTCTCATGCCATCTGTTTGACATTTTCTGTCTGGTCTCCCTCTGTCATTCTGGGGTCAAAAATTATCTCCTTTTAAAGCTCCTAATCCTTACACTTGTCACTTCTATTCTCCGTTTTTGCTGATTGCTGTCAGACACAGGATTATTAAAAAAAAAAAGCTTCAAAAAATGTGGTTTCAGACTTCCTAATGACCAGTTACTTAGATATTGATAGCATCCAGACACAATGTTATGAGATATTTTGGTAACAGACAGCCAAATTATATATTTGAATGGGCTCTTATACATCCATAGATTATAGTAAATGCATGGAGGATAAAAACAAGTCACTGAAAATCTGAATTAAAYTTGCCTGCATATGGTGACTCTTTTTCCTTTGCTTCAGGTTCTGTTTTGGGAGGAGGGAAGTGAGCAGAGTGAAGCAGACAGAGTGAGGGTTATCAACAGCTCAGCTCTGCTCTCTGGTTTAAAGGGCAGCACACTTTATCAGATCGCGGTCAGAGCCCAAAACAGTGCTGGATTTGGACCCTGCAGCCCCTCTATTAACATCACRACCAGGAAACCACGTGAGTTTGAACATGCAACACAATTTGTGATTTGTGTGCTTCTTTCACTTGTTTTGGTCAGATGCTGCACAGACACATAATCACATATTTTATTCTAAATCAGCCTATCAGTTTTCATAGTSCTTTTTACATTTTATTTCTTGATGRGGCTTTAATCTCTGTACCATTACTTATATGTCGTTTATACCACCTGTGAACATAGAAGATAAGCCACTTTGAGGTCAAAAGGTAAGAATAAAATATCACATCAACAATGTGGTTACGCTAAAGTGCCCAGTATGCTCCAGTCGAACTGCTAAAATCGGATCAGATTGCCAAAGTTTCATGARGAAATTTGTGGCGTTTTTTTCACAGAATCTACTCTTTGGTCCCTTCTTGTCACAACCTGTTGGCCGAATTTTTTACCCCCTCCACATAAGAACTTACTGTGTGATTGGTCAGAAGTTAGTGGGAGTGTTTGTTTCTGTTGAAAGTGCTCAGATCCTGCATTTTGCTTAAAAAAACTTGCTTAAAAATATTAACTATCCTGCAACTTCGATTTTCTGCACAGTGTCTGCTAGTTAGTTTAGCAGTGACAGTGGAGGAAGTGAATGAAGCCAGTCTGTGTTGATAAGGCTTCCAAATTAAAATAAATTTGTCTGACAAAGCAGCAGCTCTCATTTACAGTCTTCTCYTTCGGCTCGGTATATTTCTCCTCTCAGCAGGGTTGTTTACAGKACARGTGATTTCCGGTTAGCTTCTTAGCTTAGCCTCCGTCACAGCYACACACAAACACATGCTTCAGCAGAGGCCACACCTCCTGCAAGAAAGGCTTCTCTATGCATCAAGTCCAGACCCTTGTATGAAGAAAAGTGAAGGACAGGGTCTGGTTTTAACCAGGCTATGCTCTCGGAGGAGTAAGACACTTTTTCCTTCTCTCCTGCCCTTCCTAATCTTCCCTGCTCTGCTGCTTGGAGCCTTCTCTACGTTTTTCATCGAAATCAGAAATTATGGATATTTTTGTTTTTATGGACTTGGTTAGCTGGTCTCATAATAATTTTTTGGAACAAAGTTTTTTTCTTCTTCCATGGGAGAACATGTCAAAGGTGGGACCCCTGTTCTTCTCTGTTCTGGATATATGCCTGGACGGGCTCTGATCACTGGATTCTAAAGATTGGCTTGGTGGTCTCCTGGTGTTCTARAAAACAGCGTCGGTGGCTTTTCATGTGTGATAGGTTAKATTTAGAGACTTAAAAMACACCTAMTATGCTATTATGCTTTTAAGTCTSTWCAATTAACCRATCACACATGTGGACACACGTTCAACCAAAAATTTAGGAAGTTAACCAAAGACTTAAAGCGTCAACCAAAAGTTTGAGATTCAACTAAAAGTTTATGTTTTGCAAAAAAAAAAAAACGTTTTGATAGGTTTTTTTTTTATTATTTTTTGATTGAAATAGTATTTTTTTGTTTGGTTGAAAAAATTATTTTTGATTGAAATTATTATTTTTGATTGAAGATGCTTTTTGTTTGATTGAATCATAAAAACACAAATTTACCTCCATAAAACCAAAGCGCGTTGTCAGAGAGGAGAAGGTAGAAATGACTCAGCCTGTAACTGAAAATATAGATGGAGGACAACAGAGCTGCTTCATGGAAGAAGAACCTCAGCTTAGCCTGTTAGCTTTAGCTTTAGCCCTGACGTTATATATCCTTATATGTATTAGCTCYGCGCTAGTGCAACAAATTAACAAGCTAAACTGAGGTAAACTGAACTTACCAAACCCAATTTGAGTTGAGAAAATGTGTTCATAATGAACAAAAATAAATAAATAATTAAATTGTGTCTGTGCCGGTTTCAAATTGTGGTCTCCCACTCTCTGGTCCAACACTCTACCCATTGCCCTATTGGAGGCTGGTTGCAAGATGAGCTACACATTACACAACAACAACCGTGATGGCTTTTTATACTGAGGAGTTGGGGCCTCACCCGGGGGTTTGCTA
Source organism: Austrofundulus limnaeus (assembly GCF_001266775.1). Taxonomy (NCBI): domain Eukaryota; kingdom Metazoa; phylum Chordata; class Actinopteri; order Cyprinodontiformes; family Rivulidae; genus Austrofundulus; species Austrofundulus limnaeus. The sequence goes on along the minus strand of NW_013952504.1, from coordinate 1,369,109 downwards.
GGTYAGGGGCTGAACGCAGGTTCTGGTGGGTTGTCGTACAGCTTGTGACATCACAAAATGACGGAAGTGTAAAACTTGTCGTTAATATACATTAAAAATACATTTACTTACAGTAAATATGCCCCTGGGTGCATTTTTTTGGTCCTAGGACTGMTTTGTAAAGAAGTACATTCCCAAAGTTGAGTAAAAAATAAAACTTTAAAAAGTGAATTTTGCATAATAGGTCCCCTTTAACTGATTTTTTAAAATCAAAACAATCAATGATTTATAAAGTTAAATCAGGAAAATTAACAAAGCTGCCCAAARCTTCGCACATCACTGTGTGGAGTGTATCACAAAATTGTTTGCTAGCACAGTGTAGATTGGCCCCATCTATATTTTTTCCACATTTCTGGCTGCTAGGTGCAGCTGTTTCTGTGCTACAGTCTTTTTTGATRATTTTTACATTTGTAAAGCATCTACAGTGCAATTTCCTGGACAGCGTAGGTATGACATTGTGCTTGTGAAAGTGGCCTGTTTCAATATCACTCTAAATAGGCTACTGATGTCTGTGGGTTTTTTTTTTTTTTTTGCACRCATCAGACCACATGTCCTTCTTCCATTGCMCCAGAGTCCAATCTTTATGCTCCCTAGCAAATTGAATCTTTTTTTAAAGAAATAAGAACCAACTCATTGCACCAGTTGGGGTTAAATAACTTGTTGCCAGCTGAAATCGCCCATGCAGTAATTATTGAATAGGAGGCTCATACCTGTTTGCTTAGTTAAATCCAGGTGGCAACTTTTTTTTGGCCAGGCAGTGGATATGCTACCACTAAGCAGTATCTAGTTAAACATTGTTATAGTTAAAGGGTGATATGTTTTGAAAATTTTAGCACAGGTAGTCCTTTGGACAGTACAAAAAAATGTAACATTGACATTTTTATTTGCRAGACCAATTTCATATAAAGGGATTATATTTTTAAACATTCAGCTCATGTAGTCATTTACTATAATTTATTTTTTGCACACCCCTTGTTACTAAAAGCTGCTGGCAATTATACTGCTTTGATGTTATTTGCCAAAATTTTTGAACTGTTCATGTTTTTAATTATGTTGTGTTTTTAATGTGGAATTATTAAGCTGCTGTCTTGGCAGGACTTCCTAGTTTAAACAAATTCAAATTTCAATAGAATTATTACTGGCAAAATAAAGGTTAAATTATTTTTTTAATAAATCACAATACATGATTTCTTTTTCAGTGACTTTGTTTTTAAGGTAAATCAGCTAAATCAAATTAAATGCAAATTCTTTTTGATTTGATTATTATTGCATAGTTTAAAAGCGGCATTGACAACACTTTTTCATTCATTTGTCAACCTTGTTTCATATAATTGTATCTTGCAGCGCCAAGTCGTCCTCCTGGGGGCATTAAGTGGAACCTGACAAACTTTAAGATCCTTCTGAAGTGGGAACAAGTCAAGGCGATGCAGAATGAGTCCAAGGTGACAGGATACAAGGTGAGTTTGTCAGAGAAAAATTAGAAAGTCCAGGGCTAGGGAAAACAAACAGGCTCAGCAGATGTCATCTCAACAAATGACTTTCTCATTGCAGTGGAAAGATAGACCTCAGCACCTCTGTGTTACAATATGGATTGGCCCTGTCTGGCCTTTCAAAATTAAAAGATCTGTTTCGRGTGATAAACTGAAGAACTCCACGGCGCAGAGAGAATTCAGCTGCTTCTAACCATAACAATAATGAATCATATTTCTTCCACTTTGCATACTTTGTGTGGAAGAAATCACTGCGTTTGTTAATGCTTTTCACAAATTATTTATTCTTGTGAGATACGCAGCCCTGGTCATTTAAAGATAAGACTTGTGTGAGGCTTTGTTGCAAAGACGTGCATGCGCTGCAGACAAAACCAATTTATTAATTTAGCTAAGGCAGAAGTGTATGCCGTGAGACAGTTCCTTTTTTAATTTTAAAAGTACTGCTGTCTTCATACATAAAGGGATYGAGCATTTCATAGCAATAAAAATGTATGACTAAATGTTAAAGATGCACGCCCGAGGTCCTGGCTGTTATTTTTCTTGAGTCATTGGGACAAATGATGTTCTTGTGAGGCGTTCTGACCTCAAAACCTTTTCAAAAYAGGGACAAACATCATCACAGGTTTTTCACATTCAAACCGTCTGCTTTGGAGTATTTTCTGTGTTTTTTAACCCAGGATTCCTGCTCCCATCCAGGTTGTGTATCGACAGCACTGGCACGGTCGAACTACAGTACTGGAAACCAATAAGACCAATGTGGAACTGCAAATCCCTTCTGGAGAGGACTACCTAATAGAGATCAAAGCCTTGAGTGAAGGAGGGGAGGGCTCCAGCAGTGGCCCCATTCGCATACCAAAGATGTCCAGTAAGTTTTCAAAGACTCTGAAGCACATAAATGATTAGTGCTGGAAATAGGCAGAGGAGCAGTAAGACTGTGTAACTAATCCCCCGAGTCACTGATGCAGAATATGAGCTCTACCCTAGCTTGAACATGTTCTCTAAAGGACACACAACAATTCCAATGAATATGTATCATAAAACCAGAAAGAAAGACAAAAAGCTATAAAAGGTGTTGTTATCCCTCCTGTGCTTTGGGTTGTCTCTGCCTCTTAGGTGACTAGTATGACCCATAGAGCAACAGGTAAATATTGCTAATGGCAAGATTTAAACGTCTTTGTAATGATAGGCTTGCAGTGCTTTACAAAAATACTAACAAAGTTTGTTACATAAAAACAAAGTGTAAACTCTAATTTAAACAAGACTAAAGACAGTCGTGTCATTATTTAAGTGAAGTGAAAAGGTTAAAAAAAGATCCTGGGTTTGATCCCCTGTTTGGACCTGAGATCTCTCTGTAGCATTGTGGTCAAGACTACCTGCACAAGACCAGGTCGAGACAAGACCAGAAAAAATAAATAAAAATAAAAAAAGAGTGCCCTAAGAGATAGTATTATATACACATGTTGCTAACTTCATATATAGAGCTAATACTGACAAAATATTTTTGTGAGGGCCGAGGACAGAATTTTGCTACACTGACATTAGTGACGATAAAAGTTTGACGTTGTCCCCGCCATCTCTGAAAGTGAGGGCACTGCAGAATTTACAAGTTACTGTATGCATTTTCCTGGATGTTGTTTTACAAATATATTCTTTATGATTTATTTATAAAAATACATAAATAGCAATGAGTCAGGATTAGATTGATATTAGATATCAATATGTTTTAAATCCAATGAGAGCAAAGATGTTAGCAAATAAATTGGACAATTATCTGGCAATTTAGTGATATTTCTATAGATGTGGTTTTGGCTGGTCTTGAAATAAGATTCTAAGTCCTTAATGTCTGAGACCGAGACAGGACCAGGACCATCAAAAAGTCCAAGACCATTCTCAAGTATTACAAGACTGTCGGTATATGGAGTGTGCATGTTCTCCTTGTGATTGTGTGGGATTTCTCTATATATTTGGTGTGTGTGTATATATA
>NW_013952504.1:1362503-1365483 GCF_001266775.1 Austrofundulus limnaeus | reverse complement strand
GTGGATTATCTGTTCAACTTGCTGAATATTAAACAGAATGAAAATGAAATGCAATTATCATAGAAAAACTGATGGGTAAATATTATGTTTGACAATAAAAAGGTAATGCAAACTCTGACAAGTAGATAAGTTGGTATATACAGTATATCACACCATAACTTTTGAAACCATTTATTTTATTTCAAACAGGGCTCTTTTATAAGGCCACACTCCCTCTGAATGTATTAACAATACAAATACTGCAAAACAAATGCTGTTGCATACATTAAAAAAACAAAAGAAGTTATTTTTATACATTTTCCTCAACATGCAAATACCAAATTTAAATTAAAATGTAAACTATAACGTAAATTTTAGCAGCACATCTATAGAAGTTTACTCTGCTTCAGTCTTAAACTGTTTAAAAAAATGACTAATAGTAATAAAGTGCAGTAAATTTCAGTTCTAACTTAAATGGAACAACTAAAACAAAATCTGAGAAGAACCACAGTGAAAAATAAAATGCTTTTACAACAAATTTCCTTCCATATTCTGCTTATGTCTTAGTTTGTTCTACAAGAAAGAAAAAAAAAACAGCATTGAAGTTACTGCAACAACTGCTGCATATTTTGCTGTTTATGAAGGCTACTGCTAGCAGCAGCAAACTCTTTGAATTCTTTGTCATGTCCTGTCCTCAAATGTTTAATCAAATTGCTGCTGTTAAAACATCCAACTTTTGCMCCTCCCCTTGACAGTTTAGCAGAGCACAGCAGACAGTCTGCTTGTTTGGTGTCCTCCGTGCCGATCTTAATCTCCAAACTACCGATATGTTACTTCTTCTTCTACCGTCATCATTCTTCTTCTGTTATTCGGGGGTGCGGTCGGAAATAACTTGTCAGTGCGTTAGCGCCACCGCCTGGTATGGATTGTTGTTTACTCTTTGTGCTGCAGCGCAGCACAGGAGGGGACAAAAGTGGTATCGGTTAAGAGTATCGGCCGGCTTTTACGAGTACGAGTATGAGTACTTGATGCTGGTATCGGACCCGATACCGATACCAGTATCGGTATCGGGTCACCCCTAATATATATATACATTCTCAATATACCTACCATATTTATTCATGTATAATACGATCATAATTTTTGAGCTTAAAAAACAATAAAAATCTAATTATCAATAACCTGTGTATAATATTATCCCCAACTTTATGGATGATTATTAGGGTTAAATTTCTAGTATTATACATGAATAAATGCAGTAGATATTTGTTTTATTTAAAATATTTGACTTTATTTAAATTTGAAGATGTGATTTGGTCACGTTCTAATAGGTTGTGCATGCCATGAGGTGTGTAGAAGTGTCATCATCCAGTGTGAAGGGAGCCTTACAAAAAACTGGTACAAGTGTTTAAAAAGTGAGTTTAGCAGATGATTCCAAAAGGTTGAATGCATTTGTGGACATATCACACTGAATGAGTTAATAGGCTGGTTCTTACTCTGAATYTTTATTCATGTGTTCATAACTCCAATATATCAATTGCACATAAATGGTCATTTATTTAACATTTTAACATTTGCTTGCATTTTGAAAAATACAGATTTTCTGACACAGAAATCTACATACAGTATAAGGTTTATATAGAAATATTATTATTCTTAACATTTTTTTGTTCTTTTTGTTCTAGGTCTAAACTCTAAGGGATCTGTGTCTCCAGTTCCATTAACCATTTTTAATCACATGTTTTGTACATTTTCTTTGTTTTTTCACCTACTGACTACTTACCACTAAAGAATGGATATTAAGATATAGCATATTTTTATTTCTTTTTATTGTTAGATTTATCAAATAATGAACAAGGACATGTTTTTAGCTGCTGTTTTCCAAAGCAAAACCTAAAATTGAATGTAGGAACTTTTTGGAGAGACTGTCAGATGCCAACAGAGAGGTGTTCACAGACACCTGCACAAAAACATGTTTTCCTGCAGGGCTGCACCCCTGCAGCAAGCATAAATTTGTCAAACATGAAAAAAAAGACTTTCTTTTACTGATGAATGAACTTGAACAGGTTTATGCCCCAGTTTTCTCTTTCCTTTCCTTTTGCTTTCATGTTGTCCCAGCACCCAACTGCTTTTTTTGCTTTTTACATTGTGAACCTGGTTACTTTTGCACAAATTTGACTTTTCCCACTTGCGTGGGGAGATTCAATCTCCCTCTTTTTTTGGTTTTCTGTGTGGATTTCTTAATGCTTAACTCTTGTTTCTGAAAATGTGTGATTTCTCACAGAGTCAAATGTTAATGTGTAACTGTTGTCATGTCTATTGTCTTACACTGATGTTACTGACATCCTGATATGATTGTGGTARTGATTTTCACAAAATGTCAGATACAAATACAGAATGTCAAGATGTCAGCATGATGTTATTGTAGGGATCAAACAGTTTACAGATGGGATATATGACCAGATACATGTATTCAACAGCAGCTCCACACTCATAGATACTCAAATTATTTGTATGTATTTTTTATCCACTTTTTATTGAAAAATCCCACATTGAACTAATTTTTTTCTTCTAAATCAGTTTTTACTTAATGTTTCACAGTTTATATTATTGTTTTAGAAACCAGCAATAGCTTAGTAACTTAAGGGAAAACAATAAACAAAGTACACCTTYTTTCAATTCTAGCTTTTCAAATATCAGAAGAAACAGTATTATTAGTAAGTATTATCTATACCGTATTGGGTTACTGTTATTCAAATCTACCCTTAGGTGTACAAACAACAAATTCCATCATGTCATTTGTTAAACAAAAATAAAGCTTTCACAGGGAAATTAGTCACCAGTAGCTGCTGATCAAATGTATTGAAATAACTGATAAACATCAGTGGGACTGTCCTGATGCATCTCAGTAATCCAGGTAAAAAATCAAAAAGAAAAAAAAATGTATAGGTCTTCTGGACGAGTTCTTCTCTAATGAAAAGTTTCGTCTCTCCTCCAAGAG
>NW_013952504.1:1353763-1361603 GCF_001266775.1 Austrofundulus limnaeus | reverse complement strand
CTCTTGGAGGAGAGACGAAACTTTTCATTAGAGAAGAACTCGTCCAGAAGACCTATACAATTTTTTTTCTTTTTGATCAGTGGGACTATTTTTTATGAAAACAAGCTGTTTGTTGTCTGATGCTGTGGAGAATACAGGTGTGTTTTTTTTAAAAAAAATCATTCAAAAAGACCTTTGAGGAACAGATGAGCATCCAAAATCTCTAGAGAGAGGATCTCTGCCCACTCCTCTGTATTAAAGTGTTCTAGCATCAAACACTTCAGCCGTCTGATAGACGGCTGAAGTGTGTCATGATGCAACAAACACAATGAGCTGCAAACAGCTGKAAATCTACAACAAAAGGAGTGAAGAAAAGAATATGGTCCAACTAAAGTTCAGACCTCAGCCTGATTAAAATGATGTGACCTTAAAAGAGCCACGCAGTCATTGCAAACCACAGAATATTCAATCAATTATGGAAAGAGTAATGAACCAAAATTCCTTCACAACAATGTGAGAGACGTCTAAAACCCTGCAGATCAGAACAACTTCAAAGTATTGCTGCTAAAGCAGAATGTACAAGCTGCTGAATCAGTTTGTCTACACACCTTTTTTAAAATTGGGTTTGTTTTTGTCACTCGAMATGAGGATTGGATATTTAAGAATCTGGTGAAAAACACATATTTTCAGTTAAACTCTAACACTAAATCCTAGTTCTGAAAGAAGGTGGACTTTCATTATCTCATGACTTTAAACTGATAAACTGACTGATTTACTGTTTGACTCAAAAGTCTAAGAATAATGTAAATTTTTAAATGACACATTTCTCTTTGTTTCTGGATAAAATATTTACATCTGTGCACTCTTGACTCAAGGAACACAGAGCATTTCAGGAAGAATGAATGCATTTCATCCAGAAGCTTTGCTCTTATTCAGAACAAGCTTTGCACATACATCCTCACTTCTAAAAAAAAACTAATGTCTTTATTGTCATGAATAATCTTTTTTTGTTTGTCTTCCCCCTCATGACACATTTAAACTTCATGTACTGAATAAAGCTGCAAATATGTAGAAAACAGTCTTAACTGTTAAAAATCAAACCATTTTTAATACAAACGCTGATATGGCACARATTTTAAAAACTGATGAACCAGTTGGAAGGTTGTCTGTTGCATCTATTAGATTCAGTCATAAAGTCCCCCTGTTTTACTCCTGTCATTGCTCTACAKCATGCTGGCTCGACTGGGATAATAAATCAGCTGAACATCTTTTGTTAGAACGCTGTCAGGTTACAATGTGATGCAACAAAATGTAATCAACTCTGTTGCAGAAGCTATCAAAGTAGGCCTTTTTTATATTTGCTAATACATTCTACTAGGTTTCAGTGAGTTGACCATGCTGGAATTGCTTTATTAGGGGTCCAAGCCTGCAGAGCAGGGACACACAGCTGCAAAACAGCAGTGTTTTCATGTCTCCAGCAGAGCATGGAACCCTATTGTATATGTTCCATTTTTTATTGATATATATATTTTTTTCATTGGTAAAACTCATACTGCAGTCCAAACCACTGGAATTACAGAGAACATTTTAACATAGTAGTTAAAAACATTTATGTGTACAGAGGAGAAAAATAATCAGACATGTCAACCTATGGGGGCGCCATAATCAATGTCTGCATTTGGTCCTCTGGCATCTAAACCATAAGTCACATTTTTTTTTTGACTTATAGCAACATAATCCCTGGACACCACTGCGCCACATGGTATTGGCCACTCCCATTTCCGCCTAAACTTAATTTTTTTCTACAGCAAAAAATTTGCAAAAACTACTTTTGGCTTTGTTTTAAAGATTTAAAGTCCAATCACCACAAACCTCACCATCCTATATCTAGTTTGTCCTTTTTTTCTGTTGATATTTAAAATACCAACTTATTGACAAAACTGATGCGAAGATTCAACTCGGTACATCTGAAAAACAGCAAATCAATTAAGATACGTTTAACTGCTTTGCCAGAATGTTAGCAGAATCTTAAAACAATGAATGCATAGCTGTAGAGTATTTTGACTGACGTTACAGTATATAAAGAACTGATGGGATGGCTCATCTAATACTGAATGTGTTCAAGTTATAAAAGGCAGGCTTCACAGGAAAAAGAATGTTCTTTGCAGTTTGTTCAAATATTTTTATTTTATTGAAAATATTGTAAAAGATTTGTGGTGAGCACAAACTAAAAGCTTGCTAAACGTGTTGTTAAAGAACCTAAAGTACTCCATATAAAAACCCTTCTAAAATAAATATGTATTAAAAACTGTTGGGGATTAGYTTATCTGTACGGAACTGTTTTCTGTGTGAACACAACAAAAAATACTTTGTTTAAAAATGTTCACTTAAGTTTTGTGCAGATTTTTACTCCTGTAGTCTGTTGTTATTTTAGTGCCACACAATGATTGTAAGAATGATTTATCCTCATCAAGCTTTTATCTTCAGGCATCACAGTGTAAGAGACAAGATAAAGCAGTGGACACATTAAATGTGTTAATGTGTTGATTGCACTTTAAATGTGAGTTTTGTTTCATATTTTCAGATATATTTAGCAAAAATTCATTTGCATTTTTGTATCTAATTTTGGACCTTTTTTTTTTTACATTATTTGAAGCCATAAGCTAAGCAAGCTGTCAAATATGCAATTTTTCTGTTTTTCATTTGATTTAACAAAATTTTGACATCATTAAAATTATTGTTTTAAGGTAAATGTAACGCATTGTGATTTTTATAAAAACACATTTACATTTGATTTTAGCCCAAACATTTGCTTTAACACAGCTTTAAGTTGCTCTTTATTTCCAGAGGAAGAAATAATATAGTCAGGTTTATGCTCCGTGATTTATATTTTCACTTACTCTTCTTTCCTTAGACTTTGTTTACACTTTTTATAAAACTGACTCATTATCAGTTGCATGTCAAGACTGTCTGAAATGTACTCATCATTGTTTAACTGTTAACAAACAACTCGTAATTACTGGCAACAAAACATYACACTGCTAATTTCACTCATTATGTAGAAATGATACTATAGAGTTATTGTAGTGAATAATGCGTATCAAAATGGAAATTAAAAACGTTGAAAATTTGCATATTTTAAAAGCTCTTTCATTTATTATGTTAGAAAGGAAATTTGTGCATAATTTTAAAAGCTTTAAATATCAAACAGTTTAATGTTTTAATTATTGTCTCATTCAAATTTGAAATGATCTGGATCATTTATTTCTTTATTTATCTTTTCATTAGCAACACATGTAAAACATTTATGGTTATTTTGAACACTTGAGATTTTTTATGTTTTAAATTGGTATTCAAACCATCTGTTTTCCTTTAATTCATGAATGTCAATCTGTCTCTTACATATTTTACAGTTTATTACTAGAGTACAGTAATACTATTGTATTGTTTAAAGATCTCTGTGAGATTGTCAAAAAATGGTTCAATAAACTTTCAAATTGAAACCTTTTAATCTGTTTTTGTGTTTTGTCCTGCTTATTTGATGCACCTCAACATCTGTGTTTTTGTTGTTGCTTTTTTTAAAGTAATTGGGGCAAATGTGTGCTGTGTGACAGAAGTGAAAAATCCCAGTACACAATGATGAAATATCCTGTAGGCCGGCAGAATGACAGAGAGGATTCCCTKAGGACATCCAAACACAGACAGATTAGTTCTGGTTACCTTGGCAAACACAAGGATTTGGACACCTTGGTTCAATTACTAAAAGATTCTATGAACTGTGAGGTGGAGTACTGCATTAAAACTATCACACTCGTTCTGTTTTAGTTGGTTGTTGCTAAGCTCTGATTGTCTTCATTAATTTTAGTTTACCTTTAAAACTATCTGAAGCTTCTTGAAGTTGCCCAAATGAGACTAAATTATCGATTGTGAGTTCCTGTGTTCTAATGATTGTGCCCATTTCAGTTCAGGTTCTGTTCCTCAGGTTTTTGTTTTGATTTGTATTTGTTTTTGTCCCTGTGAACTTCATTTACATACAGGAGGGAAATATTTTACAAAAACAACACAAATTGATTTGCATGTTAATGAGAAAAATAAGTTTTTGACCCCCCAAGCAAAACCTGAATTAGTATGTTTGTCTGTGACTTTAAGGTGTGTTTTGTGTTAGGGTTATTCCTCTTTAGTTTGTTGGTTTTTCAGTGTTTTGTGTTTTTAGGGTTTCTGTTGCTCTGTGTTCCCCTGAACCATCAGTTCAGTTTTTTCTCCGTTCAGATCCCTTCCTAAGCTCAGCTGTCCCTGTCATCATCAGTTCTTCATTGTGTATGTTTACTAGCGTGAATATTTGGATATTTAACAAGACTGTGAAAGGTCGCTAGCAAGCTAATTTTCGATTAGCCTAACTGCTTCTTCCTCTTTTCCTCTTTCTTTTCTCTGCCCCTGAAGGATACGTCCTTTATTGTGACATTGTTTTTTGCTTACTTGCCTGTTTTTCACCTGTCCTGAAGACTTGCATGTGAACTGCACATTGCAAGACAGGAAGCTCATATTGGTGGAGCATGACCTGTGCTGTCCAAGTCCAATATACATACTGTATATATACATATATATTTATTTATTTATATATATAAATTAGGGGTGCAACAATACATGTACCCATATCGAAGCGTATTGAACAATACCGATTTTAAAAATTTACTTTATCAACTTGTCTTCTGAAGATGCTCTGTGTTGAAGGATCAGWYGATCTGTGRTCGACTACTCCACCTAGGCTGCATTTTTGAGCGCAGATCCACTGAGAAACTTGCTGTTTCAGCAACATTAAAAACTGTACTTTTGAGGTTAAACAAATGTTCATAATTAATATAAATAAATTACATGTTAAAAGGGGCTTGGACATTTCTCTTTTTTGTATCGAAAAAATATCGAACCATGACACTAAAGTATCGAACCGAACCAAACCATGAATTTCCTTTCTTTGCATGTACTGTTTATGTATTTTTTATGATAAAATATATATTATAATAAAAAGATTTATAAAAAATTGTAATTAAATTGGATGTTTTTGCTGCTGCCCTGTGATGGACTTGCGACCTGTCCAGGGTGTAACCCGCCCCTCGCACTGTGACTGCTGGATATGGGCACCAGTGACCCACGCAACCCTGAAAAGGAAGAAGCGTGTACAGAAAATGGATGGATGGGTGGATGTTTTTGCTACTATAAWCAGATGCTTGTGGGGGCCCCCTAGTGGCTGCAGGGCTCTAAGCAGCCACTTAGCTTGCTTATGCCTTGGACCAGCACACCCCAGATCAGACACTGTTGCTGAGAATACATGAACTGCTGATCGATCACTTACAGTCCAGGGCTGCAGTAAACCCTAGTGTAACAATATTCTGTGCACACCGGCATGACCTCTTTGGAACAGATGGAGCTCCATTGTTCTCCGTATCAGTGACATCAGTCCTGCTCTCTGTTGAAGACATCAGCTCCACAGTGTCTGATCGTGCAGCCTGTAGAACCATTTCATGCTGCTCTCTTGCAGTTGATATTTCAGCCTGCTGAAGGGCCCTTTTCTCCCTTCCTTCCAGCCACCGGCGCCAGAATAGGGGGGGCCAGAGGAGCATTGCCCCCCCCCCCCCCCCATTTTACAGCCCTGCCCATCAGCTGGTCCCACACACATTTACAGGCTGCACCCAAACGCTGACAAGTTATGACGGATGTCTCTCTGTCTAGATACAGACAGAGGCACAGACAAAACCGACGGCATTAAGACCAGGAATAAATCTGTTTATAAGTCTCCAGATCCACATGGCTCGGTTTTGTTGCGCAGCGCTCTGCTGACGATGCGTACACGCTCGCAAGCTGGAGGCTGGAGTTTATCTACTTGACGTTTATTTTGGTGAAGTATTCTCCAAAAGGCAGTACAGTTCCTACTTTGTACAATGATTTGAAAATGAGAACAAACTCTTGATAATAAGTTACRGTAATAAAGTATATAAATGGGGAGCAGTACAACCTGTGTGGAGAACAGTCGGAGGGTTTACGCAAATTCTCCAGCTCTGGGTCGGGCTCTATGATCATAAACCTGCCTGGCACGTGCAAAAAATGTTTTGGCTCCGATCTGATCTCATCCAGGTCGACCAAATCAGCTTAAAAATAAAATAAGAATTTTGTATTTTGTGTCACATCTCTGGCCCAAACCTGTGCGCAACCATCCGATCAACAGATGCATGCTGACGGGTTGTGGAGAAAAACAAAAAGAACCCATGATCCTTTACATGTCCGGTCCAAATGCGCACCTATATTTGYCCCAGAGCAGATAACTTTTGCTGACAGAGTTGACAAATAATTGCGTGGAGTTTGTCATTATTGTTGCTATCCAGCTGGTTTGTTGCTGRGCTGTGAAGACAGGTCGCTTTGGAGAAAAAGCTGCCAGACGAGGAAATGTATTATTTTCTTCATTTTCCCCCTCAAATGAAAGTTTGCTGTTAACTACATTACTTAAACCGTTTGCTTTACTCACCATCTCTTGCGTAAAAACACTGCGTTCCAGCGAAAGTTTCCCACTGTTCCAAACTCCAGTGTAGATATTATTTATACGTGTTTAGTTTTTTTCTTGGTCATTTATAAAGCAGTTGGATTTACTATGATCATTATTCCTAATAAATTATTTAAATAAAACAATCACAGGTAAAAACTTAACTAATTAATTGTTGCTTGGTGATGAGTCGATACAGGTAAAGCTTGATGCATAATTAAACTTTGTTAAAATAATTAAAAAGTATAATCATCACTAATCTGTTTTTATGAGAAAATACAACAAATGATTAAGAAAAGCAGGCTAACGTCCCTCCTTTTCCTCAGAAAATGTGCCGCAAATTCTAACACTTGTGTCGATATTGATTCAGGAAATTAATGACCGCTCCATTCATATTCATGCTCACAAGCTGCTGTTGATGAACTGAAAAATATCTTAAAAAACATCTCATCAATGACTGAAATTTTTTTCATTTTCAAAGGAAAGACTTTAATTATTAAAGTTCGCAATGAGACTACCATGTGGCAAAACTGAACGTGTGCAGTGCATACGAACAGTGACTGCATGGTGACACCCCCTCACTCCCACCCCCAACCTAAAAATTGAATCCGTCGCTGCTGCTTCCATCACTTTGTCCACACCAACCATGAAGCCACGCTGCCCTATAGCTCCTGCTGTGATTTGAGGACCTTGCAACTATCTGGGATCTTAATCAACTGAAATGCTTGGACARGCTCAATGTCAATAAGTCAGGTCAGTTATATTTGTCTTGAGCTCATCCTTTTTATTTATCGGAGATGCCGAGCATTTGGTCTTTCCCCAAACTATTGATCTATACTGTTCCACCTTCCTCTCCAGCTTTTTGATAATGTTCCTGTTTTAGATGCCTACCACCTCACTAATAACTTGAGCTTCTGACTTCCTGATTTCCAGCTTCTCGTCATGATGGAGCTTGAAGTATCTCTGTAGAAACTCAGCCCAACACAGCAGTCGATTTCAGTTTGTCTGATGGGAAGCGAATCAGCCGCTCCAACCTCTGCTTTCTTGTTGTGTATGCCATTTTAATTACATGAAAAGAAACAAGTGCTGAAACTGAAACAAAAGCATCTAGTGTTTAAGAATGTAATGTAATTCTCAGGCTGTACTTAAAGAGCATTTACAGGAAACAAAGATCACCACTAGTTCGGAGCTTTGGTGCATTTAAAGGGATCCACGATTAGTTGTAACATTAAACTTTATTTGATAAATATTTATTTTAACTGTAAAATAAAGACTAAAAATACTGTAGTCTGTTTAGTTTTGTAATTTTTTTAAAATATATTTTAACAC
>NW_013952504.1:1344999-1350303 GCF_001266775.1 Austrofundulus limnaeus | reverse complement strand
TTTTAAACTTTTAGTTTAAAAATTATAAAAACTGAACATCCTACAGTATTTTTACATTCTTTATTTTACAGTTAAAGTATATGTTTATCATATAAAGTCTAATGTTACAACTAATTGGGGATCCCTTTAAAAGTGAAAGCCCTACCAAGATGACAGCAGTACATGACAGGAAACAAACTCATGTTTCTCTGATCAATAATTTACAGAGAAGGGATCACGGCTGGACCCCAGATGCCAGAAGATGTCCAAGGTTAATGGCATACACACATTAATGGGCTGAAACTCAAGAGGTCGCCTGACAGGTCATAACAGATATGAAGACATTGTTGTGAATAACAGACTGCTTACTGTGTTTTACATCGGCACAAAAAGATAAAAGGCTCAATGGGACCAACAGCAAAAAAAAAAAAAGATGGATGAAATTTTCTTTTTTTTATTACAGTTCTACAGTAAGTGATCAGTAATGGAAGGCTGACACACCTGACACAGAATATACTTACCAGGARTTCATCTACATCGGGGGAAAATACATGCATCTCTGCATGACAGAAGGTTAGAGACAGAAGAAAACATTCAAAGCAAATAATCACAGCAGCAGTGGTGCTGTTAGCTCCAGCTTTCAGTGGTGTAAAATAGGCCACATTCAAAGGGCACACTGTCAGTGCTTTGCTCAGAATTGCTGCTTACATCTGTGTTTTCTGAGTATTTTCTTCACATCTATTCCTGGATCTAACCAATATCTGAGACCAAATGTGAACTGACAGTCGTGTTGAAAAATCCTGTGTGAGGAGTGACAGTTACCAAAGATGTCACATATTTGCAGCTCACTTTAATCGCATTCTGGTTTTTATACCTGCCCTCTATTTTTGCCTTGAATTGAGGCTTCTCTTTAAATATCAGTCAAAATAATGATACCACCTCCTCACCACAATGTGTTTATTTTCCTAAGAGCAGCAGAATCACTTGGTTTTGATTGTAAAATGTGTGCATTTTTTTTGTTGAAGGACTACATTACAGTGGTTGCTGTTTGTTTCATGCTGTAATCTCTCAACAACTACTCGGCACCTATAACAGAAAACATCCTCATGAACTTTGCAACTTTTTGACTTGCCTCACAAATGAACCTGCTCTCATTTTTTCTMGTTTGTTTTTTCATTATCAGTTCACATTCTTCTAAAGGTCCTGCTTGTTCACATTCCTGAAGTTTCCACTCATTCTCATCTGACAGTCCTCCTACATAGGTCTTCACCCACAAGAAGAAAGTGAAGCTGGACACTCACCTGCCTTCCTGCTAGTGAAAGGACATATGGCTCTTTTCTGGGTACATGCATTCTTAGCTCAGCTCACCAAAATGAGCTGGCTCTTTTAGTATGTCTCTTCTACTCATGACGAGCTGGATCTGAACTGGGTCTATAGTCTTCAGAATGTCTCTTAAAAAATGCAGCTCTTTTTCTTTCTGTTTTTTAATGTAAATATACATTTTGAACTTTTTCAGAACTGACTCTGACCATTGGTGAGTCTTGTGAACAGTGTGATACTGAAATACAGATKCACAAAATTGTAAATAWATGTTGGATTCAGTACTTCAAATGCAAGCATGTTCAAACAAATTTATTTACAATGGGTAAAATAAGTATTGAACACARCAGCATTTTTCTCAGTAAATATATTACTAGAGGTGCTAATGACATGAAGTTTTCACCAGATGTTGGTAACAACCCAAGTGATCCACACATACAAAGAAATCAAACCATAAATGTCCAGAAATGAAGTTATTTGTAATAATGTGGAATGGCACAGGGAAAAAAGTATTACAAATCAAGATGTATCTAATCAAGACATTACACTTAAATAACCTTTATATTAATATTCTGATCTGCAGTCATAAGATTAAATAACCAATGTTTAATCTGACCAAGAGTTTAACACTTCTCTCCAAACTGACTAAACTTTATTGGTTTTTWACCTGGGTCACCTGTCAATAAATAATAGAAAACAAAAAATATTTTCTTTGGAGAAAACATATTTGTTCCTTCTTAAAGGTTTATTAACATTCAAGGCCTTATCTTAACTTGAAAGCACATACTCCAGTATTTGAATTTAGTAATTTGACAGAGCTAATTTTACTATTATTGAAGTAGTATTTGACAAGTAGGATCAGTGCTTTGTCTCAAGTAAGGAAACTGAGTACTTTGTCCACTACTTGCAGGTGTCCATCTAGTGGATATTATCTGAGAATTTCAATGAAATTTGTTTCACAACAGCATACAGACACATGACGCATAGTGTTCTGCTGTGTTTTTCAGAAAAAGCTCTTACTTCCATGTTATTCTCCAGGATTTTGGATTATTTTTTGACAACAGCAGCAGAAGACCTTGTGTAACAGTATGGGATATGTAAAGAAATGTCTGCACCCACTGAGCACAGTGAAGAATGAAAGTAATGAGTGCAGCATTTGTCAGTCCAAGCGTTCAACATTGGTCTTCCACATAGAGCCCTGGAGGAGRGCTCTATAGGCTGCCTGTCAGCTGTCCCGTGGTGCTCAGAGAGGGCTCAGGGTCTTTTAATTCCCAGCCAATCTTCTGTCCATCACAACACTTTATCCCTACTTTAGACCTCAGCTCAGGTCCACACAGTGTCACTTTTCTGACATGTTTCACAGCTTGCACCTCCACAATGTAAAAAAAGAAAAATAAAATGTAAGAAAAACCCTGTCAGCTCCTCCCCATCTCCAGCCTGCTTTCAACATGAACAACAAATCACATTTTCAAACTGGAAGTGGGAGCAGAGCCTCCTGCCAACCTCTCCACACCAATCCAGTCCATGTTTGACTTTCTCTAGCCGCGTGTGTTTGCAATAAGGATGAAACACTAAAAAAGAGCTCTGGTTTTTTGCCAAAGAAAAGACCACCTCATGGTAATCAGGTGACCCAAGCAGTTCCCTGGGACTGATCCACATGGCGCCACGTTTTGATAACACTGAGCCCAGGTGGAGTCTGCGTGATGCGTACAGCCCAGCAAAGGTACGGAAAGCACTCCTTAAATACTGCCATTCTCAGGGGATTTTCATGAATAAAGGATTAGCCACAAGCTGTGAGTAGAGCTTCACTTCTTCCAGTTGCTTAACATATTTAAGGCTGATTTCCCCCCCCCAACAGAACAGACAGCTTAAACAGAAAGAGAATGTGTAGCACTTCAGCACAGTAAAACTGAAGTAAAGAGAAGCATGGGGAAGTGAGTTGCTGACTTATCAAGTATTTATTTAAAGAAAGTAAAAAAAAAAACATGAACGGTGTTTTTTAATCCATTTATAGTAGTATAATAGTTTTTGCAATTAACATGCCCTGAAATTCTATATGCATTTTGACAAGTAGGACTAATTGCATTATTAAATTAGAAACAAGACGATAATATTGCATTCATTTTTATCTAACTAGAGTGATTAGATTTAGATTCATTGGGATAAACCTGACACTTAAGCGTTATTTAAAGGAAGACATACAGAATTCTGTGGAACTGTAAAAAAAAATAAATCACAAGAGGCAGTGCCTTGAAGGCTGTGTGTGGAAATATGGTTTTCTTGTTGTGACTAATCCTGTTCTCTTTGGGGGGTTTGACAGCTGACACAACACTGGCTTTATTAGAACAGAATCGTGACTACTGGTGCACTTTCACAGACACAAGAGATCTTCATCTCCTGTATCTTAGTAACATGTGAGGCAGATATTATTGAGAAACTGATTATTCTGCAGTGGGGAGATTTTATTCGTTCTGATCAACTGTTTAATTGCTTCATTAGTTGGCAGTTCTGCCGTCTGAGCAGACCAGAGTCCCCGAACATCAGATTACATAGCTTTACTGTGTTGTTTACGCCCAGTGTATGGCTGCATTTAGTCATAATTATTTTAAGCACATATTCATCTCAATAAGATCTTGTTGGTTGGTGACATTTATTATGTGACAGAAGCTGTGTTTTGAACAACTGGGGGCTCATGTATAAAGTCTCTTTGATTTTCTACTGAAAAATAGTGACTGCTTATACAAATAAACTGGCGCACACACAAATAAATCCAGATGTATCCTGTCTAWCTCTGGCAGAATGTCAGACAGGACAAATGTGAATCCATATATAAAAGGCAACAACAGCTTGATACATTTACAATATAACAGTGCACCTACATGAATCTATGTAATTCTTTTGTACGTCAGAGAAGCCTTTATTTAAATATGTTCTCATATTTATGCCAAGCATTTCTGCACAATAAAATACCATGTCTACACCTGRCAACTAAAAGCAAATTGATTTGACGACACCGGTAAGATGGATTTCTGTCCTCACACTGTTGTAGATGAAGAAGTGTCCAGGAAAAAAAAATAAGCAGTACAAACTATATGTGTTTTTTGGCATGACTACAGTAAACACAAAGGCAGTTTGGAGCTCAGTAAAATGCTCTGAAACTCTGCAAAATCAGGAAAATCATCCGCTTGAACTACTAGCAATGATGCTGTGATGATATTTAGAGACACACAGGCTTAGTGCATATCAGGGTAAATATTAGGATTATTAAATAGAGCCAGTCACCAAGAAGCCCTCATCCTGCAGTGCATCAACCATGAACGTTGTCTTGAATGAACGTTGTCTTGAATAAACATTGTTCATGAACCAGGACATCTTGCTGTAATTTCCGTGAGTTATATTTGCCCATCACATATCATTTGTTCATGGACTGAATAAAAATGCTTCCTGTTAACATAAATATCTATCTTGCGATGGTGCTTTTATAGCAATGTGTTTGCCATCAATATCCCCAATTTCAGTAAGAAACTGTTTCTTGTTGCAAACTGGGCTTTATTGTTGACCTGTTCAACTGACATATTGGTATATCCTACACCTCGGTGTGATCAGTAGCTGTATGGGTACAGGCAGTGCATGGTTGTTCACTGTGTCACTGTAAAACTGGCAGCAGCTCTGAGCACAGTTGCAACAGGACTGACCTTGAAAACCCAAAGTGGTTGATAAGTATTCACACCTTCTAATATGAATCATTCCTTTTTATAGATATTTTCTGCACCACTTTGTGTACTTGTTAACATCCTCTCTTGTAGTTTCATACACATGGAGGTATTAATTGTTCCTATGTCTCTGGTGTGCACAACAAATGTTTTCACATGATCAATAATTTTCATAGAATTCCCTCTAAGCATGGCCAAATGATCATTTCAGAGGCTCCTGAGCACAATTGCTGAGTTACAGCCCACAACTCAGGGGCAGGACAAGTATATCTTTCCTCTTTTAAATTGATTT
>NW_013952504.1:1339599-1344773 GCF_001266775.1 Austrofundulus limnaeus | reverse complement strand
GTCTCAGGGCACTGTACACAAAAATAAATAAATAAATAAATAAATAAATAAATAAATAAATAAATCTAAAGAGGCCAGCAGACTATGCCAAATCTTTGCTTCGTCACATTTGGGGCCCAAAATTCCAATATGTTCATATTATAATCAGGCCTTGCCTCTAAGTGCCACCAACGGTTCAATAACTGTAGAAACAAACGTACAGCAGCCATGAAGTCGACATTGGGTTGTGAGTATGTCCATCCATCCATCCATTCATCCATCCATTTTCTGTACACACTTCTTCCTTTTCAGGGTTGCGTGGGTCATTGGTGCCCATGTCCAGCAGTCACAGTGCGAGGGGTGGGGTACACCCTGGACAGGTCGCAAGTCCATCACAGYGKCACACATAGAGACAAACAACCATTCACTCTCTCACTCACATCTAGGGACAATTTAGAGTTATCAATTAACCTAACAGTCATGTTTTTGGTCCGAGGGAGGAAGCCGGAGTACCCGGAGAGAACCCACGCATGCACGGAGAGAACATGCTAACTCTACCCAGAAAGGTCCCCGAACCGGGATTTGAACCGGTGACCTTCTTGCTGAGAYGCATCAGCTCTACCAACTGAGCCACCATGCCGCCGGGTTGTGAGTATGTCCACAATTGATATCTGGAGTTTTTGGTGTGAGGGTGTTTGTCACATTTTGTGGATAAACGTCTTTGTACATGAGGCTACTAGTGAATCACTAAACCAGGTGTGTTGAATAGAGAAAAAGAGTAAAACATAGGATAGCAGGACCCTTGAAGACCAGGACTGGACAACCCTGCTTTAGGGTAACACAGAGAAGACCACAGAGGCCAACTGGACATTGTGTGGCTAGCGTGTTTGTATTTGTGTAAAATGGAGCGTTAATTTTGGTCWTTTGAATYTATTTCTGKTTTTTAAGATAAGATCAGATCAGATCAGGTAAAACTTTATRGATCCACAYTGGGGAAATTTGCACATTACTGCAGCCCAACACAGGAGAGTGTGGGATAAAATAAAGAAGAAAGATAAATGAAAGAGAGAAAAAACACTTTTTTGTTTTCAAAACAAAGTTTCTGCTAAAGTTGATAGCAAACTAAACGTTYCCATGGTTGATAATTGCTTGGCAAAATATTTTTGCATCAGGCTACATGGCCTACCTAATGTTTTGATATGTTGTTAGCATTGCAGTTTATGTGATCAAAATGAACATTATTTTTATTTCAACTTATGTTATGTGAAACTTCTTCAGGAGCACTGTTAAAATACTTTGGAGGTAAAGAACCAGTCCAGTGCCAGTCAACAACATCCTCAGGTGGAACTGAAGGCAGTGTTCCAGGTGAGAGATAGACTCAGCCTACAATATACATTTCATTTTTAGCTATAAGAATTACACCTAAGGGAAATTAATTTTATCAAAGCATCTTGTTAATATGTGTGGATATGCATGCATTTCATCTCAGGCCCACCTCCATCCTCTGTGCCCACTGTCTGTCTGCATCTACTCCTGATGTCCCTGGTAAGATAACAGCAGAACATATTTCATAACTCTTCACTGTAGTGCAGAACATTGTGAGGTTAATCATTATGTACAAAACTGAAATGTAACGTCCTTTTAGGTCCTTTTTTTCTAAGTTATTGTCTTTTATCTTTTGCTTTCTGAGAAGCTTTCACATCAAAGTCCCCTGCACACCATGGCTTTTCATCAGCTCCTCCAGTTGACCCAACTGAGTGGCCATCATTCCTCCCTGAGTTAGACAGGACTGAGCAGTTGATCAGAGGTCCACTGCCTATTAGGGAGAACTGTTCCTGCCCCAAAAGGCATGATGATTTAAATTTTCATTTTCACTATATCTACAAACAGTCACTGAATGGGGAAAAAGTCAAGCAGACCTGGCTGACTTACTCAAGAATTAAAGATGCAGTCTATTGCTTTTCCTGCAAATTATTTTCCCAGAAGTCCTCAAAACTGGCAACCGAAGGACAGTGTGACTGGGTCAACACAGGGGCACTGCTGAAGCAGCATAAAATAGTCAAGATCATTGTAACAACATGGTCAAATGGAAGGAATTTGTTTTACGTCTTTCAACTGGTAAAACTGTTGATGAGACTGAAATGGACCCCCTTGATTCTGGAAAGAATTGCTGGAAAGATTTGCTCACATGATTAATTAGTTTTGTCCAGTCATTAGCAGAAAGAAACCTGACTATGAGGAGATCTGTTGACACATTTCATCAGGCCAACAGGCTGAACTTTTTAAAAGAAGTAGAACTGATGGCTAAATTTGATCCTGTGCTAAAAAGATCACGTGAGACGCATTGACAGCYGCGCACAGCACATCATATTCAAAATGCGGTAATAACCAGAGTAAGTGATAAAATACTGGAGACAATGGTGTCAGAAATAAAAGATTCTTAATAGTATGCAATCGTTCTTGATTGCACCCCAGATGTGAGCCATCAAGAATAGATGTATGTTGTTGTACACACAGGAAATCTTGGGGAAAACACCCAGAGCTAAAGGAACGCTTCTTGGGATTTAGCTCTTAAATCTACTGGTCAAGACTTGTCTTTTTATTTTTACAGTATTTATTTAACATTTGTTAATCCAGGTAAACTGTTTGAGAACCATTTCTCATTTGCTATTTACTTCACTAATTCCTCAGAAGCTTGAAGAATAGAACATCCCCTTTGAAGACTGTAGGGGACAATCTCAGGACAAAAGTGCAAACATGAAAAATGCAAATAAAGGCGTACAGGCAAGGGTTTTTTTTTTTTAAAAATCCATGTACTTTTTATGTGCCTTGTGGAGCCCATAGCCTAAACCTAGTGGTTTCAGATGCTGCTAAAGTGTCCTTGGATGCCATTTGCATTTTTGTAAATCTGGAAAAGAATTACAAAATTTTCTTGGGTTCCACTCAAAGGTGGGCAATCTTGAAGAAGCATGTAAACATCACACTCAAGTCTTGGAGTGAAACATGATGGGACAGCATTGAACCATTACGCTACCAGGCAGACAAGGTGAGAGAAGTTTTAATAGAAGTCAGAGAAAAAAAAAAACACTGACCCCATAGTAAAAGTTGAAACCCACTCACTGAAATAGGATCATTTAGATTTCAAATTTGCTGTGTGGTTTGGTATGACATTCTCTCCCAGATTAATACCACAAGCAAATTACTTCAGTCGGTCAACATGCAGCTTGATGTTGCAGTGTCTCTAATTCAGAAAAATAAAGTGAATGTGATCAATTACAGGGCGATTGGATTTAAAGATACACAGAGCTCAGCAAAAGACACAAGCGAACACTGAGGCAGTGCTGAAGAGGCTGTGAACCACAAAAAGGCACTTTGCCTATGAGATACCTGATGAGCCAGAACCAGATGCAYTGAAGAGGCTGGAAGTTTCCTTTTTAAATGCTGTGGTAGACTGTACCATTCAGTCTTTGGAGGATTGATTTCAGTCCCTAGGGGTGGTCAGAAGCATTTTTGGAGTGTTTTTGAACTTTGGCCAACTTGATACACAGACGAGGAAGGACAAGTGTTAACTTCTCAGTGACAAACTGACCTTTGTAGAACAGTCTGATATTGATGAGAGCACACAGGCTACAGAGATGGAAACCCTCCCAGAACTCCACAAAYCACAGATGACCATTTGAACTGCTGACTTACCTCTCTCAAAATGAGATCTTTGAGTTGTGGATTGCTCTACGGATAACCTGCACTCTCCCTGTGACTGTTGCATCAGGGGAGCTTTTCTGAGCTCAAACTAGATACAGCATTACAGCATAGCAGTAACATACAGTAATGACCCCRGCATGTACAAATGCACCAGAACTCAGAAGTCTCTATTCCTTATAAATGTCATGCATCTATAAGGTGCATCCCAAAATTGTAGTGGTTTGGGTGGGGGTCTTTTTGGGGGGTGCATTGGCTGACCTGATAGATAGCCCCTGATCAGAGCTAAACAACCAATGAAATCTGAAGCTCCTATGTGTAATAGTTTTTGAGCTATAACCATTTTTGTATGTCCAGATACCCCTTTTTTAGATAAATTGGGGGTCCGGGTGGCACTGATTGGTGGGCCTGATGGATAGAGCTTCATCAGAGCTAAACAACCAAAAAAATCTGAAGCTCTTATGTTGAACAGTTTCTGAGTTATAAGCATTTTTGCATGTCCAGACACCCCTTCTTTGGATGGAGCCCCCTCCTCAAATATGGGGTCTATCGTAAAACCGTTTGCTGGTGCAGTGTAGGTTGGACTCATCGACAGCCCTGCCAAATTTCCTGTTGATCGGTGAAGCCGTTTTTGTGCTATGGTTGACTAAATATCACTGAAAAAAAAACCATAACGAAAACAATATGACTCCCGCTTACGCTTCGCGTACGAGGGTCCTAATTAATAAAGAGCTATTTGAGATCTTCCATGGCTCAGGAAAGACTGAGTGGACTGGCAGTAATTAGTATTAATAACAAAATTGGCCATCAGATTTTTTTTACGGTGATGTCATAAGTGACCTTGCAGCCAGAAAAGCCAGGAAGCACAGGTTTTAAGGAGTTGGTGGAGTGTTGATGAATAACAGAGAGAGTAACATAACAAGGTCAAATATGTGGGTYGGTAGTAAGGTTTTTTCACATTTTTAACTATTTTTTACCTGGTTTCAGGTAAATGTTTTGTTTACATTATTTAAATATTTCATTGGTATTTMAAGCGRAAGCAGGAGTCATGTTGTTTTCGTACAATTTTTTTTCAGTGATTTTTGATCAACCATAGCACAAAAACGGCTGCTCACAGATCAATGTGAAATTTGGCAGGACTGTAGAGAGTCCYACCTACACTGTGCCAGCCAATGCTTTTAATGATACASCCCATATTTGAGGAGGGGGCTCCATCCAAAGTGGGAGTGTATGGACATGCAAAAATGCTTATAACTCAGAAACTGTTCAACATAGGAGCTTCAGATTTTTTTTGTTTGTTTAGCTCTGATGAAGCTCTATTTATCAGGCCCACCAATCAGTGCCTCCACACACCACAGACCCCCAATTTATCCAAAAAAGTGGTATCTGGACATACAAAAATGGTTA
The DNA here is from genome assembly GCF_001266775.1 of Austrofundulus limnaeus. Classification (NCBI taxonomy): domain Eukaryota; kingdom Metazoa; phylum Chordata; class Actinopteri; order Cyprinodontiformes; family Rivulidae; genus Austrofundulus; species Austrofundulus limnaeus. The sequence goes on along the minus strand of NW_013952504.1, from coordinate 1,339,688 downwards.
TAGCTCAAAAACTATTAAACATAGGGGCTTCAGATTTTCTTTTGTTGTTCAGATCTGATCAGGGGCTATCCATCAGGCCAAACAATGCC
>NW_013952504.1:1337795-1339373 GCF_001266775.1 Austrofundulus limnaeus | reverse complement strand
TCTGAGTTCTGGTGCATCTGTGCGTGTGGGGATCATTATGTTACCGCTATGTGGTATCTAGTTGTTTATTTGATTTAATATTCTTTTTTGCACAATATAATTTATTCTTTGTGCATTTTGAATTTATTTTATTTGTTGTTCTTGCACTACAGATTGTTTTTGCACATTGCTGTTGCATTTCTTTGAAACAAAAATAATAAACAGTAGATGATGCATGCATAAAGAATAATGGAAAGAGCACTGCCAGACTTGAAATGATTTAGAGGATGTGTGAATGATCTGATCATCTGACTGTTGATTGCAGCAACTATTAGAAGAAAAATTGAMGGCCCCAAAATAAAATTTTGCTTAGGGCCCCACAGAGCTTGGACCGGCCCTGACTAAAGAAAACAGAAGTACTCAGATTAGTAATCCTCATCAGAGTGGATCAGGAAGTGGTGAGTGTTTAGCTCTACACCCTGCTGTTGCAGTTAGTGACAGACAGAATCTCCACAATAACTCATTTAAATTAAAAATTTAAATCTTAATCTGACAAGAAAATGACTCGGTAACAATTATATATGTGCAAACTGTCTGAGCAAATTAGTCTATTCAAATTTGCAGTTCTTTTCAAAAGTTTATTTGTCTAACTTTGATAGRAGGGAAAAGTAAAAATTTTACCTTGACATATTGTAACGCTGTGTGCCCAATTTCTCTACAACGCAACAGTTTGCAAACTCAAAAAATATAAAGTAGAAAAATAAAACAAAACAAGTGTTTGAGTATAATCTGAGTCTTGTCTGAGTATAATACCAACCTGTGAAGTCGTGATGCTCTAATAAAAGATTTTAACTGTTTTTTGAGTTTGCCAGAATTTTTGCCCTGTTTCATCACACACTGCTTGTTATCTTGACTTTGTCAGTGAGGATTCAACAATGAATTATTCTTCTGGCTAGGAAATTGCATAATTTGTTTAATATTTATTTTTCATGAAAACRGAAACCTTTTAGGAGAAAATAAATAGCTCTTTCCAATGCTGTGCAGTTTTTTTCTACATACTTTCCTAGAGAGGAAGGCAGTGCCTTTGCAGCCCTAATTAACAAACTGACTGAAAGGTGATTCTATGGGAGGTCTAGGTGAGTCTTTTTCTTTCTTTAGGACACCTTTATTTTTGAAATCCTACCTCAGATTTAGTCTGCTGAGTAGGAGAGCACAGAATGTAAAATGTCTACATGAGAATGTAGAGCATTAGAAGGAATTAGATATGCTTTCCTCTGCATGACAAGACTGCAGTGATACCTCCTCTGAGCTGTTATCAATGCAACTCTAATTCCTTCGTTTGTCAGCATCGAGGCTATTCTGCCTTAATCATCTCATCTCAGTTTTAACTGCACTATTTTAATTATCATTCTGAGGTTTGGTGTTTGCATTCTATGTAGCATATTGACTTCAGAGGTGCAACTACTGAGACAACCAACATCTTCAGCATCAATAAGATTCATAGATGTTGCACTGGACAGCTGAGCTTCTTAGCTTCATTCCCAGACATGATTAGAATAGAACAGAATAGAATAGAATAGAATAGAATAGAATAGAATA
>NW_013952504.1:1332277-1336006 GCF_001266775.1 Austrofundulus limnaeus | reverse complement strand
CCCCACCGTTGCGCACCGTTGACCACCTGTGCGCGGTCACAGGTGGTCTCAGATGTGGGTTTTAAATAAGCATTTTAAAATGTTTTCAAAATAAGTCTGGCACTTTGGAGAAAAGAGTAGAGCCACTGCTCCTCCACGTCGAGAGGAGCCAGTTGAGATGGCTCGGACATCTGGTTAGGACGCCTCCCTGGTGAGGTGTTCTGGGCACATCCCACTGGGAGGAGATCCAGAGGAAGACCCAGGACACACTGGAGGGACTATGTTTCTCAGCTGGCCTGGGAGCGCATTGGGATTCCCTTGGATGAGCTGGACCAAGTGGCTGGGGAGAGGGAAGTCTGGGTCTCTCTGCTTAGGCTGCTGCCCCCAAGACCCGATCCCGGATAAGCGGCAGAAAATGGACGGACAGATGGTTTGGGCATTCTTATATGTATAAACTGAAACAGCTAGACTAGTGCATCCTAAATTTAACATAAATTAAACATTATTTTAATGCAACATAGTCATTTCTGCATTTTTTGGGAAGGTCACCTCCTAATAAATGTCATTATGAAAAATCTAACTGCTCACTTTAAATCAATACTTTTACTTTTAATAATTAAGTACAAAAAATATCAGATACTTTGACTTTTACTCGGGTAATATTCCTAAAGGAGACTTTAACTTTTACCAAAGTATTTTTTTGGTAAGATACTTATACTTTTACTCAAGTATCYCTTTGTGGTACTTRATACAAGACTGTTCTCCAGTTAGAYTCAGTCCCAAGATACGTACATYTGAAATTAACATGTTTTGTATGTTTTAGATATTTTTMTGTTTACTAAGACCGATCATCTGAAATCTTGAAATGGGTTGACAGAAAATGTAGTTGTTGATGTACAACAACTAAATTAGTTTCTGAGTGTTTCATTAAAATCTGTCCTATGGTTCATCAGACCGTTTGCAAACAGACAGACCAATGAACACACACACACACACACACACTCCTATGTGTGTGTGTGTTCCAAACTGCAAGGCAACACACGTCGTTGCGCAGGGCCCTGGACATTCGTTCCCCCGTGTCTGTCATTTGTATGTGTTTTTCCGGACGGATGTTCAAAACTGCAAATTTCGTTCTGCATCACATCTTGATGTTGTGTTTGAATGACAATAAACGATTCTTGATTCAAGACATATACACAAACACAACCCCTCCCACATTTACATTCACCTAATACAAATACAGGCAATAACTACCCGATTTTAATTAAAAAAATGTATGTTCCCATTTTTTATTCTGTAATGAATGGAATTTCAAATATATCTAAAGAAATACCTGAAATAAAACATAATCAAATAAAAGTATAGATTAGACTAATTTTATAAGAACAAAATGTCCTTATTTCATATTCAGTTACTACTAGTAAATGCAGTTTGTAAATTTCCATCTATAAAAAAGGTACACTGATGCTGAAATGTAAAAACTGGTTGTTTATGGTCTCAAAGTCATCTAAAAAAACAGTTGAATTGTCAAGAGGCTGTTCACCTACAAAAACAAATGCAAACATGGAACAGGACATTTTTGTGGTCAAGATGTATGTTAAAGGCAACCCAATTCCCTGGTTCCAGTTGAAACMTTGCACCAAGCATATGGTGGACATAAACAAGTGTTACTCATGGGGGAGCATGTAGCTCTTAGCCATGTTCGTTAGCCCCAAAATGAACCTTTGAAGGTGAAAAAGAACAATTAACAAAATCCTCTAGCACCATGCGATTTATGTGTTAGTGTAGCAACAAAGCCTCTCGTGGAGTTGAATATTGTTTTTCTCATTAAAAACTGTGAACCCACAGTCAACGCCAGAGGCTGTCCTCTTTGCTTGGAGCAAACAGAGTAACTGAGCGTAGCCCAGAACAGATTGGGATCGTGGCATTTGCAACTTGGCTACCTGTACTTAGTTATTGGTAAATGAGAATTGCTACACATTTTCTGTAAGCAGAGATATGATTTATTTTCATTATTTTCATTATTTTTAAAACTTATTGTGCTTTTTGGGCTCATGTGAGGTTGATTTGCTCTTTCAGCTGGAAAGTCATGGGAAGAAAATCACATGACAAAATTTTCCATATGTGTGGATGTTCCGGCAGTTACCACGTCATCATTTTAGTCTGAATATTGTTTGGCCTTTGATAGAAAACACCCAAAACTGTGTTGTGTGCCCTGTCTTTCCTGTTTTTCTCATGTGATGGACTTAGTGGRGGTTCCATGAATTAGTTTCACATACTCAGTCAAAGCTGGCATGTTTGAACACTTTCAGTTAACTTGAAGGCTTAAATCAAAGCTTTATCTGTTTACTTGGTTCTCACCATTGATTATGTTTCAAAGCAGCACAAAAATGATTCTGATTTAACAAAATTAACTACTGCTCTCAAATCTCCAAAGATTTGAAAAGTCTCGTTTTGTGTCAGTCTTGGAGCTTTTACTGCATCTCCTGAATTCTCTGAATGAACACTGAGAGATGATGTTTTTAACTTAATGGTTTCCTCCACTCCTTTCAGCAAACATATTCGAGTGGCAACAAGAATTACTGTTAATTCTCCCAGATTTCAGTTACTGCCCACCCACCTTGCAGGCACAGGATTCACATTTTTGACTGGCATCTTAAAATCTCTGTGGTTAATGAGGATGTCATAAAGAGACTCAGTGTGTGATTGCAGGTGAGATGGCAAGTTTTCTGCACATACTGCATAAACTCAATAGAAGTAAACATGCTGGTCTGCCTATTCAAGCATCAGGGCAGAGTATAAGATTCATGAGTTTCTTTGCGGTTCATTAAAGATGGAAATGCAGCAAAGCCTCCACAAGCTTTTGATTGACAGACGTTCCTTTGTGGCATTCGTCTCATGAGATCCTCTGCTCAGTGGTCAGGAGAGCCTGGTGGCACGACTTGATGATGATAGATGATGCCTATGGGACAGGCCTACCTCATGGATCAAACATAAAGAGATGTGACACAGAAAAATAGCTTGACTGAAAGTTTTGATTTGATCCACTGCTCTTGGATTAGTCTCATCATGTCTAACGTGAGGAACACAGAGTTGGTGTGTGACTATAGGATTTAAGACTTCACAAAAAGAAACTACTTACTTAAAGTATGAAAGTAACATGAATATATTTTTTCTTCTTTCGCTCTGATAACAGGGGTTGCCACAGTGTGCTAAGTTGCACAAAGGTTTGGCAATTACTTTTAGGCAGTATGCCCTTCCTGACCCACCCACCGACTACCAAGCTACCACAGCCCACATGCATGGAGTTGGGGGCTGCCATCTTGGGTGCCTTGGGGAGAAGCTGCGGAGGCTAAGGGCCTTGCTCAAGGGTTCAGAGTAAAAGTAAAGGTAAGGTAAGGAAATAATGGCATTAAACACAGCTGCAGCCTGCGACCCTCTAGACAAACTGTTCAACGCTCTGGCTACAGTGGTGTGACTCCTGGAGACCCCTGAGTACAAGAGCTACTTCCTGACTGGTTGTTTGCTGTAAATATTGGCTGCGTCTCAGTTCATGGAATGGGTCCTCATGAACATGAAGCCCAGCTGCGCCACGTTGGCCACGTCCTTCCCAGTCTGAGAAAACTGCTTAAAACTGCTGTAAAATGAGACAGTCTAGCCTTCACTTGACGTCAGTTTGACATACACTCACCGGCCACTTTATTAGGTACACCTGTCCAACTGCTCATTAACACTTAATTTCTAATCAGC
>NW_013952504.1:1327809-1330199 GCF_001266775.1 Austrofundulus limnaeus | reverse complement strand
CCATTACCACAGTGATCGGTTTCATATCATAAATAAATAAAAAAACATTAATATTTTAGGTTTCACTCCAATCTGTACTTGTAGTTGCATTTTTTAATGTAAAATATTATTGCAGCATAAATTTCCTCAGCTTCATTGTTAAAATTCCTTAAATCTTTTTTTTTTTCGGTCCATGATGAATTTCCAAACTACGCCGACTCCACCGTCTTTGTTTCTCTGTTTAGTTTGCCAATTCACAACATACATTGTCTCAGGGTACTGTACGTGAAAAGAGAACAATCTAAATAAGAAGCCAGCAGATTGTGTTGAATCACTTCATCACAGTCTCCCATCCTGAGCAAACGGTGGAGAGGAAAAACTCCCTGCTAATCAGGAAGAAACCTCCAGCAGAACCAGGCTCAGGACAGGCGGCCATCTGCCTGAGTAATAATTTACTCTGCAATTTGCCAGACTGGTAATCCTGTGGTCGTGATGATAGGGCCCTTGAATATTGTTGCCKGGGGTACAGCGAAGTGTTAATACACCCCTGATGACAACTAATGCCCTTGTGTAATAACGTGCTGGCAAGCAATTGTAAAATATCACCAACTTCTGTCAGCGTTTTGTATTTTTTCCTCATAAGTTCATGCTGTGCGTCACCGTGTGACAGCTGTCACCTTAGCGTTTTGCTCCAATTTGCTGTTCAGATGTTCTGCAAAAGTTCCACTAATGTTGCACATACAGTACCTGCTGCAAAAATCCAAATACTGTATGCTGCAGCCTAACAAGCTTGTACAAGTAATGTTTAAGGTAGAAACAAGTTACTCATAGGTTTCAGATTTGTTCAAGTTGTTAGCAACACGCTATGATCATGCCCAAAAATGGCTACTAAGTGACATTCTTTTCTCGTCCTCAGCGTGTGCCAGTGTGTTGGACAAAATTTGCAGACATTAGTATTTTAAAACGTCAGTGTGGCAGGGCCTTTAGGAAGCTGAATGACCTCACTACTAAATTTTAAATGTAAAAAAAATGTCATTATTTCTCTAAGTTTTGGACTTTTTGACCTCATATAATTCTTTATTCAGTCTTTCTTTTATATCCACAAAGCATCCACACAGTTCACATGTCCTGACAGCTGGTAACTTATGACACTAATAGAGGCAAATTGAGCGTTGCAGCAGTGATTCAGCATTCAGCCAGTGACTGATAATTATATTCGGTCCACTGATGTCCTCCACACCTCATGGTATTTCTGCATCAAGTGTTCACAACCTGAGCTTGCAGAAATGTATGCAATAATACTAATCTCTTTAACAAATCATTATACAAATTAATGTGTTGACATTGAAGTTTTCCCCTATAAAAATTCATTCAACATAAAGTCATTAGCAGGTTTTGTGGTCGATGGTGGAAAAGTAGCATTAAGACAACCAGTCCAATTCAAGATAGCCACCAAGGCCAAACTAAGCAAACATAAAAAATAACTAACTCGGTCATGTTGAGCTAAAATATAGCACAGTGGAAGCAGAGTCACACATGTGCGTGGAACAAGGTGAACACAACTTTTTTATGCGTAGACGCCATTAATACACAAGGCCCCTGATCTTTCACTGCTTCCCGCTTTAAATTTAACAAGCAGGGTTTTTTTTAAAGTGCCGTAAATTATTTATCATAACTTTAGTTTTACTTGGTCTATCAATAAAATAAAAAAAATACGGTGTATAGTTTGAAGTCTGTACATTTTAACAAAATTAGAACAGATTCTTACAGAGAAAGTAAAGCTTTCCCACTAGAGTGAATTAAATKGGTCATGTGAAGGGGGTCCAGGTAATTTTGGCTAAATTCTACACTTAATCATGATTTTTTTATTTTTGRCAACGTCACCCAAGCTTCTCTAAAATTAACTTGATACTACAATGACACTAGTCGTTTCAGGCAATGTAAATCAAGAGGAACAAAGTAGAYAGAAACTAWACTGAAATTTCCACGCYGTTGGTGGGAACWACATTTTCTTCCGCCTGGGTAATGCATAGGGGCAGCGGTACATTTTCATTCTAAGACCAAAATAGGTGACAGAGATAAAAGATAGCGGAAATTATTGTTTGGCCCTCCAGTGTAAACATACTCAAGGTGCAGAGGGACCTGCCTATATTATATCCCAACTGTCCATTTTCTTAAACTTGCTTAGATAGCAGTTTTGTTTTAACAGCCCAGACCTCTCAAGTGACTAAAGCTGTGTTCACCTAATATACCATCTTCTCTTGTTGTAGAGTGCACAGTGGGGATATCTCTCTATATCAGCTTCTTATCACACTGTACCTACAGCCCCTCTAATAGTACAAGAGGTTTTCAGCTGAGGTTTTTTTTTCCCCTAAGTCTCAGAGTTGACAGAATTAGAATGACCCCCCCCC
>NW_013952504.1:1324181-1325734 GCF_001266775.1 Austrofundulus limnaeus | reverse complement strand
TAAAAAATAGTTTCACTAGCCCTAAAAGACTAACTCAAYTATTTAGYTCCCCTAATTCCAAAACACTAATGCACTGACAATTTTAGCAAAAGKTAACTTTAAAGCACTAAAATAAATTCAATCAACCCATGAACACTCTTCAACAGACAAKATGAGTCACATGTTGCCATGTTGTTCTCTTAAGACTTATCATTGACATTCCACAGCTGTATTTGAGTTCATATAATGTCACCTAGTGGATAAGTGACACASAAATGAACAAAATGTGCAACAGCTGTTAACAATAACATTGATCACTAACATTTAWAGACCTCAGTTAGTGCTTCWAAATTTAGCSTATAAATTTAGCAAGTGCTAATCCACTAAAAAATTAAAATTAGCAAAATCCCTAAAGCACTGATCAGGAAAATAATTCYGTGATTAGTGCTTTAGTGCTTTAGGGGAACTGTGCCCACCACTGTCTATTTCTATATCTTCAATCACGTTCGTGTTGCACTTCTCTGGCAGATCAGCTGCATTGTAGTTGTGGTCTGACATGTTGTCACTGCCATGTGGCTTCAGAAGATTTAATGTTTCTTTTCCCTCTATTAGACACTTCAAAGCCCCAAATAGGTATTACTTACAAAAGCTGCTTTAACAGTGCCGTGTTAAGTTATTGCCAAAAGGTTTACAATTCAAGACCAACTCAAGATTGTTTCCACCAGAGAATGCRGTATTTCTGCCACTTACTCCGCCATCTTGAATTCTCCATTTATCTGTGAGGTTGTATTGCCTCAGAACATGATACGTAGCAGCAAAAGAGGCAGTTGTTGCAAGATGAAGAGTTTTTGTACATTACTTCCACTTCATCTTCAGCATCCAATGGTCCTTCCTTTGAGCTGCTCTTCTCCTTTCTCACAAACAAACTATTAGCTTGGGGCCCTCTGGCTCTCTATCACCTCACCTGAGTCACCATCATCTAACAACTAACYTGGAATTGTTTAATATTTCCTAAAGCATCAGTGATTGACAGGTAATGTTCTGTGGAAGAATAAGATCATGACAAACAACAGCCACAGCACAGCGCAGTGTGTTTCTGTCTGTTGGATGCAGAAACAGAGATTTATTTTGTGTGGCCCTATTAGGGACAAGGCTTTTCTGATTTGTGACTGTTGAGTTATTAATTAGCACCACAGAGGATATTTGTTTTCATTGGGTGAGCTTTAAGGGACACATTTTGATCTGATCTCCCATGCTCAGTCATCTGGCCAGCCCTGTATCTCATGTGTTCATGGCCGCTGAGTGGACCTGTCGGCTGGCCTGGCTGACTGACAGGAGGGAAGGAGAGGTAGAAGGTGTTTCAGCATTGTGGCACCTCAAAACAAGAACATGCAGCAGGATTTCAGGGYGAGGTGCACATCCAAGGGCTGAACCACCGGCAGCCCATAGGCCAGGGGTGGGCAATCCTGGTCCTCGAGGGCCTCAGCCTACATGTTTTATTTTTTTTCTCTGCTCAAACACACCTGATTTGAATGAATGGGTGATCATTAGGCTTCTGCAGTATGGAGGACCAA
>NW_013952504.1:1320392-1322168 GCF_001266775.1 Austrofundulus limnaeus | reverse complement strand
CCTCTCTCATCTTTTTAAGTGGGAGAACTTGCACAATTGGTGACTGACTAAATACTTATTTTCCCCACTGTAAAACATAAAACATGTAGGGCTGCGGCCCTGGAGGACCAGGATTGCCCACCCCTGCCATAGCCCCCCCAAGGAAATCACCAGTAACCATTTATGCATAGGTGTCGCAACAATAGTAAGTGAAGAGGACGTGTCCCCCCGACTTTTCAAAAGTATCCGTTTGGACCCCTCCACATTCATCTCATCAGTTCACCCAGCACTGTTTTTGTTAGGCGGCTTGATGAAAGAATCGATTCAGCTTGATTGACAGGAGAAAACTCATCACACTAAAAGTCCGCTCTGGGTTTAACTGGTTACCTCCAGTCAGCACCMCAGCCTMCAGCAGGTGGGAACGAGCAGCCGGAGTCTGAGATGACCGGTGTCAGACTGCCTCCACCGGGTTAGATGGGAGGATGAATTCCAGGAGTGCAAATATTCAACCTAAAACTAACTTCTAGCTGCTTCTAGAAGGCAGCGTATGTGTGTGATTGTATCCCTCCACAGACACACAACATTAGGAGATGTTTTACAGAGAAACAGAAAGTAAGTTAAACTCTCCACAGGACAGATTTAGACTGTATAAAGTTAATGCTGTTAGCTGCTGGCTACAGCTAGCTTACATATCACCACCAGTTAATGTAATTTAAAGCATCTTCTAAAGTACAGAGTGATCAGCTGGTGATATTATTATCAGCTAGAATAACATGATCACATCAGAAGATTATTGGGTGTTTTTATTAAAGTATAAAATGATTGCATTCTAACATATTGTGAGAGTAGATTTTTTATTATCAGAATATTTTAAGCATAAAACAAAGCTTGGTTCATGTCTGAAAACTTCAATAATCAGATGAAGACACTGTTGACTTACAATCACTGATGAAACCAGACCAGATCTGTTATTTATTCATCACACTTTTTAAAGCTAACTGACTTCAGACGGCAATAAAAAAACCTAATGTTTAATCCATCTTCAGGTGATGCAGGAGCTGATGAGTCAGGGTCATCAGCAGGTAGAGACAGCTCTGTGGTTCAGGTGAGTGATGATGATGATGATGATGATGATGATGATGATGATGATGATGATAACAAAGGTGCTGCTGGGAAATTATGAATGAAATCTAAAATGTTTATTCAAATCAGTATTTATTTTCAGTCCATTCTAAACAGTTGTGTGAAGTTTATGAAATACATTCCTGATTTAAAGGCACAATCTACAGCATAATTGAACTGAATTTTATTATATTTTGAATAGTATAAAAATTACGTGCTTATTAAAATCTTCACTTTAATTAATAAGTAGGAAGTGGTATAAATTGAGGTGGTACCGGGGTCAGAAGGAACCTGTAGACCTGTTTTTGCTTTAATAATTACAAGCAGATTGACAAAACTGACAAATGTTTTTTTTTTGTTTGTTTTATTTAATATTTTTTGTCACCATAACACAGTGTCATTTTGTGTTCTGAAAGCTGCATGATGCCCTGTTCCTTTTGGTTATGAGTAGACCTACCAATAAATCATAAAAAGTGAAATGCCCCTCTAAATTCACTATTGGTGGTTATCAATATTGCACCTGTTCATTGGGTAAAGTTATATTATTTGTTTTAAACATACAGTTAATGGTCATTTATTGGCACATTGACATGTTACAATTTAAAATAAATCAAGAATAAACAATATGAAAGTGAAAGGCACCCCTAAAGTCACTGGATATGTTAAACTGTGTCA
>NW_013952504.1:1318176-1320142 GCF_001266775.1 Austrofundulus limnaeus | reverse complement strand
GTATGTATGTATGTATGTATGTATGTATGTATGTATGTATGTATGTATTTATGTATATATGTACATATGTATGTATGTATGTACCAGGCTCTATGTTTAAGAACCTGGTTAAAAAAAACACCAGAATGCAGGAAATGGCATCTATTTCATTCAAATTTTTCTGGGGGAGGACCCCCAGACCCCCCACCCTGACTTGTGTGTCCTCCCCACTTTTAAAATGGTTCTGACGCCCATGCCTTAATGCATATATCTGCCCTGGCTGAATGTAACACAACAATGCAAGCTCTAACAAATTTGACCTTTTGTTACACACATAWATACTGTGTATAAATAACAAATAATATTGATACTTCTACAGTCACAGCCAGAAAATCCATCCATCCATTATCTATACTGATTTCTTCCTTTTAGGGTCACAGTGGTCACTGGTGCCTAGATAGGCCGGATACCGTTTTTCACAGTATACCGTGATATAAAAAAGTCACGGTTTCAAAACAAATAAAATTTTCTGTCATACCATTCCTACGGTATAAGCATTTTTTGTTTATTTTTCCTCCAGTCTGTGCAGCTGCAGACCCCCCGCCCCCAGCAGAGCTCCCTGCATTCAGCTCAGCAGTTCTGTGGGGAGTGCAGGGTTGTGTGATGGCTGAAGGAAGAGAGTTCCCCCAACTCTTTCCCTGCCTAAAAGAATAAAGCCAGCTATATGAAAATTCTTGGGATGCCCTAAAAAGACAGACGACAACATGTTGCGGACCATGGAGGCAACACATCTAACACGATTGCAGCAGCAGGTATATAGGTTATGCTATCTTGAAATGAACGAACTAACTTTAGCATCAGACATTAGTGAAACACGTCACCGTGTTGCTGTGCTTTAATGCGCCGGTCAAAACTTGTCTGCAAAATTGTTTTGGAGTTTGTGTATTTGATTTAAGTGAAAGGCAATAAAACTGAAAGCCTCTGTAGCTTTAGCCGAGCAGCTTGTTAGCTGAATGTGCGTTTCACAAACACGCGTTCATAGTTGTGATTTCTGTCATTTCTGTGTGCGTGTAACTATAGTCTTTACGTCAAACACCCCTTTGAAATTTAAAACAATAAAAACTCCCAACGTGATACATTACTTCAATAAAAAGATGCAGTATACACTGATTTGTATTAACTAATAAAGCAGTAGAAAAGCAGTTATCTTATTAGATGTAAATTTTCAGGATAACTTAATTGCATTCGGTGCTAAAAATCACAAGTATAAATGCACACAGGTAAATAAAATTTCACCATAATACCTTTGTGATCTAAAAACAGCTTTCAATGATAATTAAAGTTGAATATGATGTAGAAAAGTTTACCTTTTTTAAATACCAATTTTAAACTGAAACTTAATAGAGCTGTAATCATAATTCTGTCATACCATGAAACCGTGATAATTTTGCCCAAGATTATCATACTGTTATAACTTCATATGTCCCATGCCTACTGGTGCCTATATCCAGCAGTTACTATGCAAGAAGCAGGGTACACCTTGAACACTTTGGACAGGTCACAAGTCCATCTCAGGCCCACATAGAGACAAATGAGATAACCAACCATTCACTCTCTCACTCATCTCATTGTTTTAGTGAGATTGTCATGCTGGCAAGTAAAGAAAGAACAAGTACAGTGTACAGTTCAGTGTACAATATGCGTTTTGAGAGGAAAAATGCATGCCTTATTGTCAACTCTGTTAGGTTCTACACCTAACACGGGTCATTGCTGAAGGGCCCACAACATTGGTCTTTAAAACCTATTTTCCTTTAAGAGATACTTTCACTAAATGAAATTAGAAACTTTTTACAACATTTAATCTTGAACTTAAACCCAACCCACTGGAATAAGCTGGTTTTGCTGCAATATACACAAAAAAACATTGGGCCTCATGCAAGAACATGTTCATATTCTTATCCTAAATTTCTCTTACTTTTGTTCGTAC
>NW_013952504.1:1315287-1317421 GCF_001266775.1 Austrofundulus limnaeus | reverse complement strand
ATATACGACAGGTCTGGACCACTCGTGAATTTTGTTCGTATCTGAAAAAAATCTTAGAATACGAAAACATTGGTGAATGCCACAAATTCTCCTAAGTCACTCGTACGCACAACTTAAGAACAAATCTGTGCGTACGAACTGTTCTTGCATGAGGCCCATTGTGCTCAAATCACGAGTATGGGTGGGGAAAAAAAATGTTTAAGTATGTCCTCTGGATGAGTTCTTTAATGAAATACTTCATCTCTCCTCCAAGAAGCTTGTTCAGTCCGAGGAGTTACAGATACGCTCAGACTTAGAAGCACTGCCTCCACATGGTGGACAAASAAATTAAATGATGACAATTAAAAACTGTTTGTTCACATGCAAAAGAAGACTAACAATAAGTTGTTAGTGCCCTGAATATCACCTATTGTGCACAGAGGGCTGATTCATACTTGCAATAACAGCATTGTAAGAGGGGGACAACTGGACACGGACACCTCCACCTTTGTTTAATTATGGACGGTTTCTCTTCACAAAGATGGCTTCCTTTACTCCTCTCTCAAGCCAACGTTTCTCTCTATCAAGGATGAGAACATCTTCATCACTGAAAAAGTGACCGCTGGCCTGTAGATGAGTGTAAACTGCAGAGTTCTGGCCTGTAGATGAGTGTAAACTGCAGAGTCCTGGCCTGTAGATGAGTGTAAACTGCAGAGTTCTGGCCTGATGATTTTTTTTCTGTGTTGGCCCATCCTTTTGAACAGTGGCTGCTTTGTTTCCCCAATGTATAACTGATCACWTTCCTCCTAGCACTTAACAGCATACACAATATTACTCTGTTTTTTGCCGGGGAACTGGATCTTTGGGGTGAACCAGTCTTTGACGTAATGTGTTCTGGAGTTTGAAAGCCACTGGGACGTTATGTTTCCCACAACATACGGAATGACCACTGGTCAAGGTTTTGGATCCTCATTTTCAGCTAGTTGTTGACTGGAATCCTTTTTGGGTTRCTTGTCTGCTTTCAGAAAAGCCCAGTTAGGATAACCGCACTGCTCCAGGGCCTGTCTTGTGTGTGGTTTCTCTTTCTGCCTGGCTCCTGTGTTTGTGGGGACACTATCTGCTCTGTGGTACAGAGTTATGATGACTCCTAACTTGTGTTCCAGTGGGTGATGGGAATCAAAATGCAAATATTGGTCTGTATGTGTGGGTTTCCAATACACATCCGCTTCCAATGGTCCTCCATCAGAGACTGACACATCACAGTTCAGGAACACCAACCTGCCATTTTTTACATCTTCTAGTCTGAACTTTATATATTTATCCACAGAGTTGATGTGATCAGTGAAATGTTGGACTTCCTGGGATTTAATTTTAACCCAGGTGTCATCAACATTTCTGAACCAATGGCTCGGTGGTCTTAAAGCTCTCTTTTACTTTTGCTCCTTCAGCTTATTCTCCCCATCCCTCACRGCACACCTCCATCCTCTTCACTTTCAACTTCACCCATGTAGGGTTTTTTGGGGGGGCACAGTTGTGTTATAAGAGCAACAATATTACATTTGTATTTGCCATAACCACCTGGGCCCCAAATTTTATTGTACATCTTATAGACATTCACTCATAACATTTTCATGACATTCACATATAGGAACTTAAGGTGGGCACTCATGACTATAGGTGGCCGGATGGCACCACTCTTGCCTCCTGTYCCTGTGCCCACCTCCCAAGGTTTGCATATAGACACTTAAGGTTTTGTGTTAGAGTAGTGGTGGAGGGGAAACTGGCACCACGCCGGCCTCTGCCTCTTCRTCTTTCCCTTTTTAATTACTCTATAGAACAACACGCACCAACAGTACATCTGGGGGTGGGGGGTGTGGGTGTCAGGGTCTTTATTCCCATCCCGTTCCCTGACTGCCATTTGGGGAGGGGGTCCTGAAAAAGGGTGGGCCTTGTCTTATAGGTGGTGAACAGGTGGAACTCTTTGAATGGTCTGGAGCCGGCAGTCTGGACCAGTGAGGGACTGAGCTCTTCAGCGCCTACAGATGACACCATCCTGCATGCTGCAGAAAGAGGTTTGAAATAGTTGTTGGAGATTTGTGAATCTGCACCATCGTAAGTCACTTTTTGTAATAGTATAAACGAGAGACTTTTATAT
>NW_013952504.1:1312381-1313990 GCF_001266775.1 Austrofundulus limnaeus | reverse complement strand
AAATATCGAACAGTGAGACTAAAGTATCGAACCGAACCGAATCGTGAATTTTCTGTATCGTTGCATCCCTAATGTTGAAGCATTGTAAGTGACAGAAAGTCTCTTGGAGGAGAGATGAAATGTTTAATTAAAGAAGAACCCATCCAGAGGACCTACTTAATCTTATTTTTATTCACATTGTAATTTCCTGTTTGTTTTTCTCAGTGATTTTTCATTTTTACTTAGTGAGATGACTGGCACTGAGTGCAGTCAGCAAAAGAGCTGAATGATGAAGTGTATCCACTCTTATTGAGTTATTCAAATGTCCGTGTCAGTCTTGTTCTAAACTTTGATTTTAGCACATTCATGTCAGAAAATACTCAGAAGTATGTAGACCCAAGTAGCACAGACATTTTCAGAGCTGTTTGATGACGATTTTGTAGTTTTTTGGGTCTACTAGAAATGCTGAAAATGTTGTTGGGACTTTGACGTTTGTTTAACCTCAGTTTCCATTTGTATTAGATCAACACAGAAAAGTTCAGCTATCTGTCCAGAAAACACTTATGTCAACATCCATGTACGGGTTGGCCATAAATGTCACACAGGGCTCTAGTTTCTCAGCGAGTCTGTCTGAAAATCCTGTCGAAGTTTTGAAAAATGGTCACAATACTCGGAAACATTTAAAACTCCAGCTGCACCMTCCTGACTTTACAAAATCTTTGAGATGAAGGGAAAGTGCTGAAACCTTTTGTTTTTCTACTTGCTGAATGTATGTCAGTTTAGCACTAAATGCATTGACAGCACTGATCATATCAGATTTTTTTTTATCTTTCCCTTGTAGCAGCAGGTTCCAATGGTTAATTTTCTCAGTTACATTTGTCTGGAAAGCACCATCAAGTAGCCACTCAGCATCAGTTAACGGGTGTATCCAGAAAAGCCTTTATTTCACCCAGKAAAGAAAAAAGCACTGCAGTATCTTACCCCGGCTCAGCCAACTGACGTGTGGAGGAGCAGGTCTCCATGCTCTGCTGTGCATCCCTCCAGGAACAGCTTGGAGTTCTGGTGTTGTTTTGCCTTTGCTCAAATGGAGTTGATTATCTTAACAATGGGTCCCATGATGTGATCAAATCCCAAACCTTTTGCACATAAATCCTGTTGATGGATGATGCAGTGATAGTTCAGGATTGTTTGGGTCCACTCCGCAATGCGCAATAAATCCTGAGTGACATCCTATCGTAGCGGGCTCTCCGTCTGTTGTCACAGACACCAGCATTTTAACCAGGACCTTTTTTGAAATGAAGTGTCCTTCACGACAGTGTACATATGAACTGCCTTGGTTGTTGTTTTCAGTGAAAGTAAAGTTAAAAACTGTTCTTAGGCTATGTTGACACTGTAGGCAAATGCGACCCAAATCTTATTATTTTGAGCATGACAAATCCAAATTTTTCAAATCTGACCCAGGCCTTTTCAGTATGTGGTACTGAACTGGATACATATCTGATGTCTTTCAAAGTGACTGCAGTCTGAATGTTTGTGTCACATTATATCCATTCATCAGTGAGGGTGGGGTGAAGGATCGATAAAGACACTATCCTCAAGTCGTGCTGTTTAAATTTGTAGCTCCACACAT
>NW_013952504.1:1305460-1311788 GCF_001266775.1 Austrofundulus limnaeus | reverse complement strand
CACTGAAACCATCGAAGTCCTCCTCTTCAGTGTCGGAGTTAAACAAGCTGAGAAAAGCTGCGTCACATATCTGTTCAGTGTTGCTTTCTGTGTCGCTGTCCTCCCGGGGTAATGCTGGCTCTGAAGCTGTGTTGGGAAAGCCCTCCCGCTCCAACATACGTCACTACATGGGATTCCTTCCCCGGGGAGTGCAATGCCGAAAAAAAGTCAGCAGCTCTTCACTCAACGTTAATCCACAAACTGGTCCTGGATTAAGCTCCAAAGTTTTTATCAGTCAGATTCCACAGTGAAAAATGTCTGTTTTATCCCCTTTTATGAGTTTTTGGCCATTGACTATCTTTAAATCGCTGCTTCCTGGTACAACAGTCGGCTCTGGAAGATCGCTTTTTTCTTTTTGTTTCCTTTCTTTTATTGAAGCGAGTGGTTGAAACAAATGGAGCATAAGAGCCCCCTGGTGGCTGAAGAAAAAATTCCATGTATAAGCCGCACCYGTTTATAAGCCGCATGGTTCAAACTTCAGGAAAAAAGTCGCGGCTTATAGTCCAAAAAATACGGTACTTTACTTCCAGCACATCGCTTTGTTCCAAACATAAAATGCTGCACCAGAGCTTCTGGTCAGAGGCAGGTTCAGATATAAACATTGAACTAAACAAGCATGTTAGATAATTATTTAATCAGCTCTGATTGAACAACTTCAGAATCAATGTGCTACAAGTAGCATCCTTGTTTAGCTAACTGTAAACAATCTGCCAGCTGAATGTGATGTCATATTTTTCTACGCATGCGGGAAGGTTGTGTTTAAAAATGTTCATGCCAAAAATATTGAATTTTCTTTAAAAAATCTGAATTTAGCTTTAAGACCTGCAGTGTGAATGTAGCCTATGATGGTAAAAGTCTATACTTTGATCAGACGCATACATTTTTGTTTGAAATATGTGTGAAAAAAAAAACTCCCACTCCGCATGAAAATGGTATGTTTTTGTCTCTTCTTGCTACTTGCTGCAGTCATGGTTGCTGCCTGTTCCACATCAGCACTGACTCGTTACACTTGACAGGAGTGGAATGGGTTCGACACATGGGGAGCATCGCCACTCTCGCTCCATTCATTTCGTATGGAGATTGTGTGATGAGGCAACAATCGCTTGCCCTTCTCCAGCCAAGCGGCTGGCGAAACTCCTGCATGTGAAATTTCACGCTCGTACACGTAGACGTGCACACGTGAGCTTGCGACACGACATATGAAAGTTAAAAAATGTTCAGCATTTCTCGCTGTTGCATGGTGCTACAACCAKTTAGCGAGGGTTTCATTGACCGWCCAATGAGTAGAGCATGCTARACTCTGCAGTTAGCTAACACTTTCGACATTATTTTAGCTCTGTCAAACTTTGCAATTTTATATGACACTTCACACAGTGATTACTTAAAAAAGGCAGTGTATGGGAATT
Source organism: Austrofundulus limnaeus (assembly GCF_001266775.1). NCBI lineage: Eukaryota > Metazoa > Chordata > Actinopteri > Cyprinodontiformes > Rivulidae > Austrofundulus > Austrofundulus limnaeus. The sequence goes on along the minus strand of NW_013952504.1, from coordinate 1,310,343 downwards.
TGTTGATGCCAGGGTGAGGTTGTCCACTAAGTTTTCCCTCATAAAATCATATCTTGGTGTGCGTTTGTTTTTTAATATCATTATGTAACCCACTTCAAGYTATGTACACATCATAGTCTAGGTTCGTAGGAGCAGAGATGTAGTGCAATAACCATAAACACAGGTAATTGTTTTTTTATAACCAACATAAAACAGTACCAGATACAAAAAAAAGAAACAATATACAGTACTACTGTATGTTAACTGGGCCCTTATTTTTTAACTAAAACACATCAAAATGTCTCTGGAAAGTTCAAAGTTCTTTTCCGTAATTGTTTGCTCCAAGTTCGATTAGTTCTTCAAGTCAGTCATAAAAGTCAGGGGGAGTGTCAAAAAAGTTAATAGTGGTTCATTCAAGTGCWCTTCTTGGAAAAATCTCACAGTTGTCAGTCCGAGCGACTGACAAAATCACACCACAGACAGATTTGGGATCCGCTGCATGAGTTGATGGATATTCTGGATTCAAGCTGGGAGGCTCGCCATCAAAGGATCACCCTTCTTGAACACYAGGGTCTGGATCTTCAGTTTCTCTGACATCAAAAAAACCTGACCTGCTTTTGCAACAGGTTACAGTCTGAGTTCTCACATTCAATGATCAACTTCAATATACTTTCAAATCAAAATGTTGTACAACAATATACATCTCTCAAATAACTACAAAGTTAACAAGTAGAGAACTGTAGTTTCCTTTTAACCATCACAATGTCAGAATAATTTACTCTAACATATTGCAACATAACACACAAAATTACTTAGTCACATTTTTACATAAACAACTTTTACATGAACTGCACAATAACATTTAAGGTAAAATGCACAACATTGCTTCCAAAGATGTAACATCTCTGTTTTGTTACCTTTTTTATATGCTTTTCACTAGATCTTAACCCAAAAATGAAATACATTACATTTAGTTTCATGAACAACAGTTTTGCTGTCTTTCAACCATGAATTAACATAAATCTCCAGTTACTTCTAGTGTGATCACTACTGGCTTGTTTTAGTGACAGTGTGCTTCATCCAGACTTTTTTTTTCTTAATGATTAAATAAAAATGTAACTGCATCATTAATTCTTTGAAAAACTTACAATGTGAAACAAAAACATTCTCTTCCRTTTTCATTCCCTTTTCATTCCAATTGTGTGACACGTGCTCATGTACCATCCAACAATAAAAGTGGAAGCTAACTTACCAAGGAATAGGATGATTTACCCGATAAACTTGCTCCTTCTGRGCACATCCAAACTCTGAACAAGAGTTTTACAAAGTTAACGCCATAACAAACTGACACCAAACTTTAAGGACAGTAAAATACAGTTTTCATTAGGGCTGTGTATTGGCAAGAATTTGGCGATACAATACATATCATGACAGAGGGGTCACGATACGATATATCCCGATATATTGCGATACCATAAGCAAGACGATATATTGCGATTTTTTTGTCCAAAAAATCTATTAAATAAAAACCTCTRACTGAAAAAAGAAAAGCCAATTCATTGTCTCAGAAAATTCTAATATTACATAGACATGCTTTTGATACATTTAGCTGTGTTCTGCTTTGTATGTATTTTATTTTATTTGTTTCATATTTCTTATTTCATCCATATTTTCAATTATTAGACTAAATTTGACAATAAATAGTTTGAAAATATTTTTTGCAGCTTTTAGTTTTTAATATTAATTTACAATATGGTCACCCAACACTTAACAATAGCCTCTACCTCAAGAGGTAGAGGAGCCAAATGGCTGGCTCACTGCTGACAACTAGTGGTCAGAGGCTGAACTACAACATAAAAATGAACAGCTGGCAGGAAAGTTGACATTTTAAACCTTAATGAAAAAATCGATACAAGGCTTTAGAATATCGATACAGTATCGGGAAATGAAATATCGCGATATTTCAGTGTATCGATATTTTCTTACACCCCTAGTTTTCATACATTTATCCTTCTTTTTCTCTTCAACACGTGTAAAATCTGTTGCTACATGCATGAGCTTCGACGTTAAGTTAGCACTGTCTGTCACGCATCACACTTCCTGTTCCACAGAACTGACTTCTGGTTTTCAAAATAAAACCAATATAAATAATCGCAGAAAAACAAAACAAAAACAAAAATACATTTTAACCCTTACCAGGTGGGTTACAATTAGCACCACAAAATTTGTTTAGTACACATCTGTAATGCATAAACTTAATAAACTTTACAAGAAGATGTAGAAGAACCAATCAAATTTAGTGAAGACAAGCCCAAAAGCACGATTCACAATGCTGCTGTCGCTCTCGCGTCCAGTGTGTTGGGTTTAACCCTGGTTGCGATGACAGTCATTTTTCACTGTCGTTTGTCACTCCCCGTGTGTTGAGCCTATAACTGTTTGATAGACAACCAATGGGGAGAGACATCTATGGATTTGATTGGATATAAATGAAAATTTGTTTGGCAAGTGACAAAACATATTTTACTATTCTTAATTTTTCATAAACATTGAAAACCCACTTGAAATGAGCTCACAAGTGACCAACCTGGAGACCCCTGGCCCACAGCAATGAGGTAAATGAGGTTGGAATTCTAAGTAGATGTTTCCAGAGTTGTAAAGTAACTAAGTACAAATACTTTGTTACTGTACTTAAGTAGAAATTTTGGTTATCTGTACTTTACTTGAGTAATTATTTTTCAGCGTACTTTTTACTTTTACTTATTGCATTTTTACACAATTATCTGTACTTTCTACTCACTACATTTTTTAAAAAAGTTAAGAAGTATAAAGTCGTTACTCCTATTTTATTCTGAGTTATTATTACTTAAAAAGTACTATCCTGGTAAATTTTCTCCTGGATAGAGTGAATTTAATTGTGGTTGGATGCATAAATATATACCATTCTGACACTCTATTAGTTTGTACACAACCCATCACTGCACGCCGTTAGAAAAAATATATTTTTTGGAGAAGTCACCTCCCAATAAATGTCATTTTGGAAAATCTAACTGCTCACTTTTACTCAGTACTTTTACGTTTAATAGCCTACTTYATTACAAAGAATATCAGATACTTTGAGACTTTTACTCAAGTAAGATTTTTAGAGAAGACTTTAACTTTTACCAAAGTATTTTTACTTGTACTTTTACTCAAGTATCACTTTGAGGTACTTTATGTTTTCCCACCCAATTTTTATTTATTTTTTTATTGCTGGTATGTGGATTTAAACCTGTAACTTCCAAATCACAGGCTCGCCTTCCCTAACATCTGCACCAACACTTATTATGTACTGTATTTGAATGACAAAGATAGCACAAAGTATGCAAAAGTAGCTTGACTGAAAAAAATAACTATATGGAAGACATAAGGCCACAAGTAACATTATTCAAAGGGTGAGAAAAAAACAACAGCGGGGTGAAAATACAGTGTTAATATTAAGAACATACAATATAAATGAGTCCAAGAGCCCCTGTGGTGTCCACCTTACGCTTGTTCAGTTTCAGTCTGACATCCTCACATGGCCTCTGTTATTCTTCTCCCAGGAAGTGAAACAGCAAATTAATAGGAGCTGCAAGCCACTGGCCTCATTATGCCATTAAAATCCCACAGTCTCCGTGTTCCTCTGACATTCACCGGGGCCTCTGTCTGATTTATTGGGGATTTCCTCTRAGCATTCACACAGAGGGAACCATTTCTTTATCTTGTGAGCAACGCATCGTTGTTAGACTTGGAACCAAGGAATCCTCAGGCCCTCACAGCCTCGCTGCCTGCTGCATGAGAGGCAAATACTGCACAGACGGAGCAGGGAGTATTTTTAAGGAGGAGGATCTCAGTAGATCCTCCTCCTTAAAAATATGTGTATGTTACTCCTCCTCAGTAACATTCACATCTTACAACAACAGGACGTTGTGAAGCATTTTTATTCACCTCACAGAGGCCTGGAGGACAATGATGCTGAGGCTTGTGGTTCTTTGCTGAGTGATTCCATTAAGTGCTGTTGCGAGCCATGTTTACCTTTTACCTTTGAGGAAGTCTTGCAGGTGAGGCCTGCATCTCTCAAGGCAATAAATGAGAAGTGGGTAAAAATGTAGTGGAGCACTGGTCTAAATGTAAGAACAGGCCATGAAGGTTTATAAATAAAATTGACAGCAGGCACCATAGTGAACCATGACTTGAATGCTTAAAGGCTGGCAGTGTTTTTGTGAGAAGCTAGGGAAATCTCCTGCTGCACAACTCAGAGAAGTACACCTTTCTCCTCACTAGGCATAAATATGAAACAGACTCATCCCTTTGGAGAGGCTCTCTGTGGATTTGTGTGATGTTGTGGTTTGTGTCAAAATCGCAGCGAACGCTGAAGGAGGGGGGAGCTTTGTGTTTTCACACGCGCCATTGTTGAGAATATGCAGATTGTGTTATGTTATAAACCACAACAGAGGTTCAGCAGAAATGCTCTGCAGAGGAAATGTGACTGCTGAGACTGAAAATAAGAAATAGCAGATGAATCAAAGCATAATCAACCCTAAGCTCAAGTACTCGTGTAGTTTTTTTTTTTCCTGGTGGTTGTGGGGTAGCTTTTTTCATCTTTCTGTTCTCAGTGAGCTATGACAGATGGCCTTAACTCAAATAAATAACCATGACATCAAAAACCTTTCATGCTTGGTATGTAGAATGATCGCAAATTACTTGTGTAAATCAATATTTATCAAATGCTGTTATTACCTTGGGACAGTAAGCAGATAAAAATGTTTGGGTGTCTTTGTTTCCTTAAAGGGATCCACGATTAGTTGTAACTTTAGACTTTACTTGATAAACATTTATTTTAACTGTAAAATAAAGACTGTAAAAATACTGTAGGCTGTTTAGTT